>NC_141709.1:600000-1077246 GCF_971803275.1 Cyanistes caeruleus | reverse complement strand
CTCCTTTGGTATGAAAGGACTGAGTGTCGATGGCATGTCATGCTCAAGGTGATTATACCCACCTTTAGGGCAGGAGGTTTCTGCAGTTCTTCACTTCCATGCCAGGATCATGCCAGGATATGAAGAAAATAGCGTTTGCCTAGAGGATGGAGAGCTTTAATTTGATTTTTCTTCTGGGAGACTCTTGCTCAGGAGAAGGGTTTGCAGCTGTGATCTGCTTTGCTCAGGCTTTCTTTGCTGGTTGTCCTTTTGGGCCAGCAAACTCTTTCAGCTGCCAAATTCCCTTTCAATGGATCGAACAGGGAAGCATGATGGCTTCTGTGTGGGAAGCCAGCTGAAGTTCTCAGCACTGAAATTTGACCTGATTGAGGGGGAAAAGAGCATTCTGAAGCCACTAAACATGCCACGTGTTTGGGTTTACTCCTGACATTATGGCAGCCCATACAGAGGGAATGTTACACTGCTGGCTTGGATTTGGATGTGCATTAACTGACTGAGATGAGGTATTTTTCTTCAGCCACCACTCATGGTGTTCTCAAACTCATGGAGTTCTCAAACAATTACTTGGAAGAGAAAATGTATCAATTTCATGACCAATAAAGAATGCTAGGACAACCTTCATAACCCCATGGAGGTCTTTTACAGAAATACCTTTAAGTCTCTTTTGTCTTAAGGAAACATAAGTGAACATGTTTTCCCTATCCATGAGGTATCACTGTGTATTCCACACATTACAGGGTGCAGGTTTGTTGATCACTTTCCTGGAAGGTGTTTTCCCTCTAATTCTTCCTTTTCATTCTTCCCCTCACCTTTTAAAAAAAGTTGAACTTTCAACCTGGATTCCCTATTTTGGTGCAATTCTTGCTTGAGCTGTAATTTCTGTGACTTACGCTTTAAAATGGGTCTTTCAGGTTGAAATGATTCCTAGCTCTTCTGTTTCCTTTTAAACTGAGTGTAAATGAAATTTTGGCAGTTAAACAGATCAATTTACATGGAATCTGTCTGTGTTTGAACAGGATGGTTCCTGCTTCTCAAAATTTGAAAGTTCTGAATTATTTACCAGAAATGGGCAGGAATTCTGAGACTCTACCAAAAACTTTTGGTCTGGAAGGGAAATATCTATGCATGTATGTGGTGTCTGGGTTTTTTTGGTTTTTTTGGGTTTTTTTTTTAGATTTTTGTTGGGAAAACTGGTATTATAGAAGTTGAAACTTTTCCTTCATTCCCATCTTAGAAATGAGCATGTACATCAATTTTTATTTTGTTTCCTTGTAGACACAGTGCTGGTTCACCCTTGCTGGTTCACCCTTGCTGTTTACCCTCTTTTAGAGACTTCCTAGCAGGACATTTTATCTTCTGCTTTATGGAACTGTGTCTTCATTATGGTTTTCAAAGAATCTTCAGTAGCAGGATACAATTCTTGAGTTACTTTTGCATTATTTGGTTTATTTTAGAGACAGTAAACTGGCTGTTACAAGCCAGTAGGTTTATTTCCCCTAGAGTTTGTAAAAAAGCCACTATTTAGCAGGATCACCTATCTCAGTTTAAGAGTTTTAAGAAAATAGTCTTTCAAAAAAATCTGACTTTTTTGTATGTTGTCACTGGAATAGAGTTTATTGTCTGGTGCAGCTTCTTTGGTTCTTGTTCTGTAATGATTTTTTTTGTGTGTGTGTTGGCCATTATTTAGCTCACCAGTTCTGTCAGAGAATCTCATATTGTTTCTTTTGCAAAAGTAATAATGGCTGGGTTCTTTCCTGCCTTCCTACTGCCCTGCAGAGTTTGGAGAAAGGCCTAGATTTGAATTCTGTTATTTTTCACAGGTTTTTTATTAGGTTTTTAAAGATTCCTTTGCATGCTACTTAATACAGGCATCCCCTCAAAAGCAGCAGAGTGGCTTGTTAATGTGGTGCAAGGGCAGGTAAGTGTGTTTTTTTTCCCCTTGAAACATCTGTAACTTAAAAGTGGTGATTCCTCTGGAACCATTAGGAGGGCAGGGCTGAAATTCCTGCCTGGAATTTCCCTACCCTGGCATGGATCAGGCTGGAGTTTTGGATACCATGTGCAGCTGTGCAAAGCTCCTGATGATTTATGAAGCTCCTAGTTGCAGTTCCCTGGGTTAGTGGTCAGTTTTCTCTTCTGTTCCCCGTTTCAGACTGCCAATGGAAACGTGGAAGCAAAGGTGGTGTGTTTCTACAGGAGGAGAGACATCTCAAGCACACTCATTGTACTGGCAGACAAACATGCAAGTAAGCTGCTTTGTGTTCACATGGCCTTGCTTCTGCACAGAATTGTCAAGCTTGGGGACAACTTGGATATTTCAAGTATCAGTATCTTAAATGTGGTTTTTTCTACAGTCATCTTTAGCAATTTGCATTACTTGTTTGGTTGGCTTTTCTATTTCTTTCTGCCTGACCCTCTTTTTTCTTTTTTTGTTTTGTTTTCCCCCTTCCTTAAACCTTTTAATACCCATACATAATATGGTCTGATTTGGTGGGGACAAAACAGAAGTTTTCAGTTAGGGCTGAGTGAAGACCTCTTATTTGCTCCACAGAAATGAATTTTTTAATTTTTGGGGTGAGAGAAAATAATCTCCCTGTTAATATAACTTCTCATGAATTATTTGGTTTGGTTTATATATTAAAAAAACCCCTCAAACATTATTGGAGTGAATCAAGTAGGCTGATTATGGGAAAGCAACTTGAAACGTGGCCAGCTTGAAACCTGACTAACAGGATTTCTCTTTAAATTTCAATATTAATAATATTTCTTGTAGTGACACAGCTTTTGTCTGAACATGCTGAATAAATACACTTTGAAAACAAAGAATTTGAGACTCTCCTAACATGGTTTTGAATACTTAAACCCCTTTGTGGGGATGCAGGTGGAGTAACTAAACTGCTTTTCTCTTGTAAACAGCAGTGTGTGAGATGTAGCTGTTCAGATTGCTTAAAATTTAGCAAAAAGCACGGACAGCCTTATGAATCCTTGTAATTCAGGGCACATCTATAAATGAGAGAGAAGCAATCAGATATGGGCATGTCAGAACTGTGATTTAGCTGGCAAGCATCACTGTCTTTTAATGTGATGCTACTTGGTGTGCGTATCAATAGAGGGATCTGGGGATTGATTAAATCAGATACTCAGTTTTTTAGCAGTGGATATAATGGCTTGCTGTGTTCTCACTGCTTTAATGCCACTGGGGAAAAGATGCAGCAAAACTAGTCCCTTACTGATAAATCTGAGTATTTTGTGTTGTAGTCTGTCCAAATAATCCCTCCATTGCATCCATACCTTGAAAAGAGGTCGTGGTGTTGAGAGTTTGCTGTGTCACAGAAATGTGATGGCAGGCAAAGCTTTTTTGAGATCTCTTCAGTGCAGCAGGATTCATTTTCTCTGAGGATCCTGAAGCTCACTAGGAGCTTCACCATCAACAGCATTGGCTATTGATTCCCTCATCTGTGTCTCACTTCACTAGCTCCAGCAAAGAAAGCAGGTGGGGAGGGTTCACAGAAACACACGAGACTGAAAATGAAAAATATTTGAACCCACATAAATGCACTTTGAACCTGCAGTTGCTGATTTCTCTTTGTGACAAGAAATCTAAGTGGGATTTTTTTAAATGCAAAAAAAATAATTCATTGTTCATACATGTTGTTTGAAAGATGGGGGAAATGCTTTTGTAGCAAAATCCTATTAATAGAGCAACCAGAGACAACTGAGTCTGCCTCTTAAAGTAAATTTCATTAGTAACTAGCATTTTCTCCAGTATCTTTCTTCCTGGTGCAGAATAAAATTGCTACTGAATGACTTCCATTTATTTAGATTTGCTGCTCCGTGGTTTCCGTTCTTCATAAGAAGGGAGAAGAGAGCAAAATGAAGCTTTTTGGACAGCCATTAGTTCTTTACTCTGGAAAAAGAATCAACCTCCTGCACGATACAACAAAATTAAATTTTGTAGATGTTAAAGATTCTAGTACAGATATTGCACACTGTCACTGACTTTTAGTTCATTTCCATAAAGTCTCCTGTTGCCTCATTTTGATGCATTTGCAGTAGATGTTCGTGTCTGCATCGCTGATCTTTTAACTGCCTTTGTTCAGCTGATTAATGGAGCTTTCTGGCTGCAGACATTTCTGGATTCACACAGTCTTCTGTTCAAGATGCCTTTATTTTAGACCTACTGTTGAGATCAGTGCAGTGAGAGAGCTGAGAAATGGGGAGATACAACCAGGGCATGAATGGAAAAATTGTATGGATATTGTTATTTTTTTTTTTACTCTTCCAATAAAGGAAGGAAAAAATGTAATTGTGAAATTAATGTTTTGAAGTGTTTTTTTTTTAAAAAAAAGCCATTTTAGCTTGGATGATCCATCAGCTATCTGATACAGGCAGTTTTGAAATGTCTTTTCTCATAAGTCTGTATAAAGAGAAATGTGTTGGAAATGCCTTATTCTGTAGTTGGTGACTATAAATTAGTACCTGATGTATGTAACCTGATTCTTGGATTTGATCTGTGATCTTACTATTTTTATCATATGATGTAAAGCTTGTCTGGGCTGTCCTATAAATCTTTCAGCCTTCTGATGTCTTCCATACATTGTTAATGCTTTTTATTCATAAGCCTCTTTAATCACCTCACAAATTATTCTAGGGAATTTCTCCAACTGTTTCTGAAATGAGTTTGCTTCACCAGTAAGACACTGTTTTAAGTTCTAGCTGAGAGACTTTGCAAACAAGAGTGCAGACAGGACTTGATGGAAGAGAAATGGGAAGGATACTTCACTCCTCAACCCATTGTTGGATGCTGTCACTGTGTATTTTCTTTATATAATGTCTTACACAGATTTTTATAATTATTTAAATATTTGCAGCAATGACTGACCAGTTAGTAGTGGTTGGGGAACTGGCTTTGGGCTGATTTTTGGCAGATTCATGGCTGGTTTTCAGCAGGTGCTGGCACGTATGGCAGCTTGGTTTTGGAAATGCCAAAGCTTCTGAAAAGAAATGTTTGCATTAAACCTGTGTACCTAAACAGGTAGGGAATTTGTTGAGAAATTTTTTTTTTTTACATTTAAAATAACACCAGTCTGAATGAACTTTGACAATAGCTTCATGAATTGGCTCGTTTTATTTCTTCCATTTTATTCCCCTTCTGTATTTTCTCCCAGCACCACACATGCAGATTTGAGTCCATTTCACATACCCACTAATGACACCGTGGCTCAGTTGTTGCTGAGAGGAGGGAACTGTGGTTTTTCTCTTTGAGAATGCAGTGAGGGAAAATAAAAGTGTCCAAAATAGTGTCTGTTTTTTTGCTACCTGAAATAGTGGCCCTGGCTGCAGGAGATAACCAGAACTTCATGGATCCACATTGATAAAGTGGCAAACTCCTGAAGTGTCAAGGTATAAGGATTCCTGCCTGTTGAAACCTTCTCCATGTTTTTACAGCTACAAGTCAATATCTGGGTTTTGGTAGGGAAAAAGAATAAGGCTACAGCTTCACACAAACCATTTGAAACTGAACCTGGAAGAAGGGACCTGGTGTTGTATTTTAATTTATTCAAATGCAGCATTTCTAGAATGTTCCTCTAAGGCCCTTGGTTAAGCTGTTAAAGCAGCCAGAGTTGCAGCTCCTTTGCTGCTGCAGGAGCTGTTGTGTGGTTCACTAACACTGGTTTTACTGTTTTTCCCAATGACTTGGCCTCACTCTTTCTCTTTATTCTTCACATTATTTTGTTAGTTATAACCATGCTAACTAATTCTTCTGTTACTGCAGGCTGTTTCCCAAGCTGGTAAACCTCGAGTGCTCTCTAAACCTGATTTCTGTGTCTTGTTTACCACTGTGCATTTCTGAATTCTGTCATGTAGCTACTTGTATGACACGCATAGTGCAGAGAAAGGGCTGCAGCTTTCTGTGGTTGATGCTCTGGAGAGCCCAATCTGATCTATAGCAAATTGCTATTCTTTCTGGTGTCTAGCAAATATTGATGTTTAATTTCACATCTCACACACCCAGTCATTTTAAATTACAATTACTGCCTCTTGGGTTTCTCCTGCCAACTCAAAGTTTACTCTTTCTAATTATTTTTCCCATATATGTTAGCTTTCACACAAGTCTTGCTGTTTGTGCCTAATCTGCCTATCTCTTGTTCCCAATGTAAGTCATCTTCAAGCTTTGTTAATGTGCTATTAATGATTCTGCCATTAAATATCAAATAATACTTAATCTAATACACTTCTTACAGCATTCCACTGGCTACTGCTGCATAGCTGATATATTACTGTTTGTATTAAGATTAAATGTTTAGTTTCAAATCTGCACAGGCACATCTATCAAGCAGAAAGATTAATTTTGAAGTAAGGCTTTATGAGAGCACTGAAGTCCCAATGTGTACTGCATCTCCTGTATTCCCATACCACTTATTCCACAGCATTGTAAGAAATGCAGGCAAATCTTTCTGAAAAGATTTCATGGGTATTTTATAAATACATGTTTCTATTTTTTTAAAACTGAGGTTCTTTTTTTCTCGGAGGCCACCGTTCTTGCTGGTGCGAGTGGGTGAGGTGTGGGAAGGTGAAATGCAGATCTGTCAGCCTTGTCCTGGAGCAGGGACAGCCCTGTTGTGGCTCACAGTCTGTGCTGGCTGGGTGAGGTGTTCCTGGGTGGTTTTTGGCCAAGCAGCTCTTGCCTGACCTCAGCAAGGGAGAGGTTCTGTCCCAGATCCAGCCCTTCTCTCCCCCATCCCTTGGTTCCCAGTGCATTGCTCAGGTCCAGTTCTTTCAGTGCTAAATCACAGCTGTGAAAAAGGAGGGACAATTTCACATAGATTTGTTTGTTTGTTATTTCTTGGAATGTTCCTACCTCTGTCTGGGAGTGCTGTGACACTTTTACTGCTGTGTGTTTGTTACCTGGAGAAATGTCTGTCTGTTTTTAAGAAGAAATGTGTTCTGCTTTTTGGTCCTGAGAGGCTGTTCATGGCAGAGCTGCCATAAGAACATGTGTGCTCTCCACCTTCTGCATTTTATTACAGAAACAAGGCACATAAATAAAATACTCCTTGGAAGGTGAGCCTACCTGAAGGGATGCAGCCCCTGAGATGAGTTTGGTTGTGCTGGGTGCTTTCATTTTGTCTGTAGATTTCATTGTCGCAAAGGGGTTGACATACTTTTTAGAAAAATGTAATTTCTAGAAGCTGTAGGCTATCAAATATACTGAAGATAGTAGGTATTTTAGGTTGCTCCTTGTGGTATTTTCCCTGCATTACACAGTGCACTACTGTCATTTCCAAAATTCCCCTTTCCTTCCCCTTTCCTTCAGTTTTCAGGCAAAGGAGCTTGGAACTTGCTGGATTGTTTGTGGATTGCTGCTGCTATATTTACAGTGTAGGATAGCAGTCACAATATTAATTTTCAACTAAACCAGAATCCACTTCAGTAAATAAATTGCAGACCCATGAAAGTGTGCAACAAATGTAAATTTGGTGTTGTAGCTCCCAGGAAAATATTAAAAGCTAAGTACATGCTGCTGTATGCTTAACAGCTCATGTGGTGTAGCAGCTATTGTAAGTTGAAGTCTGGTTTAATTATGCTGCTCTTTTTTTCCTTCCTTGCTGGAGCAGCCTACCTGGCAGGCAAATAAACTGCAGGTCTTTTTTTTTTTTAGGGCAGTAAAACAGTGATAAATTGTGGGCAACCTGAAGGGTACATAATTTTTTTGTCACCACCTTTGGCATAATGGTGGCCTGTTTAAATGCAATTTTAGTGTTTTATAAAATGGAGCTATATCTGTTTGCTTTATTTTTGGGATAACTACAGGGATTTTAGTTAACTAATCTTAAGGGTATATAAATCATAAGTGTGCCTGTATGTGTTTCTCACTAGAAATGTTTTTTGGCAACAACTGTTGAATTAAGCTGCAGGCATAAGTCTGCTCTTTGAGAGTAATGCTGCTGTAAAATTAGAGTTTTACAATTCATGCATGAGGCTTTAGAGCTCGTTCTACTACAGTCTGGGAAACTTTGCCTGTGGTTTTGCAAAATACGAGTAACTGCATTAATTTCTTAGAGAAAGGGAAGTCTGAACTCTCAGTCATTCATCATGGAAAATCTTTGGAGACTTTTTTTTTGAGTATTTTGAGCCCTTTATGGCTTTAACTGGCAGAACTGGCAGGACATGTCTTAACAAACAAAAAACACAAAATTTATTTCTTAAAAGAAGGGTGCTTGAAGATGTTTGGGATCAGTTGCACGTCAGTGTGGGTGGGATTTAATGTATTTTCTTTGGTGTATGTCTGAGAAGTGGTTGGATGGAGATTGGCTAGCCCCAAGGCAGAGATGCTGGATCCTGCAGTGCAGGAGTGTTGCAGCTGGATGTGGGTAGGGTAAGGAGGCTGCCAGGAGTGGCCTCAGGCTCTTGGTTACATTCCAGTTAATCTTGTGGCTGTGGTTGGGGAGAGTACAAAATAACACTGATTAATAAACTGCCCATTCCAGTGGGCATTTGTGACTTTCAGCTTGTTGTGACCTGTGTGTGTGCCTGGGATGACTTGATGGTGGTGGTAAATAAATAAAATTCTTCACAGGCATCATTTCAAGGATCTGTACTAATTACATAATTGTTCAATTGGCCGAAATGTTACATTTAAACTGATTAAAGTTTGTTATTTAGCAAGGGTTTTGGAGCAGGTCATTCTGACTTGCTCAAAGTCAATACTTGTTCTTGATCAATGTCTCTTTACAACTAGGAGAAATGGAAGAAGAGATGGAAAATCCAGAAATGGTTGATTTACCAGAGAAACAGAAGCATCAGCTACGACATCGTGAGTTGTTTCTCTCACGACAGCTGGAATCTCTGCCAGCCACACACATTAGGTAATGAATGTTTTCTTCCATTTTATTAAAAAATCATACAGCACTCTTTCCAAGTACTCTTCAATGTAAGATTGAGTCCTGTGTACAACTTCAGTAACACCATCTTGTGAACCACATGAGCATTTAAGATGTTTCTTTCATGAGATGTGTTTCTCTTTTTGTAGGGGCAAATGCAGCGTTACTCTGTTAAATGAGACAGAATCCCTTAAATCGTACCTGGAACGGGAGGTAGGAACCATTTTGTGCATTGTAAAGCTTGAACAGTTTATTCTGGCACAGTTCAGGTTTGGTGCCTGTTTCCAAGTTTTCTAGGAAGAGTTTTTAATTTCTGCGTGTTCTGGGCATTGACAGTGGGAAGCTTTAGGCTCTGTACAATCTTCATTGTGCAAAAAACCTTGTGGATCTGGGGACCAGACCTTGTGTTTCCATCCCTGTGTGACAGTGAGCTGTGAAGAGAACCCAACTTGCTCATCAGTGTGGCAGGGCTGAGAGTTCCAGCTGATGCCCTGGGAGATGCAATAACTGTAGAGGAGGGAGCCAGACAGCAAACTGTGCTTCTCTGCATTTGCTTTATCCTGAAATCACACTGATTTATGTTAGTATGCTTTAAGCTTGATCTCAGCTCAGATTTTTGAGGAGCTTAGTTCCCTGTTCTTTGAGTTCACTGGTCAAAATACTTATCTGGAGTCCTTCATATGCCAGCACTGACACTTAAATCCTTGAAAAACTGCTGACATCTGACAAAAATTTACCCAGTCTGTCTCTTTAAAGGTATCTCTAACCAAACACTTGAAACTGAATTGTCTTGCACAGTTAAACACCATTCAGAATATAAATATTGGGCTTTACTTTTCCAGGTACTTTGTGATTTTAAAAAAACTATTGTATTTTTTAAAAGTTGTATTTCTATACCTTTAATTTTGGCTAGGCCTCTGGCTGCTGGCTGGGTTAGACAGTCTTGGAGTCTGACAACCTGTGAGAGATTTACTGTGGAGATTAGCAAAGAACTTCAGGATATTATTGTTTGAACACATCTGCAAGCAAATAATTTGCATTTGAAAACACTGAAATGTTATATAAGACAGGAAATCTTGTAATTAAAAACAGTAGGGTGATGGCCATTACTGGCCCTTAGGAAAGGAGAAAACAGGCCATTTCTTGCAAGGAGCATACTGCAGTCTCTCTCATAGCTGGGCTTTCTTTTAAAATGCTTTTGTAGCTTTTTTCAGTATTTATTTAAGCATAAGATTGCTTTTAATCCGATACTTTAGTTTAAGAGAATTTTAAACAAAGCACAGGGATTAAATAGTTGAGTTTCTCTTTGGAATGTGAAACCAAAAAATGTCGGCTCTGCTGAGGGCTGCCAAGTGGCAGAGCATCAAACAAGGGACGTGGTATTCAGCAGTGCTTGTAACCAGCCCAGGATATGCCAGTTTGAAAGCAAAAGTTAATCAAAATGAAATGATTTCAGATTTTCTAGTATCCAGCTCTTAAGCAGCGTTTGCTCTCAGTTGCTCCTAACATGTTTTGTTATCACTGGTGTTACAGGTAGGTGTGCTGAGACAGAAGGGAGATGCTTTCCTCTAACCATGCAATGCTCAGTTGCAGATGTAGGCACAGAAAGAGAATGTGTGTTTTCATCCTTTTGAACTTTCAAAATGCAAGATGAGTGATGTGGGTTATTTTTAGAGCTGAGCAGGCACTTGGAGATTTCACAGAATGAGAGAGTTCCCTGAATGTGTCCTGTCACTTAGCATGGCATTTTGCTGTGGTGCAAACTAGCTTGGACAGATGGTAAAGAAATTAAAAGCTCAGGAACACAAATGTGCTTGGGTGGAGGGTAAAGAGTTTAAGAAAAGGGGATATGTTGCCCAATGAGTTCCTAATACTGGATGGTATTGTTGTGAACTGTTTCTTTTTTCCCCATGCCTCCTGTTCTTAATCCATCCTTTACTTTCAGGGTAGTTCCTAACATGGCTTCTGTCACTAAAGCCTAAGCAATCCTAGGGAATCTGGTATTTGATTTCCTAAAAGTTATGACCAGTAAAAGTAAGCTTTCAGCCCAAGGCTGTCTGCCTTGATGCAGGTTAAACAGAAAATCCAAACAGAAATTTTTAGGGAGATAGTAAGCATAGCAAAATTACATTTTTGTTATCTCTGTTCTCCTCCTCTCTGTCATCTTCCTCAGGAAGATTGCCTTGTTACATTTGGAAAGCAGGCTGAAGGGGACCAGCACTGCCTCTTTTACTGTGCATGGTAAAATTTGGTTTGTAGCAGGAGTGAGGAATAGCAAGAAAGAGAGAGAAAAAAGAAAAGCAACTGGAAAACCTGAATTTTGTATAGACACTTAATTCCCATGGAGATCATGAGAAGGGCATAGCCAGTTATGGCAAAAGCTCTAGATTTCCCTATTCTGCAGGAAACTATTTTGAATGTACCATCAATTTCCCTGCTCTGCCTGGCTATATCCAGAGGCTTGTGTGAATTTGCCTGCTGAGCAGATGTCTGGCATATCTGTTCCTTTTGGTAGCCCCCTAAAAATAAAGCCTTCTCTAGTTAAAATACATGAAAGTAAGTTTGCAAGCTGCAATGAAGTAACCATTATTTCTGTGGTGTACTTTCACTCTGAGCCTGTTTTCTTTCTCCAGTTTCTTGGTGACTTTGGTTCTTGGCTATAGCTATGGGTAGGGGAGCTCTGAGCAGATATCTGTCTAACAGTTGAGAGAAGCAGAAAGTCATGGTTCAATTTTAACTCTTGCCAGGTCGTGTTAATTTTTTTCTGAACATGTTGTTTGCAATGAAAAGAGAAAACCCCTCTCTCTCTTCACTGCTGCAAACCCACCACACACAGTCCTGACAGCACAAAAAGAGGATTTGGAAGGGCAGTGTTATTTTGTTGTGAGCATCACTCTTGTGAAACCCTTGTGAAAAACTGTTCTCATCATGCAGTGGTGGTCAGGAGTTCACACATGCTTTAGAGTACCCGAGGATCTGCTTTGTTTCCTAGCTTGCATTGGCACTAAGCTGACATGTATTAATGTTTTCAGCAGTCCCCCTCAATCTGCAGGAATGAATCTCATGTCTGAGGGAAGATGGCAGTGGTATTGACTCGCCTCTAGGGCTTGCAGTCTCTGTTGGATCCACACTTGGGCCCCCAGACTTCCACCTCTCCTCTGCTGAGGAGGCTCTGGATGGGGAGAAGAGACCAAAGGATTTTCATTCTTTTATTCAGCCTGATTGATCTGAGACAAAACTGGATAAGACATAAATGGATAACCTGAGCCTAACAGAGATTTTGTAGAGAAAATTCATAGTGATAACCAATAAAAGAAAAGCAATAGGACTTATAACAGTCAATTACCATGGGAGAAACCCCCTCCAGAATGTATGACTTTGCCTGGCCGTGAAAGACTAAAGAAATTGCCTGTGGAATTGGTCTTCTTTGGGGCCCACTGTGTTGTTACACTGCAGTGTGTTGCACATTTGCTGGGCAACATGCCTGCAAAGCATTAATGTTGCACTGCATACCCTTGGTCCTGCAGTCAGGTATTTTGGGGCTGGAACAAATTAAACATGGTATTTATAACCTGGAAGCCTGTGAGACAAAAGCTTTTCCTGACTTTTATTTCCACAGTGATGCATTCTCAAAATATTGCAATATCTTGAGCTTTTGAGTGTGTCAGGGAGGAGGAGATGCAGATTTCTTTACATAGATGTAACATAAATGAGTGTTCATGGGCTCTGAAGCTGCCTTCTGCCAGTAGGTTGATGTAACTTGACCCTGGTGCCTGTGGGAGTAGGATTTTTTTCAAAAGTATCATTTGCTTAGGATGCAGTCAAATCCTCTGACCCCAAACCCAACTACAGACACCCCTTCCAGTTTGAAGTTCAGTTCTCTTCCAGAATTTTTGCCCTGTTACTGTGGAAACTCACAGCAATTCTTCTTTTTCTGGGGCTTTGCATGACAGATTGGGAGACTCTCTTTTCCTTTGCCACCTCTTCGTAAAGCTGAACAGGGTTTGAAACTCATGCTGCTTTTGTCCTAATTTTTGTTGCATGCTGTTGACACATACAAATATAGGGGAAGGGAAAAATGAGGTGAGCATGAAATGAGATGTCTTTAAACAGCGTGCCTGCTAGTGCCACAGAAATAAGGGGAGTGAAAAAATAAGGCAGAAACCTGATACGTGGAAAATGGCACGCTGCACATCCTGTTTCTGTTCAGACAATTCTCTTTCCTGGTGACCATGTTGCTGGGGACAGAGGTTACAAAAGCTCTGTTGTTCCATGTCCTGCCAGAGCTCTAATCCTGCCCAGAACTGCACACTATACTGTGATGGAGCATACCTGCTCCATAGCTATAGCTAAGCACTTATCCATGCAGAAAAGTTTAATTACTTAAACTGTACAGTTTAAAGTGGTTAAAAAAAATTGGCTCTTTGCTTTCTCTGCCCTGGCAGAACATTCTCATTCTGGAATGCCTTCTTGCTTTAATTTTACACACCCAGGTAGAGGAAGCCAAGCAGCTATTTTAGCCTTTTCCTCACCTACTTGAACAAAAGCAACAAATTAATGGATTGCCACCTGCAGCTAATTACTGCTGCTGCCAAATCTGCTGCCCCTCTCCTAATAACAAGCAGAAAGGAATGTGGTGGTTTAAGCTTGGATGGCAGCAGGCAAGAAGTTGGTCAGCAGCGCATCCCTGTGACAAGGGAAGCTGAGCACATCCCAGTCTGTATTAGCAGGAGTGGAAGGAAGGGGTTCATCCCCTCTCTTATCCCTTGTGAGACCACTTGTGTAGGTTTTTGCCCAGCTTTGGGCCTTGCAGCATGAGAGACATTGATAGATTGGAGCAAGCCCAGCAGAGGCCACAGGGCTTGTCTGGAGCTTCAGGCTTCTGTGGGGTTGCTTTGGTCTGGCTGTAACACTCTGAAGTCATGCTTCAATTTGTGCTGGTGTGGATTGGTCACTGGCATCTAATCCTCCTGGTCTGGAATGTGGGAATTGCATGGGATATGGCAATTTTGTGTTCTGGAACAGCTGATGTGACTAAAAATTGTCTCCTGGCCCTTCTGAGCCGTGCCTGTGCAAGAGGAGCTTTCTTCACTTCAGTTTGTATGTTAAGGGAGAGGCTGCTGTTCAGAGCCAGCACTTGCAATGTGGAAGTGGCAGCACTTTTAGGGGGTTTTAAAACTGGTGGTTCATTTACTTTTTGTTCACCCAGTTGTAAAATCTATATGTAGGTAATGAAACCACGCTTAAAACTGTAAAAACTCGGTAGTATGGTCACAAAGCTGTAAGTAAAAGCTAATAACACTGTTTACCTTTTTACTCTTGTTTTATTTTTAGGATTTCTTCTTTTATTCACTAGTGTATGATCCTCAACAAAAGACCCTGCTTGCTGACAAAGGAGAGATTCGAGTTGGAAACAGATACCAGGCAGATATAACAGACTTACTAAAAGAGGGTAATTCCTGTAATTTATTTAAATTGTCAAGAGTTCACAGTTAATGTGGCCACTTCTCTGTGTGAGGCCTGCCTAGGTGTGGGAGATGGTTTCCACTGCCAGGCCATGTGTGCAGCAAGGGCTGGATTTGTTGAGGCTGTTGCCCACTGAAGGCAATTAGTTCTCTTGCAAACGGGTCTTTAAATGGGCGTTCATCCAAATCATAAAAGTTGTTGAAATAAATTGAATTAATGGGCTCTCTCAGAGCTTGCGCTCTTTTTATTAAGAGATTTCAGAATTTCCATGGGAAACACAGATTTCCACCACAGCTGTAAAGCCTTTTGTGTTTTTAATCAAGCCTC
The DNA here is from genome assembly GCF_971803275.1 of Cyanistes caeruleus. Classification (NCBI taxonomy): domain Eukaryota; kingdom Metazoa; phylum Chordata; class Aves; order Passeriformes; family Paridae; genus Cyanistes; species Cyanistes caeruleus. The sequence continues at coordinate 1,062,568 of NC_141709.1, read as the reverse complement.
ACTTCCCTGTAAGAGCCCCCTCCCAAATTACTGCCAATTAAATGCTGTCTGCCCTCATCAATTTGCCCATTACTGCCGGGTGCCTTTTCCCTGGAGCCCTCTCCCCATCCTGCTGTTGGCTGCCAGCCTGCACTTCTCACCTGCAGAACAGGCAGGAGGAGGAATTTGCTGGCTGGAGCATGTGTTGAGACTTCAGCCTGCCCCCACTGTGCCATGGAGCAGTGGGACCACGAGGATACTGGCCTGAGGATGAGGGAGAAGGAGCAGGAACCAGGAATATTTATCAGATAGTAACTAACTTTAGATTTGTCTCTGCACTGCCCTACGGATCCAAAAGTGGGTGGAAAAACTGAGAGTTAGAGTGAGAAAACTGAGGAGTGTTGGCATCTAATTGTTCTTTCCTGAGCCCTGTGTAACACAGAGGGAAAGGTTTATCCATAAGAACACATCCAGTCTGGAAGGGCCAAGATGTGGAAGCAATGAGATGCTTCTGTCTTTGCTTAGAAGCTCTGCTGACACTGTTAGTCTCATGTTAAAACAGGCAAAAAAAAGCATGTCAGGACTCTTGTTTAATTTGTCTGTGAAACTGGTATTTATTCAACAGCTGGGCAGATCTCCTAAGTGAGGATGAAGTACTCTGAAAGGCGTCCTGCTCCCTCAGTGGGCCAACAAGGGGCTTCAGAGAAGGATAATCACCAGATGTTTTAAAGGAAGCAGAAAGAAGAAGGGCTCAGGAGCTCCTGTATTTTACCAGGGTATTCTGGTTTAGAGTGTCTGATGCCATGGTTTCCCCCCTAGAAAAGCAGGTGGGAACCAGCTACTCTTTGCCTGCTCAGAGCAGCTGGGAGTGTGTCTGTTTTCCTGGAGCTGCTGCAGGGTAAAGGAGGAAGACAGACGAGCTGGGGAAAGAAACTGAAAAGAAAGTGTCTAGTTTGGAGAAAGATGCACTCTGTTTCCCATGACACATCCTCTGACAGCAGTTTGTGGAAATCTGATTGCCCAGTTTGGATGAGCTGTGTTGCTGTGTCTGTCAAGCTAAATTTGTCACGTACAAATAAGTGAGTGAAATTTTCACAGTGGTCTGTCAGGCAGAGTAACCGAGATAGGCTAAAAGTGACATTATTGTGAGATAAAAAAAAATAATCTAGAAAGTACTTCTATTTTAAAAGAGCCATACTAAACACTTCTGATTTGTTTTTCAACCAGGTGAGGATGATGGAAGAGATCAGTCAAAACTTGAAACAAAAGTTTGGGAAGCCTTTAACCCACTAGTAGACAAGCAGATAGACCAGTTCCTGGTGGTAGCACGGTAAGAGCATTCCACCTCTCCTTTGAAGAAGTAAATGTCTGTAACTCTTCCAAGCACTTTCTCATTTTTTGTTTTATTAGCATGAGTGCTGGTTCTGGTTGCTTGATTCACTTGCTCCACTTTAAGATGAGGTACATTTTACATGCCTTTGTGGGAATAGCTTGACTTCAGGATCAGCTCCTCAGATTTACAGCTTGGTTTCATAAAAGCAAAGCAAGTTGCATGTGGAAGTGATCCAGTAATTGGTGAGGTTTTTTGAATACTTTGGTCAGCATGCAGAAGACTTAGTGAATTAAGTTCTTGGCAGCTCTTTCCTCTGTCCATTTACTGCCTTTTTCAAAACCTGTGACACTTCTAACATCCATTAATGGTTTGCTAAGAATTCTAGTAAATGCTCATGACAGGCTGAGGATACTTTCTGATGCCTAGATTCCAAGAGGTAGGCACAATAAAATAAAACCCTGCACATCTGTACTGATGTTGTTTCCATTGAAGCCCAAAGCCATCTTTCTTGATCAAATGTTTATTTATTAAATCTTCCTTTTTTAAGTGTTCTTGACCTAATTCTTTGGCATGCATTTCTATAAACAGAAGCCTGTATTAAACTTTAGGCTCCCATAGCAATTGGTTACTGAATAATTTAGGGAGAAGAAGTGCACAGGTGACACTCTTCAAATTCTCTGTTTTAGGTGGTGCTTTCATAGATCAGCCCTGGTCCTACCTCTTTTTTTTTCTTTTTTTCCCCTTCCCCCTCTTGAGCTTTCATGTGGTTTGGTGTGTAGTGGCTGTGGAGCTGCTTTGTGATGGGGAGTTTGCACCTTGTGCAGGGTTTGGGTGGCAGAGCTGGTTTTAGTGGTTCTTTCTGGCAGTTCAGTGCTGCCCACCGGGTGCAGCCGGTGCCGCGAGGTGCGGGCTGTGATGAGAATCACTGCAAAGGTGAGTGCAGCAATTGCTTCTGTTCACAATCAGCAAAGTGTTCCAGTTTATTATTAGTTCACATACACACACAGAAGGATCAGCTCAGCTAAAGCTGGGCATGGGGGAGTTGTGAGGCAGGGCTGGGGATAGTGACTGGGAGGCTGGGAGAGGGTGAAGTGTGAATCGCCACAGACACTTGGGTGGGGGAGGCTGCTTTGGGTTTTGGCCAAACTTAGTTGTTTGATGACAACTACTGCTCAAACATTTACCTTTCCTACTCCTGCACTGCTTGGCACTAGTGTGTTCCTCTGTGCTCTCAGCTTGTTTGGGGAAGTGACCTGAGTGGAGGGTGAAAAACCCAACCCACCTTTTTTTGTTGTTGTAGTTGCTCAGAGGAGTTCAGCTCCAATTCACTGTGCAGGAACACGAGTGTTTCACCCATGTGGGGTGGCAAGCAGGCAGGGGAGTAGGAATTTTGAGAACTGATATTTGTTACAGGTTTCTCCAACTTATTTCTTTAGGAATAAGAGTGTGGGGCTTCTGGTCTCAGGTGCAGAAATGATGAGTTGTGAAGTATTTGAGAAGGGCTATGTTATGCAGGCTTTATGATCTATATTATCCAATGTTAAATTGTAAAATAATATTGTTTCTAGTTTTCTGGAACTTTTAGAAAAACGCTTACATTGCTGCATTTTTTGTGTCTGATCTTGGCATCTGCCTCTGTGCCTTTGGACAGTGCAGCACTGCTCTTGCCATTGTGGAAGAGACTGTTGTCATTCATAAAGCTTGCCTGTGCTCTGTTCCTGTTGCAGCTCAAGTCTGTTGGGGGATAAGGGACAAGAGAGGAGCTGAGAACTCCCTGTTGGTGACCCTTGAGTCTTTCTCTGTTTCCTCTCCCATGCCTAAGGCTCTTCAGTCACATGAACTAAGTAAAGTGTTCACAGTAACAAACCACCTTTGGAGAGAGTGGTCTCTGGCTCAGGATGACTGCCAAACCATGTGATCTCGTAGCTGGGAAGTGGAGTCTGCTCATCTCAGAAAGTGTTGGCTGTTTATATTTATGCTGGTTTTGCATGCAAAGTTAATGCTGGGTTTAATTTCTTTCAGGTCTGTTGGTACGTTTGCCCGAGCCCTGGATTGCAGTAGTTCTGTCAGACAGCCAAGTTTGCACATGAGTGCTGCAGCAGCCTCCAGGGACATCACACTGGTAAGATTTTGTTTTTTAGAGGACCTTAAGTTTGTGAGACATGCAAAATACTCACCTCAGCATTAACAGTTGGCAAAGAGAGAGTGGCAGATGGATTGTAATTGTGGCTTGCTGTGAAGCAGACCCTGCCTTTGTAAAGGAATCCTTTAGTTACAGATGAAGTAACTTTTTCTGGCTTTGTGCCTCTTATGATCTATCATGGATAATACTATGAGAAAATTTGATTTTTTTTTTTTGCTTAGTTTTATTACAGTATTCTGATGACATGCTTGACAGCCCATCCCTTGCATGGGCTCAGTAGCTCTCTTGAGAAGAATGCAAATTATTGTCTGCCTGGCTGTGATGTTAAAATGCCAGAATGCCATTCTCCATCACTTCCTCAGCTCCAGACTGTCACTGCCATCCTTGGGCAAGATTTACCAAGGATGTCTGGGACAAAAGCTTGTGGTCAGATAAGAAATGTCTGTTGATGTTGTTCTCCTTGATGAGCTCCAGTTTAGAGTACCTGAGGAGCAGTGATACTGTTAACATTTCATAACCATAAATGTTGCTGAGTAGTTCGAGGAAAGGGAAAAAGCTTGAACCTTCATGCTACAGAAAGTTTCATGAGAATTTGAATAAAATTTATGAAGTCTCCAGAGAACTGTTATCAACGCCTCACCTCGTAACTGGGGTAATGTAAACTTACATGCAGAACAAATTCTAGTCTAGAACAGTGTAGGTTAATTATGCACGTGCACAAAACTGGTATGATGAAAGGCAAATAACATCCTGATTAAAACTGCAGAAATGGGGAAATAAAGCCAAGCTTTCATTTACTAATAGCAATTCCTCCCTCGCAGCATGTTCTCAGCCCTTGTAAATCACAAGTTGCAGACAGCCGTGGCTCGGCTTTCTGAGGAGTAATTGCCCCTGAGAGTCATTCTTTTTTCCTACTCAGCTGTGATGTGTGACTTAACTTGCATCTTTGTTGAGGTTTCTGCCCTTTTTTTGGGGGGGATGTATACATGGCTTGCTGCTCTTGTTTTTCTTATATGAAATTTCTGTGGATTATTTGACAAAGGAAGTGCATGGCTATGTCTGTGAGGAACTGCCCTTGGATCTCTGTCTCCATGCCCCATCCTGGGGTGACTGGATCTATCCTGTGCATTTTCTTACCAGCAGTGCTGCAGTGGTGGTGTTGGTGAGGAGCTGATAGGAATAATTGATACACAAGGGCTTGTATTCCACAAACCTCACTGTTGGTGATTGTTAGGTTTGTATGCTGACATCCACAGTCAGTGTGAGGTTGGAACCAGCTTTTACTGCCTTTTTGTTAGGTACACAATACTGCACCTTCAAATCTCAGTGCAGAATTTGTCATTGCTGTTCCACTGTTGAACATTTTCCCCCCAGTAACTTGTCCTTACATTTTTCTTTCTGCTTTCCAACCCCGCAGTTCCATGCTATGGACACTTTGCACAAAAATGTCTATGACATTTCCAAGGCAATCTCAGCACTTGTGCCACAAGGTGGGCCAGTCCTGTGCAGAGATGAGATGGAGGAGTGGTCTGCTTCAGAGGCAAACCTCTTTGAGGAAGCACTAGAAAAATATGGAAAAGATTTCACTGACATTCAGCAAGATTTTGTAAGTATATAAATGGGGCCCCCATGGGGACCGGCTCTGATTGGTGACAGAGCTGGCTTGCAGCTTGTCTAGAAAAAAAACCCCTGTGTTTTCATTGTGTTGAACAAGGGGGCTTTGAGCTGGAGCATGTAAAGTGGGGAAAGGCAGACCTCACACTGGTGACAGCCTGGTGTACAGTCAGAATTTCAAATCACAGATGATCGCTTTTCCTTTAGAAACGCTAATTTAGGATCATCTGTTCCACTACAGCTGAGGGAGGGTGCAGGAAAGTGTTGTGACAGCCAAGATGCTCTAGATTAATTTGTATTTGAAGGAGGATAAGTGCTGGGCCTTCTGAAACATGAAAATGTAGTCACCTTTACAGTGTGGTTCCAGAAGTGTCCTGTAGTTTGGCCAAAGCACCACCCTAGGTGCTCAGCCTGCAGATTGAATGGAGCACTGTAAGGAGAGCCAAGTTTCACTGTGCTGTTGTTCAAGTCCTCTGGAACAAAACAAGTAGTTTCAGTGTTGTTTGTCCTGTGCTCTAATCTCTTAGAGGGACTTGGAGACAGCAGCACTCTGTGGTCCTGCTGAAATCCTCATGCTTCTCACGCAGAACAGAGCTGGCAGGGCACAGTTCTGTTGGTGGTTTGTTTTGGTTTGGTTTTTTTTCTAATGGGCCAGCTCTATTGAAGCCAGGCATATCAGAACTGTGATCCTGTAGTTGTGACTCTTGCTTCTGTCTGCTGCTGAAGCAGAGGGTCTGAGCCTGTGGGCTCCCTTCCACATTGTGCCTCTCTGGAATCACTGCTCACTGCTGTGAGCCAGTGCAGCATGAAGATTTACCTGCAGCCTGTTCCACTTCTACACTGAAAGCTCAGAGTATTCTGAAAAGGCATTTAATTTAATATGGGTCCCATGTGCATCTAATCCACTTTGTAGATTCAGACTGTCTGTTTTTTTGAGGTTTAGTAGTTGCAAGACTCTGCTGCAACCGTCAGTCAGAAGAATCCTGTGAATTTTAGTGAGGCTGTGCCAGCTCCCTTCAGTAAATGCTGCTTTTCCTTTGTGTCCCCAGCTCCCATGGAAGTCCTTAACAAGCATTATAGAGTATTACTATATGTGGAAAACTACAGACAGATACGTTCAGCAGGTAAGAGAGCCAGAATCACCTCTCTCATACTAACTGAAGTTGTTTTTCTTGCCTGTGAAACCAAGCTTTGTTTCTCTATTCTCCCTCTTGGGGTTCAGGCTTTCCAATGGGTGAGTTCTGTTATGATCAGAACAATCTCTTGTCCCTAAACTCATCAGCCCTTCTGTAGATAACAAACAGCATTGGTAGAAGTGCATTCTTCTCATGTTTGCTGCTACCCTGTTTGCTCAGAGCTTTCTAGTGTCTGGTTTGGAATTCAGCAGAGGAAGGAAGGCAGAGCAGTTGCTTTTTGGCTGTGGAGTTCAAGGTCAGTGTTACCTTCAGTGACTTTTTGGGGAGCAGATGCTGTACAGGAGCCCCTGATTCCCCAGCACTGCCTGCCCATGACTCCAGGGGCAGATGCACGAGGCTGCAATGTCAGCTCTGAGTGAAGTGTTCACCTGGGATATGTCACTGCCTCAAATTCCCAGACTCCTTATACTGGAGAATCAGCTCTCACTAGTGTTCACAATCATTTTTGTCTCTGCTTGTTTCAGTACAAAGGCTGGCTGGTCCCTGAAATAAGGCAAGCACAATGCAAAGCAGCATGCAAAGTCTTGCAGAGTATCAGGTGCTGAAAACTACTTCTGATATTTTACAGGAGAACTGAGTAAAAGAAGGGAGAAATTTAGAATGGATTTTTCATTATAATTACCAGTCCTAAGCTGAGGCAACTATTTGAAGTATTAGAAAAAGTGGAATTGTGGCAATTACTTGCCTTGTTTCCTTGGAAATTCAGCCTGGGGTAAAGACCAGATGCCTGAGGCACTGACCAGTGTTTACCACGTGTTGTAGTGTGATTTTTACCATTTTCTCTCTGGTTGGGGCACAGTTGAAATTACAGAGGGACCCTCATGACAAGTGAGAACTCTTTTTTGCATCAATTATATTTTACTTTAAATAAAAACATTAGTGGCATCCTCATTCCACTATTTCCCCAAGTTCATTCTTTCACTGAAACTTTTCCTGCCAGTTAGGAAATGGGTGGTAGGAACACGTGATGGTGATGGAAGCTGGCACAGTGGGGAAGAATAATACTCATGTTTTTTTCCTTCCCCATTGCTTTCTCTATTTTCCTAAAGTTTGTTACTACACAGGCAAAACTGCAGAGGAGATAATTATGTAAAGGCTTTAATTATTTGTTTTTGCAGCAGTTAAAAAGCACAACAAGCCTACGGTTTCTTACACTGGTTTGTTCTATTCCTGAGCACTGGGTTTGCTCTCTAGCTTGTGCTGTACCTTAAATGTGCTGCCCAGGAGTTTGCCAGGATTTGGGGAAAACTTCCAATTAGAGACTCAGCACTTAGGGGACAGTAGAAGCTGGACAGAGATACCACAGCAATTAGGTCTGAACTGAGCTGAAGACCTCATCTCAAATTCCCAGCTTGTACAAGCAAATAATACCATGAAGCATTTATAAAAACCCTGAGAGAGCTATCTATATGTAACCACAAAGAGAAAGCATAGGAAGTTGTAGTTCAAATAAATGGTGTATTACATTTATATTTTACTTGATGAGTGCAGTGTCTTTGACAAAGTACATCTGTTGCCATTTTTTCCATCTGTTTCTTCATAGTGTTTATTCTATGCAGACTCTTCCCTTGGAATAATACCACAAAATGGTTCTGAGGCTGACAGCATTTTTCTACATAAGATATTGAAAGTATCCCAAGTAAGGATATGCAAAGTGTGTACCTCGAGTTTTTGCTCTTGCAATTCCCTCTTTCCAAGAATGTGATTAAATTATATTCCAAGTCTGTATGTTACAGGGTTTAATGAAAGTATTAATAACTTAATAATCTTGCTTATTCTGGTCAAATTTTTGGCTGAATGAACATTAAACATGCATTTGAATTGTCTCTTCCTGTGAGTTACAAAACATAGGAATGAAGATTTGTGTCACCAGCCAATTGCCTTCTTGGATGAAGAAGCAACAGTTAGCTGGGAGCTGTTTACATCCTTCTGGATTTCTGTATTTCCCTTGATGTTTTCTTGGCAGGAGAAAACACTGCTGTAATACTGAATCACAGTTTCTCTGTTTCTTGCCATTGAGGAAGGGACATTTTGAGTTGCCTGTGACAGAAGGACCCTTCTGAGAACTGAACAATAACTTGTACTCATGCTTGGTGTACCTGAGATCAGGCTCAGTGCAGCACTGCGAGGTGGAGATGTCTGCAAATTGGTTTCTTCTGCAGCATGCACTTGCATCTCTTACCCAGTAATTTTTATTTGGCTTTAGCTGTGCCATGCTTTTGAGGATTAGCAGCATCAGTAGGAGTTCAGTCATCTGGAGAAGGACTGACCCTCCAAGAGCAGAACTGCTGGAAGGACTAATCCTGCCACGATGTCAGCACAGAATTGGTGGTTTAGTGCAGCTCCACAGTGATCCCAAGAGCTGTCCTGTCAGTAAGAGCCTTTCAGAGCTGTCATGAACAAAATGAGGGTGATGCATTCCAAATTCAGTACCCTGGGTTTCCTCTGAACATGTTCTTCTCCTAGGACAGATTTTCTGTGTCTGTTTCTGATTAAGGAAGGTTTGAAATGGCTTTGACCAATTGACAGCTCTTTGTTGGCTTCTCCCAGTGATTTGAGAGCTCTGAGGGTTGATGTGGTGTTTGGCTATGTCTACATTCTCATTTGGTCAGAGTTGTGAATTCCAGGGTGGTTTTTTTAAAGACTAAATGCTTCTACTGTTGTGCTTCTCATTAGAGGAAGTCCTGAAAACTTTAAAACATTAAACCTTCCATAGGTTGAGACAAGCTTGGGACATGACAGTGGCAGATGACTGAATTAGTCACATTCTTTCTGAGAGTGAAGGGCTTTAATTTACTTTTCCCATTTTTATTTGTTTCTGAGGAGCAGGTAACTTCAAGGGGAAAATCAAATACTATCAATTTCTACTGTTCTATTTTTTATGTGGAAGTGCCATTAGAGAAGTATAGGAGGAGTGAGTAGACAGAGAAAGTTTGGCTTAAGGTCTGCATGGTGAGAACATGGCATGGAAAGTGGAAGTGCCCTTCTATTTGACTCAGTGGGGTTGGGATCTCTGGCTCAGTCTTGATGCAGGCAGAAAACATCTTTCTGAAGGCATTCAAGCCTGCTTTGTACCTAGCCCAGAGCTGTGAGTGATGCCTTAATGTACCAGCCTTCATTAAGTCCTGTGTGCTGAAGTGTAGAGAAAACATCAGTGAGAGGTTTTTCCACATTTGTGGCATGTTTTATCCCCAAACACCTCCTGCTGAACCTGTGTTAATATGGAACTCGGTCACTTGCCAAAACTGCCAGATACCATAGGTACAACCCACCCATTCTGAGATGTGTTGATGGAGCACCAGCAGCTGGGAGCATTTCTCTCAAATATATCACAGACTAATTCCCTCTTCTGTCCCACCTCCCTGACCTCTGTTGTATGCTCAGAGGCTTGAAAAAAAAACAACAAACAGCCTGAAAGTTCTCCTCTGAACCCAGAAGGTGTAATTTGTCTCTCCTATCATAAACTAATGAAGGCTTAACATCTGAGGGTGTCTGAGGCATCCCCAACCCAGCTCGTGTGTTGTGGATGTTGAAATACCCACAGTGTTCCTGGATTACTTCTGTTATTTCCTCTTTATAAATGTTCACTCTCTAGAAAAATGACCACAAACATTTGCTCTGATATGTCATTATAAAACTCTTTCAAGCTCAGTGGATAGCATGTCACATCTGGGAGAGGATATATAAAAGACAGATGTTTGCACCAACTTGAATATACAGTGCTTAGTGCTTTAATCCCTTGGTCCCTGTGGGATAGACAAGTTGGTAATATCTTCCTTTTATAGATGGGGAAAATATGATGAGGTAAATAAGAGGATATACTTAAGATCTGTGTATATAAACAACTCAGAAAAGGATTTTCTTTTTAGGCCAAACTACTAGAAAAAGTTACAAATGTTCTGGGCTTTTCTTGGGGGTGAGGATATTCATAACTACATCAGACAGCATTAAGAATTTATAGCATAAATATGCTTCAGGCACAGATCAATTAATAACTGGCAAAGGACCTAGCAAAGCACTCTTGCAGGAAAGGGGTTATTCTCAAGTTGTACACAACTACATTTCAGGCACCTTTCTTTTTATCTTCTGGGATCAGTCACTGTCAGGCAATAGGAAACTCATCACATCTGCCCACAGGTACTTGGTGCAAAGCCTCTTCTTGGGCAGGACTTTGTGGTACCTTCTGGAAACCTTCAATTTTCCTGGAGTGGTGTTTGTAATAGGGGTGTGTGTGCCCTTTGCTGCTCCCCAAGGAGGAGAAGAGGGTGCTCTGAGGTCCAGGTGACTTGTGGCAGTTCTTAGCTCATGCTAAGAACTCCATAGTCATCAGTCACAAAGGAAATCCGTGGGGTGAGGTTAACATTCATCACCTGTTTACTAAAATACTGCTTAATACCCTGAATTAGCCACGTCCCCAAGGCAAATGGCTTTATGTTGTGCACAGGAGAATATTGCAGTTGCTGATAATGCTTTGTGCCTGGATGAAGCTCTTGCATTCATACATTTCCAAAACTGTCATAACATAATGATGCCAGATAGTCCCCTTGGGAGATGATGTCAAGAAAACTGCAGCTTTTTCCTCTCACAATCTAGAAACTTAAAAAGCACTACAGTTCTCTACCAGTGCAAGTTTCCTGAACTTCCTTTCTCAAGGAAATTGGATTCTGGTACTGGTCATCAAGCAGCATTTTAAGCTGTTTGTCAGTGCCTGGTGGTGGATTTCCATGTATTTCCTGGGGGGACCATGAGCTCTGGAGCTGTTTGTCTGCTGATGTAAGTGCCTGTGGCAGTCTGTGCCTGGAGCATGAAGTCCTCTTTTTCAGCTGAGGCTCCAGCTCCTGGGCTGAAGGGCACCTGAGCATGCATTTTAAGGGGGGTTTTTTTTTGTGTAGCATCTCTTTAGAAGGTAGAGGAGGATTTCTGATGCTGTTTGGAGAACCATTGTGACAGCTCTCCTTGGGTGCTTTTGTTTCTTCCATAAAGATGCTCAGTTAGGGTGGTTTGAAAACATTCAGTTTGAACAGAACCTCTTCACTTCCATCACTGATTGGCAGCAAGATGTGTGTTATCAATCCCTGCACATCTCTAGGACTGATAAGGATTTTCTCCACCAGATCTTGGTTTGGCTTCTCTCGAGGCCAGTTTTCAGGCAGCAGTTCATGTCCCAGGTTGATTTCTAAGATAGTTTGACTGTTACTTGCAGGAAAAGGGAAGAGGGGAATTCTTTAAGAGTCTAGAGAGGTTTGGTGAGGAGCTGTTGGAGTGTCCTATGGAAAATTGCTGTTTAAAACTGTCCTGATAAAAGCTTTATGCTTACAGGAAACATTTACTTTGTTTTTTCTGCGTGTGTCTGTGGTGTCTCTGCAAAAATCATTTTTATGTTTGTCCAGCTCCTCAGTGGCACATTCTTCAATTTTATTATGTTTTCTGCTGCTTCCTGCTTCTATGAAGATACTGACTTCAGCTTTACAATTATTTTCCTAGACTGTAGCCTTGAGGCTACTGCATAGAAAATGTTAAGCTAGCCTGTTTGTCTGGAATATCCCCCTGCTGCTGGTTTGTCTGGAAAACATTGTCACAGCTTTATCAGACATAGCTGGTGCTAGCTTTGAGCAGAGGTTGAGCTAGAGACCTCCAGAGGTTCACCCTAAATTTGTTTTGCAAATGTAATAAAGAGAGAACTTGAATCTCAGAGTGTCTCTCCTGCTGTTTAAATGGTGAAGGTTTGAGTTATAAATTGACCTTCTTAATATTCTTAGTAATTGAGTTATTATTTACCTTCTTAATGTCTAAAGAAAAATATCCTGTGTCACTGAGCCTTCAGGAGTTTAGAGTATCAACACAAAAGTCTTACTTGAAACTTGGAATTGGTGCAGCTGTTGGGGAGCTGTGATGGAGAAGGTTGCATTGCATCTCTTATTGTCCAGTTGGTGAATGTTATCATGGAGAATTGACAGTGACATGGCAGATTTTTCTTCTGCAGGGGAAATAAAAACTTTTAAAAAAAGGAATTTGAATTGAAATGAATGGGAATTAAAAGTTTGGCCTTTTAAAATTAAAGAAATTAAAAGCTTATAGCAGCTTGGCATCTCTGACTTTTTTGAAAAGCTACATAGTGATGTGATGCCCACAGTTGTCTTCAGTGAACGTTTTCTTGTTGGCAGAAGATTTAGTGGTAGCTGCTCAGTAAATAACTGCTGAAGTCCTTACAGGTTTACAGCTTGCCTCAGGTAAGATGGCTCTTATTTTCTTTTTATTTTAACCATTTTCTTTTTTCTGTTCCAAGAAACGATTGAAAGCAGCAGAAGCAGAGAGCAAGCTAAAGCAAGTGTATATACCCAACTAGTAAGTATCTCTTGTTTTCTGTCTCATTGTAGAGGGACTGGTGTTTTCCAGCAGTTTCCATGTCCTACCAATATCTCTGTTTCCTGGTTGTGCTGTCATGTTGCTCATTTCCTGCATCCTCTGTAATGTTCCCATCCTGAAGTGGCTGTTACTTATCTTCTAATTTTTATTTTTGTATGGGCTGGGAGTTGGGGACTTGCTGGCAGATCAGCATGGTTGTGAACAAAAAGGTAGCTAATTAACTGCTCAGTAATCTATCTGTTTTTCTTAATTTTTCTCAGCAGTGGATCACCACTGCATGTTTCTTTCCTATGTATTATTATATATTAAAAATACTGTATAATTTTTATAGGCATGCATATATTTAAAAACAAAATCATTTGTAAAATGTGTCTTCTACTGCATTTCCTCTGCATAGCCTCATCAGTAGTTATTAAAATGCAGAACTTCTAGTCTACCCCTTCCTTTCACTTTTCAACTTTCACTCCCAGATATGTTCCCCTGTGTATTATCCCCAATAACTCCTTTGCTCTTTTATGCTGTCTCCTTTTAAATATTTATGAACTTCTACCATCTGTTCTGTTACTTTAGATAAAACTAATTTTTATATATTTAGCTTGCAAGACAGCCCCTTATTTCTTCTGAAAATAGAGGATCCATGATTATATGTCAATACCTCTCAGGTGAATTTACTAAAAATGAGGTGTAATATCCAGAGTGAAGCCAAATAGATTTCTTGTCACGCAATTTTTCAACAATATTGCTTTTTGTGGACGGTGTTACTCTGCAGGGGGACGCTGGACATCAAATTAAAGATGAATTCACAATGTGATAAGCTCATAAAGCAAAAGGCAGTATAATTTAGTCTGCAGATGCAAAAGGATATTGCAGATGAGAGCCTGGCAGTCCTGCTGTTCTCTTGGATTATAATGTGTGGAGGGAGGGATGGTGTTTGCAGGGTTGTGGTGCTCATTTGATAATGGCTGCCTGGAGTGGCATCTTACCCCTCAGCAAGGTAATTCCTGTTCCTACCTAGAGAACACATAATCAAATCAGCAGCTTGCCTCCCTGCTTCAGGAGGGGATCTGGCTCTGCCCACATGGCTGCTCTTCTTGTCTCTGGCTCTGATTTCCAGTCACGGTTCATTTTATGAGTGTTACACCTTAACTTGCATATTATTTAATTGATAAAATGGGGGATATGTTTTCCTCTTCCTTCAATATCCTTTTGTGTGTGTCAGGAAGAGCAGCAATTACATGACTTACTTAAACCCACATGAATGCTTCTGCTCTTTTCTTGCTATTAATACCTCTAAAGGTGGCAGCAATTAAATATTTCTGTACTTTTTGTATTGCTTCTGCACGAGCTTGAATACAAGGTCTGGCTTATAGGGACTGTATGGCTCCTACATTATCTTGTGATCTAGAAGAAGATTATATTCTTGGCTTGTAATAGCAATGCATGGTGTAGGGATCTAAATATCAATGTTATTGATTTGTCCTTCTCGTGTTACTGAGCCCATTCCTGTTTCTAGGCTTGAGCCATAATGATCCACTTGTCACCTCAAAAATAAATTACTTGATGCAGGCTGTCACAAGACCTATGCAGAAGCAAACCAGCTGATTGACTGAAACCCATTTTAACAGTAACTGGTGTAAAATTGTTGGCAGTGAGAGACTCTGGAGGATATCAGGCTCAAACAATTTTATCTTTTTTTTTTCCTCTGTCTGCCTTCCATTGATAGGGCTCTTGTTTGTTTCTCCAGTGGTAAATAGGAAAATCTAGCAGAGAGGAGGAAGATAATAAGAAAAAGAATAGAAGCTGCCTTCAAAGGTCACATACATGTTACACAATGAAAAATAAGAGCTCTATGTAAAGCTTTAGAGCTGATATTTTTTAACTTGAGACCGCACCCCAAATTTATTTACATGGGTAACTGAAGCATGGAGGGTCATACAGGTAATTGATGTGAGGTTATGGAGTCCTACACCAGCATCTTAGAAAAACACTTGTGACCCAGACTGAACAAGCATTTCTGTACCTCTTCCAAGAAAAGCCCTGGTTTTGGAGCAGACATTTGTAGTTGACAGAAGCTAATGTCTGTAAGTATGGCTTTGCAATGAAGCCCTTTGGCTGAAAAGCATTAATGTGCTTTTCTGGTGAAAGGAAGAAGTGCAAAATCAGTTAAACTCGGGGAATACTGAGAAACAAATGTTTCAGTTGTCTGTAGCACTGTCTCTGTCAGTGGGAGTGGTGTTGATGCAGAAACAGAAGTCTGAATGCACAAAGAGATTCCACATTCTCACACATCCTGCCATCCTCCAAACTGAGTGCAGTGCTTGGAAGACCTTCATGCAGGTGTAGTCTCAGACTCTTTCTCCTTCTAGTGTGTAGCCAGACACACTCTACAGGTTGTTGTGGAAGTTGTACTCTGGTTTTACTAACCTCACAGGCATCATATGTACCATCTTCATTTTGCTGAAGATCTGGTCGTGTAGCTGGTGCTTTTTGGGATTAGGATGTCTGCAGCAATCGAGAAGGCTGAGACATCCAGTTTTGTGGGGCTTTCCTCTCATTTGCTTTGATCAAAGTGGTACCAGAAGGGGTAAGAACAGAAAGGGGATATGAGCTGCTCCACACAATTTCCAGTCTCCAAAAGGTACTGGTGAAAAATGTAACATCTGTATGTGTCAATGAATGCATTCTATTTACATTCTATTTCATTTGAGAATCTCTTAAGTGCTTTGACAGGCTGCAAACAAAGCCTCTCAAAGGCTGTGAAGCAGGGAAATGCTGTTCTCCCTGCTGTGCCCTTTTGTGAATCCAGCAGGGAAACTGGAGGAATGAGTCAAAGCTTTGGATCACTACAAGGGGCAACTGCTTAACAAGCTGAAGCTAATTCCTTTGTCTGTTTCTTGGTTGTCCTCTGCTTGAGGAGCCAAGACCATTTTTCTTCCCCATCTCATTGTGCAGAGGCCCATGGCAACGTGGAACACTTAAAAGGTGTAACACTGCTTTTCCCTCTGTAGCTGTGCTAGTTAGAATGGCAGTATCCAACATTTTGTTGGAGAAAGCTGCTCCTATTCAGAAAGCATTGTTTAATAATCATCAGACCTGTTCTCAGAAGTGGGTATTTATACAGGAGGTTGGAGAGCTGGGAGGAAAGCTCACCTCTGTTGCCTGGATCCAGGCACTTCTCTTAGATACCTAGAGTTAAATGGCACAAATGTGCCTTACAAAGGATTTTAAATTGTTTTTATTTCTGAGGCTTTATTTCTTTATTGTTCTGTTGCATCCAGCACACACGGGTTCTTCAATAACAGGAAACATTCACCAGGTGAAGTTTATAATTATTTCTAACAGCAAAGATTTTATCACCGTGCTGTGGGTCAAATGCTGTCTACTCATCTGCTGAAGGCATATCAGTCTTCTGATCAGGATTATCTTCAGGTTGGGTTTTTATTTTGTGCAGGGGCCTCAGTCCATGTTGACAGGCTTCTCTCTGCATGTGCTTTATTGCCTCCATCTCTTCCCTTGAGACTGATCCGAAGGATGCAGCCCGGAAATCTGCACTTCATGGTCCCTGTTCTAGCATAACTGACTGCTCCTTCCTGAGACTTGATTGGAACTGCTCCTTGACTGAATCCCTTTAAGAGGCTTCCATTCCTGATACAAGAACTGGAAATGACACTTTGCCACACCATCAGTGTTCTCACTACTTTATTTGCATCTTTAGCTTCAGCTTCATTAATTGCTTAATGATTCATCCAGTTACTCATCCGATTTTCTTGTTAATCGCTGTGGCAGCCTTTGGTGATATCAAACAAGTTTAATTAACATATCATCAACAATTGAGAGCTTTTTGCTTTTCATATGATGAAAACATTATCTGTCTGAATTTTATTGTTACTTCCACTGAGAAATTTGACCGTAGCTTTGGAGCAGGACACTCTCTGGTGCTTGCTGCAGCTTCATTAATTGTAGTGCTGCAGAATGCTGGAGTTAACCACGACTACAGCATGTTAGTCCTTCTGATCAGCATGGATTGATGGTCAGCTTTCACCTGTGCATGCTTTCTACTCATGTTTCAATATCTTGGTTTAGAAAGCTTATAAATAGCTTATAATGGTTTTAGAGAGGATAATGGAGTCGGGCCATTATTCTCCGTATTGGTCCCAGTTCTTTGGGCATGCTTTGCTGGGCTTTACTGATGGATTCCAGACTATTTGCTATATTTTTGGGGAATAAATCCAAGGTATAGAAGGGGAGCAACAGGCCTGATGTTGAAGCATTAAGGCTTTAGTTTCCTTTCCTCCAGTCTCTTTCTGTGTGGAGCAAGGTGGCCTGCAGCAGTGTGCATCTGGGAGGGCTGTTTGTTTTGCAGCACCGGGGCAATGTTTGCAGATGGAGTTTGCTGGTGAATCATTGGCAGAAGTTCTTTTGCAGCAGGTTACTATAGTGACATCCCAGAGCAGAGGAGCCTGAATGTTCCCTCTTTCAAGTGTCCCTTTGTTAAATGTGCCCGTGGATCTCCTGCCATCTGCGGGGTCAGAACTTGGTGCCTCTCTGATAAGCACCCTGAAACGCTTTAATCTTTGTAGGAGCTGGGCACATTAATAAGCAGAAGGAGATAGAAACATGTTCAGGCTTGTGAATTTCATCTAAATGTCTTCTTTTTTTTTTTTGCTGTCTCCTGTGCTGCTTTTGAGCTGTATATGTGCTCAGTGCACTATAGGAATAAACTACTTACAGTGTTCCTGTGCCACTTGGCCTCCTGAGCTTTCTCTGCTGCAGAAAGGCTCTGAATTTTACAGTGAGAATGCTATCAGAAGTTTTTCCTGGACTGGACAAACACACTCTTGCCTCCTTACACAGCCCATGTGTGCTTCCTGTAGTTCATTCACAGCAGAACACACCTGTTTTGTCTCTGTCAAAATGGAGCATTACTGAGCTCTGTATCTCAGAATCTGGTTGGACATTTTCAGAGAAGAAGGATGTTTTCTGGCTTCCAGGGCAGCACCAGCTTTCCAGTTGTCTTCAGAATTATGTCACTTGGAGCTCCTTTGCTTTCAGGGATCATAGCTGAGAACATGAAACCTGATGCTGATGCCCCATTAGAAAGAAATGAATTTGGCTCTATTCCCACAATGCTGTTTCTGTAGCACTGGCCTGGGTGAAACACAGCAAGTGTTCTGGGCTACTGAAATCACTGTGACTCCTCTGTCAGTGTGCAACTGATGTGTAAGAAAAGGGGGTTTCAGAAAGCCATTGTAAGATATTTCTGTTTCCAAATCGTGGGTTTGTTAGTTGGGAATAAAAGGAATATTCCCACTCCCCTCAGTCTTGAGGTAAGAGATAGGAATGTAACCAGCATTGCAGTTCAGGTTGTGCTCAGCAGTTGGCTCCAAAGCCTGCCTGCTCTTTCTTGTTTCCATAATGTGAGCTGCTCACAGAGCCCCAGAGCCCTTCCATGTTTGATAAACCCCTCGTGTGCTCTTGTGTGAAACTTCACATGGGACTTCTTCCACCTCCCTCCATTCCCCAGATGTCCTGTCCCTGCAGTAGCAATCCTCTCTCCTCCTTCTTCCCTCTCATGGCCACACATTTTCTGTGTCTCATTTTCCCCCTCAGGCACTTCTTCCTCTGCAGAGGTTTTGTTCTAATCCATATTGCTCTCCATGCCAAGGTTTTGTTGGTCTTCCATTCCCAGCTCCCACCAGTAGCTTTTGTTTTGGCTCTCAGCTCTTGGCTTTTCCCGAGTGATCATTTTAAGGAGGGTGTAGGGATGAGCTGAGGTGAGCCAGCTGTTGTTCCATGCTGGGTGTACTTGTGGGAATTGTGGCCACCTGATGCAGTGAGACAACATGGAAATATTTGTGACTGCAGACCAGGGTTATATTTCCCTGAATAAAGCAGACATTTCTCTCTGTCTGCCTCCTGCTCCAGCCCCCAGCCTCCTTTTTGGAGATTTAAGTAAAATATCTCTCATGTTGAGGGCTTGTGAATAAGATCTGTTTTCACCTAGATTCACATATCTGGGATTGTGAATGAGATACCTGCCTGGCCTGGTTTATTGTTTTTTAACAGGTTTTGAAGTCTTGTAAATGTTATTTTCATTATCAATATTTAAAAGATATTATTGGAGACAGTGTGTTCATGAAAATCAGATTGCTGGCAATAACAGCTGGTTCTGCTGAAATCTGCATCTTCAAACCTCCAAAAGTCAAATAAAAAACTGCATGCCTCAGTTAACACTTGTCTTTCTTTTTTGCTTTGTGTCTTAAGCAACAAGCCAAACCCCAACCAGATCAATGTAAATAATGTCAAACCAGGAGTGGTGAATGGTACTGGAGTCCAGGCACAGAACGCAGGAGCAGGACGGGCCTGTGAGAGCTGTTACAGTAAGTGCCAGAACGGCAGCTGAGGTGGAAATGGTCGAGTAAAAGCTGTCTTGTGCTGGGGTAGGGGGGCAGAACTGCGTGTAGCAGCATTTAAGCAAAATATTTTTGAGGTTGTTTTTGTTCAGTGTTTTGTTTTTTAACTACTGGGGTTATATTCGTAAATAGAATTATGAAGTACTAAAGGGAGAGTTAGTAAATGTTCTACATAATTGCAGGTAACTATTGAGTGAATATTTTAGTCACCAACGTGTGAATTTAACAATTTTTTTTTAGTAGATTTCAAAATGTGTGACATCACTGTATTTGATTTGCTGCCTGATATTAATATGCTGAGTTCTAATGATTGTGCTCCTTTATGAGGAGCCTTTAGAGATGCTGGAATGTAGGAATGTATGAGAAGTCAGGTCATGGACTGCACATTCTTCAGTTGTAAAACAAATATGTGGGAAGTTCCTGAAGACAATCTTTGCTGTTTCCCATGTTCTGCAGAAATTCTCCTGCAAAAAGGGAACCTTCGGTTCCATGGGCAGGAAATCTTCCCATCCCAATAATTGTTCCTTTCTGTTGGCATTTTAAAAGGGATGTAGATTAATCAATGTAATCAATTCTGCTGAAATCACGAGTGTGTTTAGCAGTGGTGATGACAGTCAAGCCATCATCATCATCAGTTTTTAAGGTCTGTTTGAGCTGTGTGTTGGGGGCGGGGTGCGTTTTCTTTTTGTGCTGCTTCTAAAGAGAATAAAGATCTGAAAAGCGATCCTGTGTAAGGATATATATAATTTCCACCTTTGTTATCTCTAGCCACCCAGTCTTACCAGTGGTATTCTTGGGGTCCCCCTAACATGCAGTGTCGCCTCTGTGCATCCTGTTGGACCTACTGGAAGAAATACGGTGGCTTGAAAATGCCAACACGCTTAGATGGGGAGAGGCCCGGACCAAACCGCAATAATTTGGTGGGTATCCAGCAGGCAGAGTGCTGCCTCTGCCTGGCAAGCTGAGTGTCATGCTACCTGCTCTCTGTTCTTAAATATTTAACCACCAAAAGAATGCCTTCAGCCTTCTTTGTTGTCCCTGGGTTTGGTATTTTGTGTCAAGCAGAAGTTGGCGCATTAACCTCGGCCAGGAGTAATTTGTTGCCAAGTACTGCCCTGAGGAAAAAAAAAACCCATCATTTGTTTAGCAAACCAGCCTTCAAATGCATGGAATGACTTAGTGGAGATGGGAGAAACTGAAATGCCAGCCAGTGTTTCTGGTATTTGGTTTCCATGATTTTTGCTGTAGGGGGAACAGTGCTGGTTTTTTTCTCTCCAAAAGAATTAATTATTTCCTGAAACCTATTTACTCTCCTAAGGCATATTCAAAATTAGATATATCCCAAATAGCTAGTGGCTTTTTAGAGATCCTTTATCTTGTTTTTCTACCTAGTCTTATTTTATTTTTTTAATAATCCTCCTTTTTTGGATGGGTTTGAGTAAGCATTGTATGAGCTGTTGATGTTTAATTTTTCCTCTCTTATTGAAAAAACAAAATTCTCAGATTTTTTTTTTTTTTAATTTGGTGAAAGTCTGGTAGTGTTAGACATTAAGCTGATTGGAAAAAGTAACTGTATCACATGGATAGAAGGATAGCACACACTGAATTTTTATCTCAGGATTTCTTTTCTCTCTCCTATTCTTTGCTGTCATTCCCTTTCGATTTCTTTTGTTTAACCTTTATCCTTTCCAGGCTTCTCTTTGCCCTCTGAAGCCTCCTAATTGCTCAGATAACTGCCTTATACCTCTTGTTTGTTAATTAAAAGTATGTAAATAGTCAGAGAAGGGAAGGCCTTGTTCTCCCCAAACTGAAATTTCTTCCTGTTTTCCAGCTACGGCTGGGTCTGAGATAACAAGATACTACTTGCATTATTTCATTGGTTTACTTAGTTGCTTTTCATAAAGAAGATAACTTCTTTGGTTCTCAGTAGCTGATAATTATCTTTCAGTCGTATTCTTTATTATATGCAATGAGTATTTGACATGTGTGAGTGCATTTGCTGAGTTAAGAGTAAGAATTAAAACAAATTCTTGCAGCTTTGAGCCAAAACCATTCCTGCATGCCATTCGTTTGCTTTGGAAAGGGAGTTTCTGGTGTATATTTTTGTCATGCAGCTCTTGCTGATTTTCCTCTCCTTCTGACAAATGCTTTGTTATAAGGGGTTTGCATTGCACATCCAGAGCAACCCTAAGCACCCAAAACTGTTGAGTCTATAAGCTCTAAATCACCTGATAGCACCAGGTAACTTCATGCCTGGCTTTTGGATCCCTACCTTGAAACTTGTGGCAGCATAGGAATAAACCCTTCCCTGTGAATGAAAAGGTTTACCTTCCTTTTATCCTTTGAGATATTTGGGGTAAGACTTGGGGAATGGGGAAATTTAGCTGGGCTAAAAATACTTTGATCCGTAATACCATTTCTGTTCTTACGTCTGAGAATCAGTAGTTGAAGTGATTTTACGTAATACTTTCTCTCCTTTAGAACCATCCTTTCTCACAATTACTTTTTCAGAAGCCCTCTTTGTTTTCCTTTCCCTTCAGAGTCCTCATGGTGTGCCGGTACGAAACAGTGGGAGTCCCAAGTTTGCTATGAAGACACGACAAGCTTTCTATCTGCACACAACAAAACTGACCAGAATTGCCAGACGTTTATGTCGAGATATCTTGCGCCCTTGGCACGCTGCAAGACACCCCTATCTGCCTATTAACAGTGCAGCAATCAAAGCAGAATGTGAGTGTGCTGCAGCTGGGACCTCCTTGCCAAGTCTCCTTTGAGACTTTGAGACTCCTGTCCTACAAAGTTTTGAGCTGCAGCTCTCTTGAGATGCTCTCTTGCACGTAGCTAGTGCTTTCACAAAATCTAGCTGTACTTGCAGAGCCTTCTAACTGATGGTAGGCTGGGCAGAACAACTTGAAAAGTTCATGAGTTGTTTGTTTTGAAACTATTGCGTGGAGCATTCTCTGTGGTTGTGTCCTGTTGCCAGGGTCTGCTTGCCACCTGTAAAATTCCTTTTAACGGCAAAGCTCTTTCAGGACATTGGAGTTATTCACTTGGTTTTGCTATAATAGCTAAATGTCTTCACCCTCTAATTATTTTTCTGTGTTTTACAGGCACAGCACGTTTACCTGAGGCATCAGAAAACCCATTGCTATTAAAGCAAGTGGTTCGAAAGCCTTTAGAAGCAGTGCTCCGGTATTTAGGTATTAAACAAACCAAACCATCACATGCAAAACCCCCCAAAACACAGGAAACACCCTCCTAGCTGCTCTGCTGACCATCTGGATTTTCCCCTTGGGTCTAGATTTAGATGCTCATCCTGGGTTAAAAACAAACAAACAAAAAAACCCCACCCTGCAAACAAAAGAAAACGTGAAACCCATCTTGTTTTTTACTTTTCCTATTTAATCTGACAGACCCAGTGTCCCTGCAATCCACCCTGGGGTCATAAAGCTGTATCAGAAACTTTTTCAGGTGGAAGGAGGGATGTGTTTGCTGTGGCTTCTGATGTATGATATGGGGACAAATTGCCATCTCCTAGTGAAGGCACTAACATCACATTTTGGGAACATTTGATTATTCACTTTTTCCAGTTTTGGGCTGTCTGGAGTTAGTTTGTACATCTAGGTCCACCAGGAAGCCTCCTAATATGTCCCACAGTTTGTGAATCATTATTGATGGCTGTTCTGTGCTGAATTTAGACAAGGGGATTGATCATACTTCTCTTTTTCACTTTCCTCTCGGGTTTTGCTGGGGTTTTAATTAATTTTTTTTAGTTAAAATTTTCTTGAGGGCTTTTGCCTCACGAGCTGATCTGTGGGGCAGGACTGAGTAGCTCCAACCAGAACTTTGGTGTAAGTTTGAGGTGCTGGAAGGATCCAGAATGACTCTGTGTGACATGCCAGTGCTGAGTGCGGACAAATGCCAAATCCTTTTCCCCAGTGCTCCCAGTTGCCCTGCAGACACCCCTCAGGTGATTCTGGCAGCCAAACGTGAGTTTCTCCTCAGGGAAGTCTTGGACAGGGCCACTTTGAAGGCTTCCAACTTAACAAGGAGGCTGATTGCCTTTTTATTTAGATAAGCAGCACTGGAGTTGATTTTTAGGTTTCTCTGAACGTTTTTGTTGATGAACTATTGTAAGGCTGAGGCTGTATTAAATATTTACTGCTTCTCTGTTGGGTGTTGTATTTCTGCTGTGTGCTAGAGGGATACATGGGTGGAGAAACCTTTGGAAATATATAGTGCAACAAAAGAGAGCAAATGAAGGGGAGAATTTTGCTGTTGGATAAAATCCTTATTTGAATAATTGTACAGAAAGTAGCAGTAGATTTTGAGTTTGCCTTGCACTGTGTCAGGGTCTCTACTAGATTACTGAGCTGGGAGAAAAAAGTGATGGGAATGGAGGGAGGCTGATGGACTGGCAAGGTTTTTTTGGTGGTGTTAGTGGGATTGAATTTATTTCTCACTCTGCTGTTGGATCTGCATAGAAAGACTCAGTTGAAATTCTCAATTGCTGTTTCTTGTAACTTTATCAAAGTATTTTCAGGTGAAAAGTGTGGGCTTAAGCTCTGCCTTGGCCCAAAGCTTGAAGTCAGATGTTGTGTTCTCTATAGTGGTTCTTTGAATCTTCACTTTTTTGCCATTGGAGAAATTGTATTCTTTATAAACTTTTTTGGCAAACTGGTAAAGTTGTAATTTTCCCAGAGTTTAGGGGTTGTTGCATGATCAACGTGACCAAAGTTGGGTTTTAGTATACAGCACCCCAAAAATCACCCCAAATTATTGGAGAGCAGTAGATATAAAGTGCTTTTGCTATCAAATCTTATTTTAGGATAATACTATGACAATGATTTCAACATCTTTAGTAGTGGTGAATTCCTAAATATAAATGCTTTATATCAGTAGCCATCTCCAGTCAAAACTATTGACTGAGATAGTTTGTACATAAAAGGAGTTATACTTGGTCACCTTGGAAGTTTACAGGTTGTTTTCAGATTTATAATTCCATTTATTAGATATCTTTTCTAATTAAAAAAATTCTACTTTGCTGTTTTCCACCAGAATCTCATCCATGTCCTCCGAAACCAGATCCTGCAAAGAGCTTGTCCAGTTCTCTCAACAATCTGACTCCTGCTAAGTTTACACCTGTCATTAATAATGGGTCCCCAACTATCCTGGGAAAAAGAAGCTATGAACAGCACAATGGAATGGATGGTAAATATTTTGCCACAAAATTTATATTGTATCTGTAGGCTTCTTCTTCTGTCCTTTCGGTATGACCAAGGAGATTATGTAAACTTACAGTCCTTTATATAAATTCCAAGTTTCTTATTCTTGAGGGAGGTTATTTTTAGCTTGTGTAGAAGCCACCTGTCCCATTTCTCCTTTTGGGTGAGGCACATGATGTGCACAGCCCGGGAGGTGCATGCACATAAAGTCACTGTGCTGGTGGAACTCTGCCTGGCTTGGCCAACCTCACAAGTGGGACAGCAAAGGAGAAACTTCCCTTCAGTTTTTACATTAGCAGTGTGAAAAATACCCTGATAGACTTCCTGAGTGATGTTTCCCTTGCTGGCCCTGTTACTGACCACCTCTGTGCCCGGGCTTCACCTCCTCAAGAGGAGGCAAGGGAAAGGTGTTTGAAGTGGGAGGTAGAAGCAGGATGTTCCTGGTGTGGACTCCAGGTCTCTGTTCTGAAGAACTGCTCTTGCTTGAGATGTCAGGGAAGAGAAAGTGCAGTCTCTGTCTCAGATGAGGAGAAGAGGGTCTGTTGAAATGGTTGTAACAGGAGTGAGGACACAGAGAGTAGCTCTCCTTAACAGGAGAAAGCAACAGTTGGTGTAAGGGTGACTCTCAGCAGGGAGGGAGATCCAGAGAGTCTCATTTTTTACCTTTAATTTTAACTTTCTGTGTAGCTTATCTGAAATACAGTTACAAACATTTGATATCTGATTGTGTTTTAACATTAAGAACTTTTAAATCTGCTGCTGTTCAGGTTGCTGATGTGATGTTTTTCTCTTTTCTGTTCACTTGTGCTCTATCAGGCAACATGAAGAAGCGCCTGTTGATGCCTAGCAGGGGTAAGACCTTGAAGCTGCGCTCAGCTTATGCTAGGAGAGTGATTTTTAGTTTCATCTGCTGGCTTGTCTGTGCTTTGTGGCTAATGAGTCTGTGTGCACCTTCTGTGTTGATGTCTAAGTGTTCCTTGGGTAACCACTTCCACCCATGGTTTTGCTGCTCACCTTTCAGGCTTTTCACATGCAGGCAACAAGTTGTACAACCCTACTGAAGACATGAAGTCCTGTGCTCAGAATTGATTCCTAATTCCTCAAGTTGGCAGAACAGTCTTCCAGCAGTTCTGTGAAACTGCAGGAGGCTGTGGTGGTTGGTTTGAAAATAGGTGTTGTTTCACCGTTTGACTTCTAAGAAAGCAAAGTTTCACAGCAAAGTCTTGAGCTGCTTTGAATTCACTTGGACCAAAATAAATAGAAGACAGTGTTACATCAGTATGTACATCAAGTCCCAAGTTCAGCCCTCTGTATTTTTCAGTGAGAGTGGACAGTCTCACAGTGACAAACCATCTGCACATTCTCTGCTGGCAGTAGAAAATGATTTTCAAAATTTCCACTGGTTAAAAATGAATCTGTTCTGAGTACTGAAGAGACGTCAGGCTCTTTCATTTGTGATAATGCAGGATATATATGATACCACTTCACCAAATTCAGTAGAACAGACCAATTTTGAGCATTTAGGAGACAGACAACCCCAAAATGTCACTGTGACCAGGCAAACACAAAACTTAAGCTTACATGTTGCCACGAACTGGCCAGCACTGCATGCCCTGATGATAACCTTTGTGTTTCATGGCTGAGGCAGTGGATGGCTGCTTCCCATATTTACATGCATGCAAATATGAGTGCACGTGGAGAATACAGCAGTGAGGACAGTGGTTGTTCTGCTGTCTTACTCTCTATGGAAATTCATTCCTTGATACCCTGTTGCTGAGTTTTTGTGTGCTTTGTAACTTGTCTTTTGGGAAGAATAACAAACCCCTGCTGCTCTGGTCAGTTTGGCTTCCTCAAGAGCTTTGTCCAGTAATGAGGGATGTAGATGCAGAGTAGCTCACTGAATTTCCACAGCTCCTGGTGGCTATCTGCTTATGGGCACACCTGCTGCTCCCTGCTGAATGTCCTCCTCAGCAGATGACACACTTGGGAAGCTCAGAGATGTTGTGGCCCAAAGGAGGGAAGCAGAAGAATGGATCCTTCCCTCCAGAAGGCGCTCTCTGTGTAGAGCACTGGACTTGGTGACACAATTTTCTGGGAATGGAGGATCCCTGATTTAGTGTTCCAGTCAGTTAACTGTTGCTGAGCTATCTGCAAGATTATTTTGGAAAAGTACCTGTTCCTCAAAGTTTGTGTTTCTCTGAAGCAGGGGTGTGTAGCTGTGCACCTGCTGCTCTAACTGTTCATTCTGTTCTCAGCCAGCCACTGAAATACTTGCTGGAGTACTTGTTCCTGTAACTGCTGGGTAGCAGAGTCCAGTTCACTCCCAGAATCTGTTCACCTGCTGGGGTAGTGAGTGTTAACTGGATATTCCTGTGAGCAGTTCGGCTTAAACCTGTTGGTTGAGATTTATTTGTGAATGGAAAATATTCGCCACGCTGCAGTTTTGCATCTGTAATATTTCCTGAGCCTGGGTTGCTGGAAGCTCTGCCAGGACTGGAAGGGAAGGGAACCACCTGCAAGGAAACATTTCAAGAACTTGGATTGAGATCTGCTGGGAAGCAGATGGTGGAAGTTTGGTGGATCTCTTTCTGCCCTGGTGCCTGTTTGTGTGTTGGTGCCTCCTAGCACAGGTTCCCAGTTGCCTTGCATGTGAACTGGTAAACCTTGCTGGCTGTGGGCATGGACACAGCTGGTTTCCTGTGCCATGGAAGGATGATGCAGGATTGTTGATCCTTGGTTTTGGATGGAGTCATCCAGGCTTAGTATTCTGGGGGGGCTGCTGGCAGGAAGGGCACAAGTTGGAACTGCTGTGGAGAACAGGTGAATGGCAGTGAGAGTGATGAAGCCCTGTGACCAGAATTTAAGAGCCAGTGAGTGAGTATAAAAGGATTGAAATAAACCCATCTATCCGGAATAACTGATTTCTGGATTATAGCTGACCTAAAATAGTAGAAAAAGATTAATGAGAATAAGCCTGAATTGTTATAACTGGACAGAATCTGCATTTCTGTAGATACTGTGGGAAATTGGGGGTGTTCCTTTGTTATTCTCATGTTTCTCATCTCCTCTTGACATTCTGACTGGTTTAGGTCACTGTAGGGGAGTGTTCTGAAAAAAAAAAAGATGGTGTTAAGGTGTCTGCACAGAGAGGCTGAAAATATTCTTTCTGCACAAATATTGGTGCAGGAAGACACTTTGTCCAGCTGTGTTCAAATAGTTTCCAAAGGGATGTTAACCTAGTGCAAAATTGTATCTGTTATCAGGGTTTTTTTCTGCTTCCTGCTGATGTTCTGCCCTGGTGGCACCTGGAGGACATCCCAGGGTTTGGACAGGTCACTGTGCCAAAGTGACAGGGGACAGTGGACACTGTTCTGGTGGGCTTTAGCTGAATTCTCTTGGCTGTGACAAAAGCCTTGTGGTGCTGGGCCATCACCTCCAAGCACAGGGGAGAAGTCTGAACGCTGGAATTCATGGCTGAGCTGGTGGCATGTGATGCTTTTGTAAGGCTTTCCTGCAGGCCAGGTGCTAAAACAGAATATAAATCAAGAGGTTTATGTGCAGGAAAGAGCCAGGTAGCAGCTTGTGGCTTTGTACAGTGTAAAGCATTAAGTCTGTACATGGCAATTGCTGAACTTCAAGGAGTAATTCACATTTTTCCTTTGGAATTCTCGTTATTTGTTTATTTTTTTTTTCTCTTGCTACTGTAGCTCCAGCTAAGTAATTTTAACTTTTCTTTTTTCTGACTCTGCTTAACCCTTGAGACCTGAACTATTTCAAGCTCTGAATAGGATTTATCTGGCCAGGCATTTTGAGTTTTGACCAGTGCCTGAATTCCAAGAAGAGGAAAGTAGTCTTAATCTCATGTTCTCACTGCCTCCACTTTATTTTACAAGAAGATTGTAGATCTTTCATCTGTTTTGTTTTCCTCCTCTTTAAATCATGTTGGAGGCATCATTAGACATACAGTACACTTCCCAGCTCTCCTCCAGCATTAACTTAGCACGGACAAATTGCTGCAGAATCCTATTTTTGGAACATGAAAAGTACATGGAGTCTCATAAGCTGTCAAATAGAGTGAGATGTTAAAAAATCAGTAGTTTATTGTTTTTTCATTGGTGTTCTGGAGCTCAGCAGACAATCTTTGCCATGAAACTTCCTCTAGAGAGGCAGAGAGAGGATGTTTTGTGTGCAGGAACCTGTTTACTTGATCCCATACATCCATGCAGTGTGGGATCTGTGTGATACTTCTCTGTACAAATTCCTGCTGGGGGAAGGGAGGGAGCATTGTTAGATTTTTATTTTTCTCCCCTCTCTTTTACACCGTGCTGGCTTTCATCTAATCAAATTTGTTTTTCAGGGTCATCACATGCACTCCTAAAATTGGCAGAAAGAGGGAGAACATGAATGAGTTGCTGCAATAAAGGGAAGGCTTTTCCCAGCAACAAACTTGCATTGATAACATGGCAGCAGATCCAATGCTGAAAATTGGAGAGGGTTTATAGAAGAGCCATGAAAACAGTGAAGGGACTGGAAAACACAGTGTATAATGGAAAATGCTTTTATCAAAGTGGAAGTTGTAGATGTTTGTCTCTGCTGACAGGAACAGCAGAAGTATAATAATAGAGGGCTTTTAGTGTAGCTGGGAGTGGAATAACGAGCTGCAGTAGCCAGGAGGTACAGCAGGGAACTCTGGCTGGAAACAAGCTGCAGCTTTTTGAGCGAGGTTAATTAACTGTTGGGATACCTTTGCTTCTGCTGCTGGGGATTTCTAAACCCAAATGGAATGTCAGTCTAATTTAACATGTTCTGGTTCATTGTTTCTCACATTTTTTTTTGGGGAAACGTGAATGAACCAGAAGTGAAAGCATTCATCAGCCTGGCATGGCCTTAGTTCAGTTATCAAGAGATGAGCATGGCAGTGGAAGCACTGCTCTGGAACAAAACCAGCTAGCAAGGTGGAAAGATGGGGGAGTTCTCTAACATATTTTATATCTACATGCACACACACACAGACACATATATATATAATATATATGTTTTTTCCTGGCTGATTTAGACTTGGAGAAAATGTGGACTTACCTGTATGCATAAGTTGCATTAAAATAAATGTTGGGTGCTGGGGAAAAGGCCTGGCTGTGGCTGTTGGAGTCCAGACCCCAGTAATGCTGGCTAGAGACAAGAGAGCAAATGTTCAGTGCCAGCTCCAGCACAGCTGGGAAGAATGTCAAGTTGCTTGAACTGTTTTTTGGAGAGCCCAAGAGCCATGTGCCTGTGCAACTTCCTCGCTTTAAGATTATTTGCTGAAAATACTGATTATTTCTGAGAATTTCATGTGGGATTTTGTATTCAGATGCTAAGTGAAATAATTTTCACTTGCCTCCAGTTTAGCCTTGATGCTGTGATTAGGTTCTTTTTGGTGTTGTGAAGAAAGCTCTGAAAATAAAATCAGCAGATGGGCATCATGCTCTGTGGATCAGCTAGTGAAAACTATTTCATTCAGGAGTGATGGCATGGAGTAAGATGCAAATGTTGATTGAGAGTGCATATCCCAAGGCAATGGTAGAGAGCAGGTGTAATTAATGTGAGAGGAAATTAATGTATAACAGAGCAAGGGCAGAATTGCAAGTGCCCTGGATAGTACAAAGCCTGAATTTGTAATTGAGTGGCATGTGTGACACATATCATTCATATATATACACACACACACACACAAATATATATGTATATATATATATATGATGTATAATACTCCTGATGCTAAGAACGGTGAATAATTCAGTGCTTTCTAGTTATGATAGCTTGGATCAGCAAATCCTAAAGCAGTGAGATCTCCTTTCTCTCTCCTCTTTTTTTAACCACTTGGTGTGTTGCAGCCAGGCAGAATCCAGCATGATTCCTTTTTGGAATAGGAGTGGACAGTAGGCATGGACTCAACCTGGAGACAGAAACTCTTCCCTTCTCAGTGTGCTTATGCAAGGAGAGCTGCTGGCTCTCTGCAGTTGGATGTCACTGTCAGAAAGTGTTTATAGCAGGGTTTTTGAAGTGTTTGTAGCAGGGGGTAGAGCCTTGCAGGAGCAGACACATCATCTGGGAGGGGCTGTGCTTACAGCAAGTGTGACCTGCTGGACCAAGCATTTCAGGGAGCGCTGTCCAAATCCAGCGAGGTGAATGTGCAGGGCTTGGTGGAAGGAGCTGGGTACAGACCTGTGCTTACCCAAAATAAAAGCTGCCCTTTGCAAAATCTCTCATTTGGAGTTACTGTGTGTTTAGTGTTGTCTTGGTTTTATCTGTCCAACAGAGAACTGTGATCACTTCTGTGTTCCATTACAGCCAAACCAGTCTGTCTATCTCTATTTGTTGCATGGGGCTGAGCTACTGTATTCTGAACTACATGAATCTTTCCCTTTTTTAACCTTAAATCTTTTCTTTCCTTTCCCTTTGCCAATCTTGGTAGGAACTTACCTAGGTAAGTAAATTGCAATTTTAACACTATTTTTATGTACAACAGAATTTTAAGAAAATGTTCACCTAGGTGGTGTTTGGCACAATTTGTGCTCTGTTCTGCTCATTGTGCTTACCTTTCTGAAAGTTTGTGGCCTCTGGTTGTTAGAAGGTGGACACTCACAGTGGTAAAACACTCTTGGGTAGTTACAAGAGAGGCAGGGGTGCTAAAGGGTTCTTGCAAGCTGGCAAAAAGTGTATGTGTGTATATGTCAACACACTGAGACTGCCTCGAGTGAACCAGTAGCTTGGAAGTGAAATCCTTGTTCATCAAACCTCATTCATGCATGCATTTTTATATTTTTTCCCAGCTTGCTCACAAATGCAGTACTGTTGATGTTTTTGTTACTGCTGGGGAGGATGGAGTCCCAGCAGGAGGATTACTTTTGGAACAGGAAAATGCATATGAAGAGTATATGGATTTTAGAAAGCAATAGTGGAGTCTCTGGTTGTGAGAGAGTGCGTGAAATTCTCTGCATTTCTTGTGGTTGAGGATGTGCTTCTGAGTCGTAGTGCACATTACATGTTCTGCATGGTACTTCTTGTGGGTAAACAGAGTAAAAACCAAATGCCATCTGTGACTAATTGCTCAATGAAGGACCCATTTTTTTGTGTGTGGTGGGTACGGGAAGATTGGAGTCAGTAACTTTGAGTAAACACAAGTTTACCAGCTCTGAGTTGTGTAACTCAACTGGCTGGAAGCTGTGCTCCTCTTCCTCCTCAGCAGCAGGGTCAGCTCTGTACAGACTTGTGTCAAATGGGCTGTAAATAAATACACAGCAGCAGTGTCTGTGTTCAGCTGTGGAAAAGCTCTGGGTGCTTTCTGAGCAAGCAGAAAGTTCTCAGTGCCTCAGCAGCTTCTTGGAGCTTGCTGTAGTAACTTCATGGGAATATCCCCGTGCTCCAGCCTGCACTGGAGCTCACTGCTGAGGCTTTAGGCTCTCCTCCTTCTCCACATGGCAGTTTTGTGTAGTTGGCAAAACAGCAGGCAGAATGTGAGCAGTGGGAGTAGCTTTGGAATTGTGCCATGGAGGTGCTGAGCCGCAGGGGATGGGAATGGAGCAGCAGAGAGCTTGTCTGGAGTCAGGCATCCAGTGGGACCAGATGTGCTGGTTTGATTTTCACTGGGAAATTTGATTCTCCCTCTCTGTATTTTTGGGTGCCAGCTATCCCCTGCTCCCACAGCACGTTCTTGGGGCAGTGCTGTCGTTGCAGCTGGAAACAAATCTTAGTTGCAAGCTGGAAACCGAGTTTTCTCATTCAATTTTGTTTTTTTAACAAATCCAGAAGCATGAAATCCAAATGACACGAGGTTGTTGGAAAAGGAGCAGGTTGTTTGACTGAGAGGTGGTTTCTCCATCCTTGAAAGATAATACAAAACTGCCAAGCAGCAGCAGTTAACAGACTTGTGTTGCTGTTTGTGGCAGTCCTTCCCCACCTGTATTTCTCTGGGAGAAAGTACATTCAGCTGCAGCTTTGGTACTTCAGCAGTGAAGGGATCATTAGGGCACAATAACCTGCTGGACTGGTTTTCACCAAAATCTCAGTGATTGTGCTTAGCTTGAGGAGCAGTTCTGAGGTCCTGGGCACTGAGCAGTGGGGAGCAGACGTGCCCTGAGGGTGCCAGTTCATCTCTCTGCAGTGATCAGCTGTTCTGTTGCCATTTCAGGAAGGTGTAGAATCATCTGTGGTGAAGTTTATGATTTTCTGCAGCTGTACTTTGTCTTCATTTTATCCTCTGGGCCTTCCTCTTTATTTCAGTGTAGAGAGGAGACTGGCAGGAAGAATTGGCTGGCAAGAGATTTTCAGCTTTGGGTTCTTTTCAGTGCTATGGAAAAAAACACCCTAACATTTAATCTGGAGTTTTCAGAGTATATTTCAATTTCCTTGGCTGCAGAAGAGTGGAAGACCTGCTTAGATTTGTCACTGTCTACCTTTACACTGTGTGGTTTAAAGGTTTGGTCAATCCTGGAAACACTTCCTTGTGTTGTTTGTGTATTTTTGTGTCATTTGGAGGAGGTCAGTGTTGATGCTGATGTGGAGCTGTGTAAATTCAAGCAGTTGGACCTTAGATATGATCAAAAGGAATAATCACATTTTCTACCCTGTGTCATCTCTAGACATTCCTCCATAAAATACAGACTTTTTTGGGGTTTTTTTCTGGAGAGGAGCCGCCAGAACTGTTGTCTTTTACTTCTGATTTAAATTCTTACGCTGTTTTATTTTGAACCTGTTTGTGGATGCATGGGGAGACATCTCTCAAACCTTCATGTGTGAGAGTGGAGCAGGCACGTGGGGCAGGTGTGAGTCTGGCATGGTGAATTCTGTCTGTGCCCACAGACACAGGACAGGTTGAGTTTTCAGACGTGCCTGTCTCACAGGCTTCCTCTCTCACACAGAAGCCACCAAAAATTTTTGGGTGAGAATCCATTGTCTCCTGTCCAGATGCATCCTGTTGACTTGCCAGCTGTTCCACGATGGGTTACAGATGTGCTGTCTCTGCCTCTCTCTGGTGACAACTGTGCACAGAAGCTGCTCATTTAACAGCAGTGCTTTGAATGCATATCCTCTTAGTGGGATTTTTAATTGCAAACTGAATCAGGTCATTTTAGTGCCTTTTATTGAAGTGTGACTAAAGTGAAAATTCATGGATTAATTCACCAATATGAATATGCTAATTGATAACCTTATTGCTGTGAAAGCCAGGGTAGAAATTGGAGCTGCAGCTTTGTTTTGTGTCCTGTTTTACTGGAGGAAGAAGCTGTCATGGGCAGCTTTATCCCAGAAATGGCTGTTTGGGAGGGAGGTGTGTCCCTGTTGTTAGCACTGCTTCTGTGCTGCCTGAGAGCTCTGAAGCTTTGGGGCTCAGAGCAAGCAGCAGCTCTGCTCAGCCTTTGCATCCCTCAGCTTCTCACCATGGAATATTCTGGTTTAATTCTGGTGCTTGGAAATAGCACTGTTTACTGTCTGTACATCCAGCAATAGTCATTGCAGCAGCAGCCACGTATCAGGACAGTCTTGGCTGGCATCAGGGGTGTTCTTACTACAAGAAAAGAACTGATCTGGAGTGTGGTTGAAAGAAAATCTGGTGGCTGCATTCCAGGGACTTGATTTACATCTCTCAGAGTTTCTGTGAATGGAGAAAACGTAATCTTTCAGTTATGGAAGGGGGAAGACAGTAACAAGTGCTGGAGCTTAGCTCTGAAGCTGGCAGATCCTGGTTGCATCCTGCTGGCTGTGCTGTTTCCCAGCATCCTGGAGCCCTTTGTCCATCCATCCCAAACAGCTGCTCACAGCTGTGTTTTGGATGCCATGGCTGCTCCCATGGAAAAACAAATGATTTTCTGGTGCCTGCACTGCCTTTGTCAACATCCAAAGGTTGTTACTGGCCTTACTCTGTGCCTGGCACATCTGTCCTACAGACTTGATGCAAATCTTCTTGGCAGCTATTTCTTCATCTCTGTGGATACCAGGCACAAAGATGTGGCAAGAACTGAAACCTTGTGTTTTCCCCTTGGAAGTGGCTAACAGCATAACATCCACACAGGATGGAAAATACACTTGCTATCAGCTGATGATTCTAATGTGGTGTTTTGTGATACTCAGTGCTCAGAAAATGTCCCCTGCTCTGCCTTCCTCCCTCCTGACACTTTGCTGTGCCCTGTGTTTCCTGTCACACTCGATGCAAGAGCAGTGTGTTTGGTTTTACCAGTGAGAGCCTCCTGGAATACAGACCATGAGCTGTCAAAGTTCATTCTTGCTGGATTCTCTAAAAAGCTTTTCATCCCAGCTAACTCACTAGCAATGGGAAGGTTCAAAGATCCTATGAATGTGAAAGCAGAATTCATACTGAACCTTTTGCAGACAGCCATACAATCCTGTGGAGCCTGTTGGATTTGATGCACTGACAGGATTTGATTTTGCTTCTCAGCCAGAAGGGGCTGAGGAAGGTGTTTTGGTGCACAGATGCTGATGGAGTGCTGTTTTCTGGGAATGTCCATCTAGGAAAACCAAACTGTGCTGGCAAACAGCTTTATTGGGTCGTTCTGTGGCAGGCTGGGCTGCCTTGGAGCAGCACAGGAGCTCTGGTAGCCCTGCAGGGCTCTGTGTGTGCACAGAGCAGGTGAGGGCAGTGTTGGGGGTCCCTGGGAGCCCTGCAGGGCTCTGTGTGTGCACAGAGCAGGTGAGGGCAGTGTTGGGGGTCCCTGGGAGCCCTGCAGGGCTCTGTGTGTGCACAGAGCAGGTGAGGGCAGTGTTGGGGGTCCCTGGGAGCCCTGCAGGGCTCTGTGTGTGCACAGAGCAGGTGAGGGCAGTGTTGGGGGTCTCTGGTAGCCCTGCAGGGCTCTGTGTGTGCACAGAGCAGGTGAGGGCAGTGTTGGGGGTCCCTGGTAGCCCTGCAGGGCTCTGTGTGTGCACAGAGCAGGTGAGGGGGCAGTGTTGGGGGTCCCTGGTAGCCCTGCAGGGCTCTGTGTGTGCACAGAGCAGGTGAGGGGGCAGTGTTGGGGGTCCCTGGGAGCCCTGCAGGGCTCTGTGTGTGCACAGAGCAGGTGAGGGCAGTGTTGGGGGTCCCTGGTAGCCCTGCAGGGCTCTGTGTGTGCACAGAGCAGGTGAGGGCAGTGTTGGGGGTCCCTGGGAGCCCTGCAGGGCTCTGTGTGTGCACAGAGCAGGTGAGGGCAGTGTTGGGGGTCCCTGGGAGCCCTGCAGGGCTCTGTGTGTGCACAGAGCAGGTGAGGGCAGTGTTGGGGGTCTCTGGGAGCCCAGCAGAGCCCCTGGGCACAGCGAGCCCTGCTGCTGGGTGAGGCTGCCCGGGGGCTCCCATGGGTGCCCTGGCTGTGCCCTGTGCCCCTGGAGGTGGGCACTTGTGGCAGGTTCTGTTTGCTAACAGCTTGTAGCTGACCTCTGAGCTGAGGAGCTCCCAGAGGACCTGAGGAGGATAAGAAAGATTCTGTTTGTTGCTGTCTGGACAGTGAATATAACGCCTTCCACTTTCTCCTCCTTTTGACGTCAGTAAATTCCTCAGACCAAAAGAGAACGTCAGAATGGAACCTGGGCTCTGAAAGAGGAGCTGTGCTTCTAGTGGTAGTGTGAAGCAAGGTTTGAGTGAACGGAGAAGAGACTGGGAATGGAATGTGTTTGTGACCTGGGGCCTCTGCTCTTCAAACCAGGTTGTCAAGGAAGCTTTCCTCAGTCACGTTTCCAGGAGGGCAGAAGTCAGTTCAGTTCCAGGCTTAGCAAAACAACACAGTTGTAATCATAGCTGCGTGTGTTTTGATTTTGTACTTTTTTCTGTCTTGGAAAAGCAATGGTCTTACCAGCTCTATTCTCTTTCCTGTTTGTTAGGTCTGCCTAACCACGGACAAACCAGACAAATGGTAAGAGAATGTTCATTTAACCAAAACAGGGAAAAGAAGAATTATTAACCCACGCTAGATAGAACACCCTATTAAACCGTAGTGCTTCACTTCCACCTTTGCTGTTTGCAGCTGGTCATACTTCCCAAAAAAAGGGAAAAGGAGAAAAAAAAATTATTTTGGGGCATCTGAATCATCTTGGTGGTTAAATACAATTTAAACCTCAAATCTGTCTATGTCAATAAATGAGATCTTGTTTTGAATGGAGAATTTTGTTTCTCCTCATGCCAGAAACTGAGTGGCTGCTTACAGCAAAGTTCTGGGATGTGTTTCTAGGTGGAATGTGTTTCCCTGAAGGAGAAAGGTTTAAATGATGGAAGGGTTTGTTTGGAAAACAGTTTCTTTTTAATTATTTTTTTAGCAAGTTGGTGTGCAAGTAACCTGCTGAGAATGCTTGTATTTTACGTTCTTTTTGTTTTGTTTTGTTCTTTTTTGAGTAAAAATTATTTGTAGCCTTTTATTTATTGTGCTGAGTTTAATCAAAGGACAGAAGCAAATAGCCAGTCTGATTGATGTGTCTCTGGCAGAATGCTTTCTCACTAAATTGTGAAGGGACCAGTTCAAAGGCTGTGCATCCCTTTTCCCCCTTGGTTTATGGGAAACAACTTGAAGCATACATCTTTTTCCCCCAGCAATGATCTTGTGCTGATCAAGTGGAGCTTGCCTGGTTACTGAAGTGCAGCAGTGTCAGCAGGGTCCTGTGAGCCAGGGCAGGCAGCAGCAGGTGTGATCACAGAGCTGGGGAGTGCCAGGCTGCTTGGAATAACACAGCATTCCTTTGCTTTGTTCCCAGAGCCAGAGTGCTAAATTGTGTTCCTCCCTGAATTCAGCTTCATCCCAAGACTGGCTGCTTGTTTGTGTCTGCTGAATAAACCAGCTCAGAGCAGGGGGAGAAATCTCTCATGAATTAATACTTTTTTAGCTGTTTTAGGGTGAAACTCCCAGAACTTGCCTGAGTTTCTGGTTGCCTGATCAAGCTTGAATGAAAAATTAAAGGTTCTCATTTCAGGATGTATCATTTGAAATAGGTTTCACCATGTAGGCAAAGAAAAGGCAACCTGGAAGCACAGGGGTGCCCTTTCTAGGTATTTCCAAGAACTTTTTCTGGAGTTCTCCTGTCTGTCTTGCATATGTGGAGAAAATAATGCTTTGCAACCTTAATGGAGGGATTTTCTTGGAGAAACCTGGAGGGGGTAAAAAAGAAAAAAAAAAGCCATCAGAAAAGCCTTTATTTGAAACCTTTTGCTTAACAAATGTCAAATCTAAAAACAATTGTTGAAGTATTTCAGTGGTCTGCTGTGGTGATGAAGCTGTTTTGTATAACATGGAGCTGGGCAACTAAGAAATTCAATTGTTATTGCATTTGTATGCAACAGTTTTAAAGAGCTTAGGGTTTTAAAAGGTGGGGGTTTGTTTGTTTAGCTTTAAAGCCCTGATGTTCTACAGGAAGCAGATCTTGCTAGAGCAGTTGATTAAGGCTGGTCAAAAAATAAGTCCATTATCATTTTTTGTTTTCTGCTCAGATACAAAATGAGATAGACACAGGGTTTTGTTGAGTTTTTTCCCTTGGTTTTTAGACTGGATTCTTCCCTTTCACAGTCAAGGTGTTAAAATTCAGTTGAGTTTATTGCAATGACCAGACACTTAAGGATTTGAAGACCCCATGTCCCCACCATTCCTTCTCCAGGGCAGACATCTCTCACACAAACACTCAGTTTCCCATTCCATGGGCAGAGGGGGAAGCCTTGGTGCCTCTGGGGAGATGCTCTGACCTTGGACCGATGGCCTGTGAAACACCAGAACTGAATTTATACCAGGGTGTTTTCTGACCAGCTTTAATTTATGCATATCAAATTTTCTGGGCCTTCATTTTGCATCTTTCCCAGCTGTTCAGTGTTACTGATTTCAGTGGGATTTCTCAATGTGCTGATCAGCAGGAAGAGGGGCAGCAGAACTGGACTTCAGTGATCAAGGACAGCTGCATTTGAGAAGCTTAACCCTTTGCTCCCTTTCATCTGCACCTCTCTTAATAACAGCTCATGTTTTTCCAGCTGAGTGTAAGGGGGTTTTCTGTGGGTCTGGAAAGCGATGCCTGTGTTGATTCACAAAGCAAATGTGTTATGGGAAATCTGTGGTGTTCAGTACTAAAAGGAAAAAGTGAAAGCTGCTAAGCTTTGTAGTATTAGATTTGTTTTCAACAAGATATTTAATTCTATACTATCCTCATTAAATATTAACCTCCCTAGAACAAAAAGGATCCGGGTAAGTTTGGTACTCCAGAATAACTGTAAATTCTGATTTTTTTTGTATTTGATTTGCTCTGTAGCTAGATTTCCTTCCCTGAAATCAGTAGAGTTGCTCTAGATTTATGGTAGTAGCTGAAATCTAAGTCTGATGCTCAGTCTTTGGAACTTGATGTCATCTTTCAGACACAAGCCACAAATTATTGGTAATGCAGTCCATTTATTATTTGTCCTGTCGCTGAAGTATTGCTGTCCTATTGCATATTGGAGGCATTGCCTGACTCGTACTGCTTGTGAACAATTGCTTATGTGTGAATTCTGTGTTCAGTCCTGGGCCAGAGGGGGAGGTATTGACCTTAAACTCTCAGCAAGCCCTACAAAAGCTTTAATTCTCTTTTCCTTTGAGTGCTTAGCACATGTTGCTGCAGGTTTGTTGCAGTCCATAACTGTGCTGTTTTATGTATCACGTTAGGGACCAAGCCGAAACTTGCTGCTCAATGGGAAATCATACCCAACAAAAGTCCGATTAATTCGTGGTGGATCCATGCCTCCAGTGAAAAGGAGGAGGATGAACTGGATTGATGCACCAGATGATGTTTTTTACATGGCCACTGAAGAAACCAGGTAGGAAAGGTGGTCTTTCGGAGGATTTGAGGGGATGTGTTTTGGTTTGTGGAGCTGGCAGTGTGGCTGGAGAGGGATCTCATCAGCAGGGCTGATGCTACAAGCTGAATGGAGAGACCACAGCTGGTGCTGAGGTGGGTAAAGGGTGGGAAATAACTGTGCACTTACATTCCAGAGGAAGCAGATTCTTCTTCCAGAGCAGCTGCTGAGCTGCTGTAGGAGATGGGCGCAAAGGGAAGGAAGACTGAGGTGGGAATTGACCTGGTTCAGACCCATCACTGCCCTCGAGGGGAGGTCCCATCACAAAGGGACAGGGTAGGGCTGTCCTGGCTCACAGGTGACACTGAGGAGCAGAGCTTCCTATCCACAGAGCCCTGCATGTCCTCTTGTATTACCCCTCAGGACATCTCCAGGTGTGTCTGGGTCCTGAAACCTGCGAGTGCCAGAGGGTTTCCATGGGCTGAGTTGACTCATTTTTCAGTGGTTTATATTTGCCACCAGTGAGATTCAGCCCCACACTGTCCATCCTCCTCCTGTGGTGGTACTGCTTCTGCTAGTCCTAGTCCTTCTTGTTGATCTGCCCACAGGATAAAAACAGTAGAAGCAGCTTTCCTTGTGTGAGTTTCACTTGAAGCTGTTTACAGACTGCTGACAGAGTGGTAGAAGCTATGTGACCCAATCCCTAAGGCAAAGTTCCCAGTATTGGTATTCCTGTGACAGGAGTGTTCCTCCTGGGTGTGGTGAGAAGGTGGAGAAATTAGCTTGTGTGGTTTCCTCCCGAGAACTCGATGCCTCCCTCCTGGGTAACCTTGAGGAAGGTCAGAGCAAAGCCCTGTTCCTGTCACAGAGGTGCTGTCTGGCTTCTGTCTTGCTCAGAAGCCTGGAGTTATCAACACTTGCACTATCAGAGCCCCAGCAGCACAGAAGCATTTACCTTCCCCTGCACTGCAGAGATTGACCTGGGAATCCTTGGTTCTCTGAACCCTTGGAGTGACTGAGGAGATTGAGAGTTTCAGTGCTTTGTCTCTTCTGGTAGCACTAAATTTGGCGCTGCTCTGAGTCTTCATTTGTTTAGCACAAAGGTCACAGTCAAGAGTGCTGGCATCTCCAAACTTCTCCTTAACCTGCAAAGCATTTCAAGTGTCAGGAACTATTCTGTGGGCCTATATCAAAGATGGGCTTTGTAGAATAGGTGATACTAGAAACATTCAAGTTATTAAGCACTGATCTGTTGGATAATCAGTTTTCAGTGCAGGAAGTGCCTTGTTGGAACTCAGAAGAAGCATGAAATGAATTTCCCAGACTTGTTCCCGTGGCCACCTTTAATGCAACTGTGCATTTCACACCAGCTCATATCTTTGCTTTCTCTTCTCCTTTCTGTGCCTCCAAGATGCTGTGGAAGAATGCCATGGAATTCCATATGTAATTGAAAATAAAGTGAGAGAAGGATTTAATTTTCAGGGGAAGCAGTTTTCTTATTCCTGCTGTCGCTCTGCTAAAGAGGTCCTGGGATCCTGCTGCAGCTCTCAGATTCCTGTGCCATTGTGGGCTCAGGGTACACAGCCTCTAATGCACTCCTTAGGTGCTCAAGGCTTTCATAATCCTGCATCTAGGGAGCTCTTCTTGACATCTTCACCATCCCAGGCACATGAAATACAGCAGGTGCACGGTTCAGTGCAAGGTCCTGCCCTTGGACCTGGACAGAACTGCAACAACATTCATCCAGTG
This sequence comes from Cyanistes caeruleus, assembly GCF_971803275.1. Classification (NCBI taxonomy): domain Eukaryota; kingdom Metazoa; phylum Chordata; class Aves; order Passeriformes; family Paridae; genus Cyanistes; species Cyanistes caeruleus. The sequence continues at coordinate 1,021,792 of NC_141709.1, read as the reverse complement.
TGGTGTTGGTTGTGACAAGAATTTGCTGTAGGCACAGAATCTCCTGCTCATACAGAACCACCGACTGAGGCAGGAAGGATCAGTCCCACAGCAACCAGCACAGCTCTGATGAAAATCATGGTTTGGTGATAGACATCAGCTCAGTAAGATCTTATCACTTCCATTTAAAAATAGAGAGAGAAAGAAAAGAAAAAAAAAAAAACCCACCCAGGCTTCTTTGTCTGCCAGCCATGCTGCTTAGCTGAGTGATGAGTGGTGAAAGGAGATTTTTGGCAGGCTGTGAAGAGCAGGGAAGCCTGAGTGCTGGAGCATTGTCAGCAGCACGGGTTTTCTGTCGGGCATTTCACCTCTAACTTTTCCCTGAACCATCTGCTGCATTCCAGTGTCAGGAATGTAAGGCTTGTTTGTGAGCTCTGAAACAATTTGAGCTTTGTGTTGGCTCGGTAGCAATGGATCTAGCTGCAATATCTGCGCATCCAGCTGAGGGTCAGGCTGTGTTTTCAGGCACAGCAAGCAGCTTTCCCCCAACTTTTACACGCTCCCCTCTCCCCTTTTCTTGTAGCTCTGTTGAGAACAGTGCAGGAAAACTGTACAGCTCTGAGGGAGCAGTTTGAAAAGCTGGTGGAATGAAAGGAAGGAGGTTTTGAATTGAAGGCTCCCAGTAAGGAACTTGGCATTTATAACTGATGCAAGCGGAGGCAGAGGGTGACCTGATCAGAATCTAGAATGCTGGAGGACATGTTTCTGATGGCCCTGCTTGTGCTGCAGGGAGCTCTGCTGCCTAAAAGTGGATCAGCTGCAGTCAAACACCTTGGAAAAGTCATTATATCAAGATGGTATTTTTTCTCTCCCCCCACCACCACTTTGCCACCTTGTTCTCACCTCTCCTCGCCCCGTGGCCTTTTGGTTTTAGAAGGTGCACTGGGCAAACAGAAAATGTTTCTGTGTAAGTGCAGCTTGTCCTGGGCAAAAAAAACTAAATGCAGAGATGAGCAAGTCTGACAAGAAGTGATTCAAAATCTTCAGCTGAAGTTGGTGGTTTGTCAGTTCTAGTGGTGCTAAGGGTAAATTCTTGAGGAGAGGGAAGGTATTTTAACCACTTTCTTCAGCAACCAGCACATCTTAAAGGCAGAAATCATAGCACAGTGATAGGCATCAGCTCAGTGAGAAGGTCCCTTTTCCATTGACAAATAAACCAAACCAACCAACAAAAGGGGGTTTTAACCCCAGCAGTGTTCCCTAAATGAAGCTGGGAGCTAGGTGGCTGGAATGTGGCTGTGGAGCCCTTCCTCTCCTGTCTCTCATGGCCAGCCAAAGCCTCCTTCTGTCAGGAGCCTGTGGGGAAAGGCAGTGCTGATCCATCAAACCTTTCTTGTTGCCCCAGATCCTGAGCTGAAGACTCATGGTGGGTCCTGGTGGACCACTCTTGTGGATGTTTATTACTTTCCTTTCTAATCTCTCTATGCCTTTGACCACCACAACATCCCCTGTAAAAGAATTCCTCATTTTAATTAACACAGTACAATTTTCATTGTTGCTGCATTTTTGGTTTTTTTTTCCTTTATCTCTGAGTCTGGTATTAACAAACAGAAAGAAGCAATCATTAAGTATTTGTCTCTAACTTATTTGGATAATTTTAAAACTTTGGTGTGTCTTTTTCTCTCTGTTTTACTTTCTCTCCATATGGAAAGCAGCTTCCTGCATCTGATTGGCAAAAAGTCCTATCTTGTACACAGAGGGAAATCCTTAACCAAATTACAAGATGTGAACATTGCCCATCTCTGGGCTGGGCACACGCAGTGTGGGAGAAGGGGAAACACCCTGTCAGCCTTGGCTTGGCTTTGTAAACTAGCCCAGAGCTACCTGCAGCACATCCATCTGATCAGAATAAACTCAGAATAAATCCCTGCTGTGGAAACCCTGTCCTGACTATATTCACAGCTGGTCCCACAAGGCTGGGCCAGCATGCCTTCTGCTCTGCAGGGGAAGGATTCTGGAGCAGAGGATGCAGTTTCCTCTCCGTTGGGGTGTTTATAAAGCAGAGAACGCGAGTTTCCCGGGGCAGAAGGAGCCGAGCTCGGCCGGGTTTCCCTGGAGCCCGCGGTGCCTCTGTAATCCGTGCCTTTCTTCCTTGCTGTCTGCAGGAAAATCCGCAAGCTGCTTTCCTCCTCGGAAGCCAAGCGAGCCGCCAGACGCCCTTACAAGCCGATTATCCTGCGGCCCATGCAGGCGGTGCAGCTCCGCCAGCCCATGAACGATGAGCCCATCATCATCGAGGATTAACCACGGCAGCCTCTCCTCCAGTACCTACTTGAGTTTCCATGGCTACAGCATTGAGCTAACTGTTGAAGAGAGGGAACTTTTGAGGAACTGTTTTGCATCTTTTAAACCCTTAAAAGGAACTCAGCCCTGCTCTGAGCCTCTGACCACAGACTGCTCTCTCTCTCTCTCTCTCTCTCTCTCTCTTTCGCACTCTCTCCTGCTCTCCTATCTTTTTTTCTTATTTTTTCTTATTTTTTCTGTTCGTTTTTTTTTTTTTTAAATTTTTAGTAGCCTCTTTTCCCTTTTGCTTCTACCCCTTTTGTAGAAGGGGGAGGGAAAGTAAGTTTAACTTATTAAGAGAATGTGGACTAGTACTTTTTAGCTTTGTTTCCTCTTCTGATGTATGAAGAGCTAGAACCCTTCATTTTGTGACTGAGCTCTCGTTGCAAAGCCATTTTTATGAGGCTGTGTTGTAAGATTTTTCTTTTCTCTCTCTCTTTTTTTTTTTTTTTTTTAATTTTGTGGACGGTGCCATTTTTTTATTTCATTTATATTATTTCTTTTGTAGATAAATTTCCGATCTTTAACTGCTATTTGAAAATAGGAGCTGAAAGCCAGCCCCAGGTTCAGCCAGTTTTCTTTGGTCCTGTCCCTTCTGTTTTTTGGATCATTTTGCACAGCCAGTTGTGCTTATGCACAAGACAGACCAACTCAGGCTGAGAAAGGAGTGAGCTAAGAAGTGAAGAACCTTGCAGAACATTACACTAACGTTGTGTGCAGTGGAGCCAGGCTGCCAGAATTAGGTGTCCTTACTCTAGTTGCTCTCTGGGAGCGGCGGCCCGTGGCGTTTCTCCCAGTAACCAGCAGTTTTGCGTGCTGCCTTCTCTGTGACATCTGGGACCCTACGTGCTGTTAGGCCACCAAGAGCCAGCAGTTAGGCCCAGCAAGTGTAATGAATTGCTTTGCTCTGGCTCCAAGAGTCAAGTACACCAATGCCCAGGGACATTTTGCTTAGAACTCTGAACCTGTTTGTGCATCAGTGCTTTTGGACACAACGTTTCCCAGGATGAGACCTGGTTTCTCTTTAATTGCGTTACTGTACGTTTCCCATTTCGAAGGGACTTTAAATTACAGCTGGGTTTTCATTTGAACACATTGTGTCTGAATTTAAGTGTTTTTTTCCCCCCTTGACATTTCTTGTGTTTGAGGTTTCTTGCATCTCTTGAACTTCTTACGTATTTGCAAGTCTGTATCATTTCTTTTTCATATGTCTTCTCATGGCAGCGCATTTGCCGGATGCCCTGCTCAGTTTTGAAAGGATGTAAACTATCATTTGCAACTTGTGCTGATCTGTACATGTACCTGCCTCAAGCAGACACAGCATGTAATAACCCCCGAGTCATTCCATATGTGTCAGCGGTGAGATGAGCCAAAGTTGTATTTGGGTTATCACAGTCCAACCGTGATTCTGTGCAACTCTGCTAACCCGCCGGGTTAGACGGAAAGGAATCCCCACAAAATGAAAACAATTCAGTTAACTTTACTTAATAAACCTGGAAAGTGAGCTTTTGTGAAACATCTGCTTTTTGTCTCTTGTGGAACAGCCGTCCTCGCTCGGGTTCCAGCCAGCAGCCTCCCGTCCCATCCCGGGGCCGTCTTCTGCTCGGGTCCTCTCCTGTGCGCTTCAAACATTCCCAGCGCTCCAGAGGCGTCTCCCTCCCTCCCTCCTCCTCCTCCAGGCGGCAGCAGATGCGGGGCTGGGCCTCTCAATGAGCCCTTTGTGCACAGCAGCTCCTGGTCCTGCTGCTCCGGGGCTGCTCCTGGCGTGGGGCACAGGGACAGCCGTGGGCAGGTCCGAGCTCTGCGCTGCTCTGGACCCCGAGACGCAGCACGGGCACCCCCTGTTTGCTCTGCTTTGCTGCTCACAAGTGCCAAGATTCACTCTGTGCACGCTGTGTGTCCTGTGCTACACGTCAGGGGCTCCTGTCCACAGCTTAAAAGCGGGGACAGCCATTCCTGAAGGATGTGCTGCTCAGGATGGGCACAAAACCCTGAGGCTGCCAGCAGCACCAGTGACCATTGGCAGCTTTACTTTGTCACCATCAATCCTCAGGATTAACCCTCTGTACGTGAGAAACACGGGCTGCACGAGGGTTTTGTAACACTTGTGTCTCTGTGAGGGCAAACGCTCGTGGATTCCTTCCTGCAGCAAAAGGAGATCTGAGCACATCACTTGGGAAAACTCCGTGTGTGGGTTGGCTGTGCCTGGGAGCTCGGGCAGCCCGGGGTGCTGGGGATGGGGATGTGGGGATGATGGGGATGTGGGGATGATGGGGATGATGGGGATGGGGAAGGTGATCCCTCGGTGAGCCCAGGGAGAGGCAGCTCCGGCTGCACCGAGAGCGCAGGAACCACTTGGGGGTGCCAGCCCTGCGGTTTCCAACAACTTAAAAGCTTTCTTGGAGCGGCTCCAGAGATTGCTCTGGGAGCGAGTCCAGGCAGGGAGAGAGAGCACGTCCTGTGCTGCCCTGACTCTGAAGGACCCTTGCGTGTCCTTCAGCAGAGATGCTGGTTTTTGGCGAGCGGGAGCAGACCCCACTGCCATGTGTTTCACTGGCTTATGTTTGGACTGGCTCGGGAGGAGGGGCTGGAAGATCCCTTTGGCAACCAAAGGAAAATGCTGGCTCTTGGGAAGTGCAGGGAGTGGTAGGTCCAGGCATGACCCATCCAAGCCTGGGGTCACTCTCTTAAGCTGCTGCTGTCACTAAAAGCCTCTCCTGTGCTGATCTCTCCTCTGTATCCACATTCCTGTGCTGCTGCTGCTGCTGCTGCAGGAATTGCCTTGGGTTATTCACCCTCCTGCTCCAGAGCCTGGTCAAAATACACCAATGTTCCATTTCCCAGGTCCCTTCCCCTCCTTGATTCCCACCTCCTGATGAGCCCCTGAGATTGGAGAGGGGAGGAGAGCCTGGAGCTGGAAGTGCTTGCCCACCCAAAACAGGCCAGGTCTGTTGGGATGTAGCAAGGTTTGCCACAGGCATTTGGGTATTTTCCCTCACTGTGTGTCCCTGGCATCCCAATCCTTCACTTTCCTCTGTGCAGACGTGGGAGCAGCTCTGTCACAGGCTCAGCTGTGATCCCTGGAGAAGGCTCTGCTCCGTGCTCACGTGGATGGAGCTTGCTGACCTCCAGTGCCGTGCTTGCAATTTCACAGGCTTAAAAAGAAGCAGGAAGCTGCCCAGGAAAGTATTTAAAAAAACAAAACAGAAATCCAAACATTCCTACAATACTTCATGCCAAAAATGCTTTTGTTACAGATTTAATTTAATTTTTTTTTTTAAAGTTAACTTTGGTATTTTGGGGGCTTTTTTTTTTTTTTCACATTGCATTTTACCAGCTTGTCAGTAGCACCTCCCTGTGATCTCTGCTTTTGCAGCTGTAACATGAAGGCAGCGCCCTGATTGTAACAGCACTGATGAAACAATGGGAAAAAAAAGCAAAGTATGACCAAAACTAACAATCCTGAACCTGGCATTCCTGCTGTGGGAGGAGGGCTGGAACCAGGACACTATTGGAGAGTTGTAAAGCAAAATACACGCTGAAATTTTCTTTTGAAATGGAAATTTGGAGCCTGTGCCAGCTCTGCTGCGGGCTCTGGCTCTGTGCAAGCGTTACACAAGCCAGACCTTGGGAAGCTGGAGAGGCTCTTTGGGATGGTAGGATTGCACCGTGGAGGAGCTGCTGCCCACTGCCACGGGAGGAGGGGGCACCCACCTGCTCACAGGGACCATGGCAGGAGTGCCAGCCTGGGGGATTTCTGGGAAAAGCACAAATAAAATCTGGCAGATTTTGACTGTGAGGAGAAGGAAGGAATTTGACTCATTTACAGAAACTGGACCGTGAACCTTTTCTATTTTCCTTAATCCATCAAGAGGGCACAGACTTAAAAACATCATGAACCCAAATAAGCTTTGGCAGCAGCTTTAAAGGGAGAGAGATCACTGCAGAAAGGCAAGTCGAGGCTTGAGAGCCCTCTCTAGCTGCTGGGAGAGGGTTTGTTTGGGGCTTTTCCTGTAAATGCAGGCAGTGCCTTTCAAGGTGAGCCTGCAAGAGCCAGCAGTGCTGGGATCTGCCGTGAGCCCCATCTTTGGAATATCAACATGTCTTGAGTTGGGGTGGTGTTTATGGCCCTTCCCAAGGCAGGAGGCTGGGGTGACCCACGTCCCCCTGTCCCTCCTGCCCTCCCTTCCCTTCCTGGGCACTGACAGAAGGGTTTTGCTCTGCTTGAGCAGCTCTAAAACCTGGTGGAAGACTCGGTCTCTGATGATCACCGGGCAGGAGGAGGAAGGCTGCCTCAAGAAAAGACACACAGTAAATTCAGATGGGTTGTGGGGCTGGGGCTTGTCTCCACCTCTTCTTCAGCCTGGAAAGAAAGTCAGGGCAGGGCAGGGTTGAAGCACACTTGATTCCTGCCCTGGGCTTTGCAAGTTCATTCACCACATTCCTGGAATGAGAATGAATAACATAAATTCAGCATCTTTCTGCAGACAGCTTCCTCCCTTCCCTCCTGCAAGGGGACTCTCCACCTGGATCCAGTGCTCCGTGGGATGCTGGCAGCGTCACGGGGAGCAGATTTACAGGTTCTGGCCGGAGGGTTTCAGCCAAGTTGTGCTCGTTCAGAGATTTTCCATCTGAGCAGGAGCCAGTTCGTTCCCCCTGCCTGTGCTTTGGCTGCCCCCAGGCAGGACAGGAGGGAGGTGAAGGTGTGGAGCGTGTGGATGAGGAGCCGAGCTGGCTTTCCCTGCGTGCCCGGGATGTCCGAGGGCCGAGTGCATCCCAGCGGGTGGCTGGTGCTGGAGGAGAACACGGCGCCCTGGGGACATCACAGCGCTCTGTGCTGCTGGATTATGTGTCCAGCCCCTTCCCTGCCCCAGGGGCTCCCTGACAGTGTCCTGAGTGTGTGTGTGGGGCACACGAAAGCTGGGCAGCCCTTGGAGCCGCACTGAGCCATGGCCAGCCCGACCTGTGGCCACAGCCTGTCCAGGGCCCCGTGGGACTGGGAGCGCTGAATGTCCGACTGCCCTGAGCTGGACTTTGCCACTGAAGCCTGGGTCTGAGCACATCCCCTTCCTTGGGACACCCTTTCTTTCCCTGGCAAACCCGTCCGAGTGCCACCGCTGCCAGCTCCCCACCCTGGCCACCCCCTGCAGCCCCACCCTGGCTCTCCCCGGGTCTGAGCCCCGGGCTCGGGTCCCTCCAGCTGCTTCCCTGCCCTGTTTTGGCTGGAGCTTTTCGGGAGCTGCGATCCCCCTGCACGGAGGGAGACATCCCACCTGTCCCGTGGGGGCTCCGCATCCTCGGCATCAGTTCAGCCTGCCGGGAAGGGCCGTGGGACACCGGGACACCCATTCCAGATGGCAAGGACAAGGGGGACATCTGCGAACCTGCTTATCACCACCGTGACAGCGCTATCGCCGCTGCCTGATACCGGCAGGGCTCGGATGCCTTTTAAAGGCCAGCAGAGAGGAGAGGGTGGCTGGAGCTGCCCGGCTGGGCGCTGACAGCCCCGGGCACAGGCATGTGCTGCCTGACGAGCCTCAGCCGCTGCCAGCCCTCGCCACTCCCGGCCTCTGCTGCTCCATCTTCCCTTCTCTGCTAATCCTCCCTAAGCCCCCGAGCTCCCTTCCCGAGCCGTGCGCTGGTGCTGCAGCCAAGGCTGGGTACCCGCAGTGTCTGGGCTGGGTACCCGGGGAGTTTGGGCTGGGTACCCAGAGAGTTTGGGCTGGGTACCCACAGTGTCTGGGCTGGGTACCCGGGGAGTTTGGGCTGGGTACCAGGGAGTTTGGGCTGGGTACCCGGGGAGTTTGGGCTGGGTACCCGGGGAGTCTGGGCTGGGTACCCGGGGAGTTTGGGCTGGGTACCCAGGGAGTTTGGGCTGGGTACCCGGAGAGTTTGGGCTGGGTACCCGGAGAGTTTGGGCTGGGTACCCACAGTGTCTGGGCTGGGTACCCGGGGAGTTTGGGCTGGGTACCCGGGGAGGTTGGGCTGGGTACCCGGGGAGTTTGGGCTGGGTACCCGGGGAGTTTGGGCTGGGTACCAGGGAGTTTGGGCTGGGTACCAGGGAGTTTGGGCTGGGTACCCGGGGAGTCTGGGCTGGGTACCAGGGAGTTTGGGCTGGGTACCAGGGAGTTTGGGCTGGGTACCCACAGTGTCTGGGCTGGGTACCCGGGGAGTTTGGGCTGGGTACCCGGGGAGTTTGGGCTGTATTGGGTCTGTGTGGCTGCCGCCCAGCCCAGCCCGGCCCGGCCCAGCCCAGCCCAGCCCAGCCCAGCCCAGCCCGGCCCAGCCCAGCCCAGCCCAGCCCAGCTCGGCCCGGCCCGGCCCAGCCCAGCCCGGCCCGGCCCAGCCCAGCCCAGCCTGGCCCAGCCCAGCCCAGCCCGGCCCGGCCCGGCCCGGCCCGGCCCAGCCCAGCCCAGCCCAGCCCAGCCCGGCCCAGCCCAGCCCGGCCCAGCCCAGCCCAGCCCAGCCCAGCCCAGCCCAGCCCCCTCGCTGGGGCACAGATTTCCCTCCTGCCCCGCTCTCCCCCCCGGGCCAGCCCCGTGTAGCACAGCCAGGAGGGCTGTGGAGAGGAGATGAATTCAGAAATAAAGTGTTTTGCCAGGTTTTGTGAAAGGCTCTCTCTGTTGCGTCTCCATCACCGGGAACTGCTCCCAGCCCGTGAAGGGAAGCCCAACCATTTTTTCTGTGAAAATGCAATTTTTCCCGCTTAATGCGAGGATCTGAGGCAAAACTGGTTATAGCTGGGGTGGCCCGTGGGCAGCAGCCATTCTTAACCCCCAGCCCCCGGCTGTGGGCTGTGTCTGGAGCTTCAGGGGTGAAAAAAAGAGAAAGCTGTGGCCTGTCACCCTGGGGTGACCTTGCTGTGAGGGACAGAGGGCCCTGGGCATGTGGCCACGCACGGTGCAGCAGCCAAGGCTCTGCAGGCCACACAGGGATCGCTGATCTTGGGGCACTCCAAGCCAGCAGCCGGGGCTTTTCCCATAACCTCTTCTCATTTTTCATCCCCCCAGCCTCTTCTTGCCCTGTAACAAATCCAAGGGAGCCTGGGTGCCAGAAAACATGAGAGCAGAGGAAGGTCTTCCAGCCCCAGCTCCTCTTAGGAGCAGCTCTGTCTGTGTCCACGAGTTTTTGTGGTATTTGTATCTGAATGAAGAAAAAAGAGCTGAGGGGAGTCGGCGTGGGGAGGGGGAGAGAGGTGAGCCAAAGGAGAGGCAGCCTGGAGGGAGTTATTCCTGATTTATTCCTCGCTTTCCCTTAATCTCTGTGCAGAGCTCTCTGCCTGACCTGCCCAAGGCAGAGGTCCCAGGCTCGCACCTTCTGGGGCTCCCGGGGGAGACAATCCCCGCTCCAGGGCTGGGGCAGGCTCAGCAGAGCAGCCCCGGGCCGGGACTGCAGCCGGAGCCAGCGGAGCCCCGGGGAGGGGAGCAGCCCCCAGCAGCCCAGGGAACCCCGGGGAATAATGGGTCACCTCCCTGGGCCGCGGGTGCCAGGGCTGGGGACACGGTCCCCTGGGCTGGGACACCCCCGGGCGCTGCTGCAGGGCCAGAGCCCTCCCCCGGCCGCTGAACGGCGGCTCTGTCACCGCTGCCAGGGAATCTCCAGCCCAGCCCCGGGACCCTCGAGCTTCTGATGGAAAACGCATCCTTTGGTGAAAATTATTAAAGCGTTCTCTGGGGAGAGATGTCAGGGGTGTCCCTCATGTGCCACCACCCCCTGGCCGCAGCCCGTGTCCCCTCGGCCATCCCTGCCTGCCCGGCCTTGGGTCACCTCTCCCCCAGGACATCCCTGCAGGACCGTGCCGAGCCTAAATCGGGGAAGATTAAGACACGACCAGCTAAAGCCACTTTGCTCCTGAACCAGCATATCCGCTTGGGATTTAGCGCATTTGCAGGCAGGGATTCACACCTTTAAGTGACTTGTCTTAATTCCCCCCGGCCTCTAGGCGTGAAAAGCCCTTGGGTGTCGCTTCTGCAGCATGGCAGAGCCCAGGCTTCCTCCTGTGGCCTCCCCGAGCAGGGGATGGGTGGATGAAGCCTTCTCCCTCCTTCCTCAGGGCTGGAGCAGCGGCTGAGGCTGCCTCGGAAGGCGGCGTGTGGAAGATTTAGACGGGAGACGCTTTTCAGGATGTCCCCTCGGTGCCCAGGGATGCTTTAGGGCTGCGGACACAGCGGTACCACAGAGGGAGCCGCGGCAGCGCTGTGGGACCGTGCCGGAGCACAGCTGCTCTTCGGGAAACCCAAAGCCCCGCAAATCCCCAGCTCCTGCCCCGTCCTGGTGGCCGCAGCCCCGGGCTGGGACCCGCGGGGCTGAGCCGCCCCCGGTGTGGGCCCAGCCACCTGCCCAGGCAGGGACCCCGGCGGCCACAAAGGCTCTCATTGTTGTGCCAGCAGCTGCCCGAGGAGTGACAGGGCTGCCTGCGCCTCCCGAGCCGGCGGGGGCGATGGAGGAGCCGCTCTCGGCCACCCCCGGCCCCCCCCTGCCCGGGGTCCCGGAGCCGCTCTCGGCCATCCCCGGCCCCCCCTGCCCGGGGTCCCGGAGCCGCTCTCGGCCACCCCCGGCCCCCCCTGCCCGGGGTCCCGGAGCCGCTCCCCGGAGCCGCGGGTTCGATTCCCGGCACAGGAGGGAATTCCGTGCCAATGGCGGCGGAGCGGGGCCGGGCTCCCGGCCGATGAATAATGCAAAGCTGCGCTTGCGGAGCGGCAGATGTTCTGTTTACCAACACTGCGGTGCAGGGGCACAGCCACGGGCTCTGCCCCCCTGTCACCAGCCCTGTCACCATCCCTGTCACCAGCCCTGTCACCAGCCCTGTCGCCAGCCCTGTCGCCCCCTGCCCTGCGCCCACCGCCTCGGGGCACGATCCGGGCACGGAGGGGCTCCCCCGCCTCGCCGCGGCATCGCGGCTCCTCGAGTATCCTCGCCGTGCCTTCACGGCTCCCTGAGCATCCCTTTGCAGCCGGAGGGGTTTCCGAGATGGGAGTTTCCATGGCAACGAGCGGAATGGCGCCGGGAGCCGGGGGATGCGGGCGCTGGAGCCGGGCAGCGAGCGGGGCTGGGGCGGGGACGGGCTGCGGGGGATGGGAGATGCCCCAGCCCCTCTGCCCGGGACCACCAGCCCCCACTCATGCCCCGGGGGCTGCTGCTGGCCGGACTCAGCCGGGGAGGCTCCCGGCCGGTGCCTTTGGGGCCGCTAAAAACCCCGCAAGCGGCGTCGCTCAACTACAACCTGTTTATTATGGAGGTTTTTTCCCAGGCAAGAGAAGCCGGGAGCACTCGTGTCCCGACTTTGGTCTTTGGGGATGGGAGACAGGGCAGGGGGTGTTCTCTCCGCCGCCGGGACCGGGCACCTGCTGAGCTGGAGCCGTACCGAGCCCGGCCGTACCGAGCCCGGCCGCCAGCCCCGCCCCGGCTCCCCCCGGGCGGCGGTGGGCGGGGGCCGGGCGGAGCGGGGAGCACGGAGCGGCACATCACAGCAAGGCTCGGCACGGCACGGCACGGCTCGGCTCGGCTCCGCTCTCCAGTCATGGCATCCAAGTGCCCCAAGTGCGACAAGACCGTGTACTTCGGTGAGCGCATCCCGGGGGCCCGACCCCGCATCCCCTTCCCCGCGCCGAGACGCATCCCCGGTGTCCGCTCCGCCGCAGCTCCGCGGGGCTCACCCGGAGCCCTGCCCGGCAGCAGCTGCTCTGCCCCGGGGCGGCCCCATCCCCTCCGCTGTGCCCCGCATCCCCTCCGCTCTGCTCCCCATCCCCTCCGCTGTGCCCCGCATCCCCTCCGCTCTGCTCCCCATCCCCTCCGCTCTGCCCCCATCCCCTGTGCTCTGCCCCCATCCCGGGCTGTGCCCCCCATCCCCTCCGCTCTGCTCCCCATCCCCTCCGCCCTGCTCCCATCCCCTCCGCTCTGCCCCGCATCCCCTCCGCTCTGCCCCCCATCCCCTCCGCTCTGCTCCCCATCCCCTCCGCTCTGCTCCCCATCCCCTGTGCTCTGCCCCCATCCCCTCCGCTCTGCTCCCCATCCCCTCCGCTCTGCCCCCATCCCCTGTGCTCTGCCCCGCATCCCCTCCGCTCTGCTCCCCATCCCCTCCGCTCTGCCCCCCATCCCCTCCGCTCTGCTCCCCATCCCCTCCGCTCTGCTCCCCGCATCCCCTCCGCTCTGCTCCCCATCCCCTCCGCTCTGCTCCCATCCCCTCCGCTCTGCCCCGCATCCCCTCCGCTCTGCCCCCCATCCCCTCCGCTCTGCTCCCCATCCCCTCCGCTCTGCTCCCCATCCCGGGCTGTGCCCCCATCCCCTCCGCTCTGCCCCCATCCCCTCCGCTCTGCCCCCATCCCCTCCGCTCTGCTCCCATCCCCTGTGCTCTGCCCCCCATCCCCTCCGCTCTGCTCCCCATCCCCTGTGCTCTGCCCCCATCCCCTCCGCTCTGCTCCCCATCCCCTGTGCTCTGCCCCCATCCCCTGTGCTCTGCCCCCATCCCCTCCGCTCTGCTCCCCATCCCCTCCGCTCTGCTCCCCATCCCCTGTGCTCTGCCCCCATCCCCTGTGCTCTGCCCCCATCCCCTCCGCTCTGCTCCCCATCCCCTCCGCTCTGCCCCCATCCCCTGTGCTCTGCCCCCATCCCGGGCTGTGCTGGGGGCTGCTGCCGGCTGGGGAGCAGGCGGTGAGGGGCTGGGGTGGGGAGCAGAGTGGGGTGGCTCCTGTCCCTGCTCAGGGGAGCCCGACACGGCCGGCACTGCCATGGGGGCTCCCGTGATCCGGGGGATCTCTCGGGGCTCAGGGAAGGGGAAGTTGGCAGTGGCAGGTGCAAACAAAGCCTTCTCCCAGCCGGTTCCTTTGGTTCCCGGCAAACCTGGCCCCAGGTGTGCCATTGTCCCCTCCCGTGTCGCCTCGCAGCCAGCCCCCAGCGGGCTCTTCCCAGCTGGCCGAGCTAATGACGCCTTTGGCGTTTCTACGGGACTTTTTCAAAGGCAGTTCCCGGGCTCGGAGCCCCAGGCTGTTCCTGGGCTGGCTTAGGGCAGCAGGCGGTCCCTGCGGGTCTCTGTCCCTGCTTGGTGTTGTGGCTGGTCAGGATCTCTGGGAAGCTGCCGTGTCTCGGCTCGGGCAGAGCGGGCAGAGCTGGGAGCCGGGGCTGATCCTCGGCCTTGGTGTCCCCGGCAGTGACCTGAGCCCCTGGGTGAGCGCCCTTGGCACCGCACCTGAGCTCGGGATGGCTCTGGGGATGGATCCAGAGCTCCAGCCCGAGCTGCCCCCGGGGTCCTGCTGGCCTGGCGCTGCCTCCCTGCAGCCCCCCCTGCCCACCTCCCCCCGCTGCTCCGGGGTCCAGCCCCTGCTGCCTCAGAGTCTGTTTGGTGGAGAAATACCAAAGGGTCCTGATGATGTTTGAGCATTGGAGGCCTTGGTGCTTTCATTCTTTTCCGGCCATCTCCAAGTAAACACAGGGAAATAGGAATTTGCTGTCTTCCTCCTTTAAATAAACCTATTTGCGTGTGGGCGGGGAGGGCTTGGCCCCTCGGATGTCTTTCTTTGTGCGAATCTTTTCCTTTTTAAGCAGAAAATAGTGCCTGCCCAGGCAGCTGGGCACTGACCCGGGGGCAGAGCTGCTCCTCTCGGAGCAGGGATGAGCCTGCCCTGCGTGGGGGGGTCGGGGCTGGGCTCAGGGACCCCTTCCTTGCCGGGGGAGGAGGCCAGGCTGTGCCAGGAGGAGAAGCACCAGCCTCCAGCAGTGTCCGTGCTCTTTTTCTCTCCCCATGTCCTGGGGAACTTGTGGGTGACCTGAGGAGGGGTCCTGGAGCTGCCCGCTGTGTCCCCGGAGGGTTTCTGTAGGTGCAGAGGTTCCCGTCCCGCTCTCTGCTCCCTAAGGCAGGGAGGGGCAGTGCCAGCCCCCATCCCACCCCTTCCCGCAGGGAATGCTGCCCCTCAGACGGAGCTGGGGAGAGGAGCTGAAACTGAGAGAGCCAAAAAACTTGTGTGTGCTGAGAGCTGAGATCGGCTGGAGCACGGCCCGCTTGGTGCCCTGAGCTTTTCCTTGAGGAACCGCCCAGGCTCTGGAAGAATAAACCCGAGTCCGTTTATTCAAGGCATAAAATCTCCCCGCAAATTCTTGAGCCGGATCCCGGCCTTTCCTGCCCGTGGGCAGCGAGGTTTGGTGGGGAAGGCGAGGGGAGCTCCGGCTTTGGTGTCGCTCCTGAGTTCCCGGACCGAAGCTTAGCGGGGAGGTGATTCATAAAGCCCCGCTTGTTCGGGAGCCTCCCCGGCTGTGCTGAATGAGCGCTGGCAGCTCGGGATGCCTGGGATTGCAGCCCCGGGTCATGTGTGGGAAACGCCGGCGGCTCCCGGCCCCGCTCCGCCACTCCCGGGCACCGATGGAAAACTCATTTCCAACATGCCTGTTGCTTCATGCTCCCTGGAAAAATCCAGTGGGCTCCTCCCTGCTCAGTCAGGAGCGTGTGGGCGTTTCCTGAGCTTTTTTTTTTCCTTTAGAAAGCACAGGGAAATATAAAAATAGATTTTTGGCTTTTTTTTTTTTTTTTTTTTTTTTTTTTTCCTATTTTTGCAAGGAGTTTGAGGTCTGTGACATTGTTTCCAGGAACGGCTGGGGCTAGCTGTCCCGCTTGGGGAGGCCAGCTGGATGAGGTGAATGTTTAACTGGAGGAGTCCCAGCAGCTCCCACCCCGCTCTGGCAGGTGGCTTTGGGTTATCGCTCCTGGCAGGAAGCTCCGGAGGGACCGGAGTCTCCTGCAGCCAAGCAGCCACACATTTCCCCAGCTCCCTTTGCCATTGCTAAGCCTTAAATGAGTTTTGCAGGGTCACCGGGAGCCCTGGCCAAGCCTTTCCGCCTCCCATCCTTTCTTCCCGGAGCAGCGGGGGCAGCAGGAGGTTTCCTGTTTTCCCATCCCAAGCAGGAGGCAGGCACACGGCCACGGGCTCCGGCTTTTTGGGGCTTTTTGGGGCTTTTTGGGGGTTTTTGGGGGGTTTTTGGGAGTTTTTGGGGAGCTCTCCACACATGTGAGGGCTGGTGGGAGGCTGCTGCTCCGTTTGTTTGGAAAGGGGTGTCCTGAAAGCAGGTGGGAGTCACTCAGCAGCCCACCCAGCCTTAAATAAAGCTGCTCTCCAGCATTGGTTTGCCATTGGAATTGCAGAGGGGGATGTGGACACATCCAGCTGGGAAGGGAGGAGGGCCCAAGGGCAGCTCTGCCAGGGCCTGGGACACGGCAGGACACTGCAGGACACGGGTGCAGCCGGGTGTGAGCTGCTGTCCCTGGGAGCACGGCACAGCCGGGCCAGCCCGGCCAAATTCAAGCTGCAGAAGCCGCTCTGCAATTAATGAGTAACTGCTGTCCTTGGCTCCGGGCAGGGAGACGCTGGGCCAGGAGAGGCAGGAGGGCTGGGTTTCCATTCCTGCCGTCCCTAACAAAGGAAGCGGCTCTTCCAGTGCAGCCGGTGCACAGCCCTGGCTCCTTGGGAACTGCCCCCTCCCGGCTCCGGGAGCCTGAGTGGAACTCTGAACGGTAACTAAGGATGCTCCACTTCCCTGCTCCCCACACAGAGCCCTGCCGGGGGGAGGGAAGCTGAAGAACAGGCTGATTAGCGTTCGTTTTTTCCCTCAGGAAAAAAGCACGGGCTACAGGAAATGATCCGTGGGAGTGAGGAACAGGGCGGTGTGAGCTCCCCTTGCTCGTGTGTCCTGGGCTTTGCTGGGGCTCCTGCCAGTGTGCTGCTGCTGCTGCTGGGGCTGTGGGTGCTGCAAACCCAGTCCTGGGCACCTCAGTTTGGTGCTTGGATTGTAGAGAGCCATGTCCCAGCTTCTAGGCAGACAGGGATCCTCGTGCTCCCATCCTCCCTCCCGGTCCCTGCAGGAGCACAGGGATGGGGAGAGGTGAGGGGATGGGACTGGAAAGGAAAGGCAAGGAAAGGCGAGGCAGGAACGCCCAAGCGAGAAGTAATGGAAAATCTGTCACCACGGTGTTGCAATCCAACGCAGAGCCTGGAGCGTGAGCCGTGGTGCCACTTCTGGTTGTGCTGGGGTGGAGGTGCCCACCGCTCCTGCCAAGGGCCCCGAGGCTGCCAGGGAGGTGATGGTGGGAGATAGGTCCTGGCAGGAGGATGGGGAGAGCTGTCCCACCATCCTGCTCTGCACTTGCTGGTGGGGAGCACCAGTGCCGCGGCCCCAAGGGAGACCCTGAGCATCCTCAGCCCTGGGCCGAGCCCTCTTGGAGCTGTGGGGGGCCAGCAGGGTGGGGAGGTGAGGAGCCATGGGGCAGGAGCTCTGACAAGCTTGGCAGCACTTCCCAGAATCCTGCTCCTGCTGAAACGGGCCAGGAAACTGTCTTGTTCTCCCAGCACTGCCTGCCAGAGGTGACATCTCTGAGCAGAAGGAAGGAACAACGTGCTCTGACCCAGCAGCTACCCAGGGTCTGGTTTGTGTGTGTGCCTGCCTGTGCCCGGCTCTCCCTGGCTGCTCTGCTCCGGCTGCGTGGTGGGCGAGGGGAGGGCTGCAGGAGGGGCTCTGATTTCTCTGGGACAGAGAATTTTTTCTTGGCAGTGTGGGCTGCACCCCCTGCGCCCCCCGGGGTCCTGCCTGCTGTGCAGGGCTGCTGTGCAGCTGGAGAGCAGCTGATTCCTTGGGCTCAGCCCCGGCTGAACCCAGTGCCCGGCTGGGAGCCCCGCTGGGCCCCTCTCCAAGCTGCCCAAGCTCCGATGCATCCCAAGGCTGCTTGATGAAGCCCTGTGGAAAATGGTGAAGGACTCCAGAGGCTGCCCTGGCCCTGCAAACCAGAGCAGGAGACCGGAGGCTCCTGGCCAGGGAAGTGCCTGGAGCAGCGAGGCTGTCGGAGGAGAGGCAGGGAGCAGCAGGGTGGAGGGAGCAGCGCCGTGTGTCAGGGCTGTGCCTGGAAATCAAACATCCTTCTTGAGCCCCTCGGCCAGGCGGGGGCTCAGATCCCGGGGGAGACCTTGTCTCTCCCCTTGGCTGGAAGTGGGAGCCCCCCCAGGATATTCCCTGTTCCCCCGGCTGCGCTCTGCGGCAAGGCCGTACTGAGCTGGCTTTGTTGCACTCTTGGAGGGAGCCCAGCAAGCTGGAGGGCGGCCTTGCCTTGCTGCAGAGAAGCTAAATATAAATGTTTGGCCACAAATCAGGGTGTGGTGTAACCGTCAGCACCGGCTGGGCCTGGGGAGGGCAGGTGGGGATGGGCTGAGGGGCACGGGAAGGCAGCGCAGGGCAGTGAGGCTGGGATACAGCCCGGCACGGCGAGGGCAGGGAATCCTCCACCTGTCCTTCCACCTTTTCCATCTCCTGGCCACTTTGTGAGGAGCTGGGGAAGGGATGAGGCTGCTGGTTCATGGCTCTTGGCTTTGTTTCCAGCCTTTTCCCAGACTCCTTTCCTTGCACTTTTCTTTCTTCATTCCTTTGTGTCTGCAAGTGCTTTGAAGTGCACCTACGGTCTGACAGCATCCCTCTGTGCCAGGGGTGCCTGTCGCCGGATCCCTGTGGGGATTTGGCATCATCCTCACTGCCAGGCCTTTGGCAGCTCTTCCCCGTGCCCTCCCAGGGCTGTGCTCGGATGGAAGGGGCACAGCCCAGCCCTTTGCAGAGACGCAGCTACGGTTCCTTTTGCTGAATGAGCCTGGGAGCAGCACTGACGTCAGGCTGTGGAAATACCTGTGCGAGGGCCTGGGGCGGGCTCGGGGCTGCCGGCGGCACAGAAACTGGGAGGAGGGATGCGCTCCTCTCATCCTGAGAGGATGCGCCCGCCTCTGGCCCGTGCCAGCTGCTTTGTCTGGGCACGGTGGGTAATTAAGGGCTGAGCCGCGTTGTCTCTGGGGTGGGGCTGCTCTGGAGCCGTGAGATCAGTGTGCCTTGACAGCCCCCTCGGCTGCTTGCCTGCTCTCTGCATCCCAGGGATGGGCTGCATCCCCTGACAGAACAAATCCCCCCCCAGCTGCAGCCAGACGCGAGCCCGGCTGTGCCTCCGCCTCTCCTCGGGGCTGTTTCCCCTGGGGAGAGGTTTCTCATCCATGGGCACACAGGGCTGGCGAACCCCTGAGTCACACACGCGTGGCAGAGGCCAAATCCCCGCAGCTCGCAGCCTTAGCCCAGCCCTTCCAGGGCTGCTGGTTTAAATTCGGCCGGCTCAGGGCTGAGCGTGCCCGGGGGTCCGGAGCGGGATGCGGAGAGCATCGGCTGGGAGCAGTGGCAGTGCCCTGTGCCATCCCTGCTCGGAGCAGGAGCCAGCCCCGGGATGCTCCCGCAGAGCCGGGTGACCCCGGCGGGGCCGGGGTGGGGACGGGGCTCCCCCAGCAGCGGGAGGATGCGGCCACAGCCTTTTCCTCTGCAGCTGATGCAATAGCGGAGCAGCTGTGGCCGAGTGACAGGAAATCTGGGCGCTGGTCCCTTCCCTCCGCAGTGATTTATGGGATGGTGTGGCCGCAGGCTGCTGCCCTGGAAATGGGCTGGGGTGGCTCCAAGCGGCTTCCTCTGCTCGGAGCAAACAATGCCTTCTGGAAAGGCATCCCGGCTGCGCCGCTCCCGGACGCATCCCCCGGGAATGCTTGTTTGCAGGCAGAGGATGCCGGAGCAGCCCCCGTGCTTGCCGGGCTGTCCCATGGATGGGCATGGATGGGCAGCCCCATCCCCTGGCACGGATGCCGCTGAGATCCCTCCCGCTCCGGGAGCCCAGGGATGCGCTGGCAGGGGCTGCATCCCTCAGGGAAGAGCAAGGATTTCCATCTGCTGCAATGTTATTGTGTGTCGGGGGGCCACTGGGGGAGAATTTTGTATGACGGGAGCAGGAAGGAGCCGGTGGGGGCTGTGGCCAGCTATAATTGCCATGGCCTCTGGAAAACATCCGCCGGGAGCTTCCTCCTTGCTTTGTAGCCGCGGCCGTGACGGGCAGCGGGGGGAGCTCGGGGCGGCGCAGCCGGAGCACGGCCTGGCCTGGCTGTGTGTGCATCCACCGGGACAAAACCCAGCTCTCCTTTGGCCCCGAGCCTCCTGGCTCGCCTTTCAGCCCATCACGCTCCGTTTCCCCCCTGGTCAGCCGGGAGGAGCCCGTTCCTGCCGGGAGGGCTGGGAGGATGCCGGGCTCCCGCAATGGCCCCAGGGCACTGCGGTGCTGGGACCTCCGTATTCCCCTTGCTTTTGGGGCATCCCTGGGGCTGTTCACCCTGCGCCTGGTTCTCTGCTCCCAGAGACAATGAGGGCTGCAGA
Organism: Cyanistes caeruleus; assembly: GCF_971803275.1. Taxonomy (NCBI): domain Eukaryota; kingdom Metazoa; phylum Chordata; class Aves; order Passeriformes; family Paridae; genus Cyanistes; species Cyanistes caeruleus. Next base: position 1,002,274 of record NC_141709.1, on the reverse strand, counting down.
GGAAAAGGAGCTCTGGCCCTGGCCCCTTCCTCCAGGGGCTGGGGACACACGGGCCCTTCTGAGCCCCTGGGCCAGCAGGGATTTGTCCCGGCAGCTTGGGGTGGGCAGGCACAGACCCCTGGCTGTGCTGGGGGATCCTCCACCCTGCTGCCCGCTCCTGCTGCCTGGGTTTGTTTCAACAGCCTGCGTGTCACCAGCAGGAGGTGGATTTGGAGATTTCTCCGCCTGATGCGAGTCCCCGGAGTCCATCTTTCCATCTTCCATATTTATGCTCGTTTGGGGACACTCTCAGCTGTCTCCTGTGCACCCTGGTGCAGTGGCTGTGCCTCTGCCTTCACGCTGCCCCTCCCGCCAGCGGCAATCCTGCTTTGCCCTGGTGTGGAATTTTTGGGTGCTGATGCCATTGTTTGGGCTTATCTCGGCCTCCGGCATGCCCCATGCAGCTGTTTGCCTTGGGAGGAGGGTGGCTCCAGAAGCCAGGACCTGCCCTTTGGGGAGCTTTTGACCCCCGTGGTGACTGGATGCAAACAGGTGACACTTGCTGAGGTCCTCAGGGGACATCTCTGAGGAGGTCTTCTCACGGAGCGGGGCCGGCTCCGGTTGCGCTTTTATTTGCTTGTTAAATATTTTATTTGGCTCTCCTGATTTAGTGTTACGGTGGCTGTCACGGGCTCACACTGTTTTCCAGCTGTCTCTGCACATGTGCAGTGCAGAGGGAGGCCCAGCAGGAACCCGTGGGGGGCACAAGGCAGCCCAGGAGCTGGGAGGGAGAAGGGATGGGGATGCAGGAGGAGCACTGGCAGCCTGTGCTGCCTCCCAGGGTGCTCCTGGAGACCTACAGCTCAGGGCCAGACAGAAGGATTCTATTTGTATTCATACACCAGTCTCCAAGCATTTGCCCTCCCTGAATTTGCCCACGGATGCTTTGGCACTGTTTCCAGCGCTGGCAGCGAGTTGCTCTGCAGGTTTGTGGCCGTGAGTGGCTGCGCTCTCATCTGCACGCCGTGCCTGTTCCCGGGCTGGGGGCTCGGGGAACAGGAGTTTTCCAGGCCCAAATGGCCATCCCGGGTGACAGTGGAGGCTGTGTGTCCTCCCCTCCTCCTGGGAGCATCTCTGGAGCTGCGGCTGAGGCTCCCCGGGGAGAGGCAGTGCGTGGGGGGAGTGTGACTGCACGGGCGGGGTGGGCATGGAAACGCCAAATATTTGAATGGGAGTGAAGTCATTCCGGGTAACGTGGGGAGTAAAAATAGACCCGGGGAGCAGGAGAGAAAATGCTACCGTTGCTGGACTGGTGCGTGGGAAAGCTCGGCTGTGGGATGGCAGCTGGGACAGGGTTAATCTTCACAGCTGGTGCAGTGCTGTGAGGGCTCAGAGGCTGGGGGTTTGTGCCCAAGCCCCACAGGGCTGCAGGGGCCTGGGGGCTGTGGCAGAGTGGCTCCTGTGCACAGCGTGAGCAGCCCCCGTGGCTCCACAGCCTGGCTCCCCTCTGCCGGGCACTGGCTCACCCCTCTCTCGTGTCCCCTGCAGCCGAGAAGGTGTCTTCCCTGGGCAAGGACTGGCACAAGTTCTGCCTGAAGTGTGAGCGCTGCAACAAGACGCTGACCCCGGGTGGGCACGCTGAGGTAAGGGCTGCCGGGGCGGGCAGGGTGGGAGCTGAGCTGGCACATCCCGGTGGGATGGGAATCCCGAGAACAGGGCTGGCACACATCTCTGATGCCGTGCAAGCCCAGGAGAACGCCCTGCCGCTTCAACCGCTGCTGCTGCAGCTCAGGGTGCTCAGTGCACAGCCCTGGGCGAGCCACGGAGTGGTGCTGGCAGCCCGTGCGCTGCCCCTGTTCCGGCAGCTGGGGCTCGCTGCAGCTGCCGTGGGGCTCGGCACGCCCCAGGAAACACCCGCAGCTCTGGGCAGACTTGTTCGGGCACCTCCCGGGCTTCGGAGCCGTGTGTGTGCTGAACCTGCGGTCCAAAAGCCCAGGAATGGGGAATGCCCGTGTTGCCACGGCAACGGGAGCTGGGCGCTGATGCTCTGTGCTCCCTGCAGCCTGTGCTGGAGCGCGATGCTGCTGCCACTCCCCAGCGCTTGGGAGTGTGAAGGCGAACCCTGCTGGAGCTCGCAGCTGCCCGGGCTGAGCTGGATGTTGGTTGTGTCCCTGTGTGACACCCGGCGCCTGGGTTTGCTCAGCACCTGTCATTCCGCGGTGTCACCAGCTCCTTAGCCCGGCTGTAGCAGGCAAGGGCAGCAGCGGGGACAGCCGTGCTGGTGGCCCCCAGCGAGGTGGATCCGTGCTCCAGGCCGGGTTAAGGCCGGAAGGTTTGCTGCTTCTCCATATAAGGTTGGGTTCTGTTCCCATAGGGGACGGCAGCCAAGCCCCACTGACTGTGCCGGCAGCAGATTTGGCCCTTCCCTGCTTTTTCTCCCTCCTTTTGAGGAGGCTAGGTTGGGAAGGTGTCGTGGGGAGACCAGTTCAATGTTTACCCTCCCCTGTGGCACGGTGGCACCGTGAGCACACTCATATTTCTGTTCAGCAGCCTCATTGCCCTGCCCCACCTCCGGCTGTGCCAGCACCTCTGCCCAGCTGCCACCCTGCCCTTCGTGGGCAAGGAGTCCAGAGGGTGGAACAGGGGGCACGGGGCAGGAGCACGGGGCAGGAACATGGGGCAGGAACACGGGGCAGGAACATGGGGCAGGAACACGGGGCAGGAACATGGGGCAGGAGAATGGGGCAGGAACATGGGGCAGGAGCATGGGGCAGGAACATGGGGCAGGAACATGGGGCAGGAACATGGAGCAGGAGAATGGGGCAGCTACACGGGGCAGGAACATGGGGCAGGAACATGGGGCAGGAACATGGGGCAGGAACATGGGGCAGGAACATGGGGCAGGAACACGGGGCAGGAACATGGAGTAGGAACATGGGGCAGGAACATGGGGCAGGAACATGGAGTAGGAACATGGGGCAGGAACATGGGGCAGGAACACGGGGCAGGAACACGGGGCAGGAACACGGGGCAGGAACATGGGGCAGGAACATGGGGCAGGAACACGGGGCAGGAACACGGGGCAGGAACACGGGGCAGGAACACGGGGCAGGAACATGGGGCAGGAACATGGGGCAGGAACACGGGGCAGGAACATGGGGCAGGAACATGGGGCAGGAGGTGCTGAGGGGGTTGAGCAGTCAATGGGGCTGGCACAGGCTCCCAGGGGGTTTCTGCCCAGGGCAGTGTGTGCTGGCCCCCTGCTCCAGCCACAAGTGCTCTTTCTTTTCTCTTGGACTGGGTTCCAGCTGGCCCATGAGAAGTGGCTGTGGGCAGTTCCGGGGTTTATCGCCCGCCTCGTGCCTTCCTGCGATAATGGGCCCAGACGATAGCGGGGTCGATAGCAGCTGGGCTGGGCCCCGAGCCCCTGCAGGGCCTCTGATCTCGGGCCAAGGACAGGGAAAGGCCAAGCTCAGAGCTCCCACCGAGCACTGAGAGCAGCCTGGCTGTGCACAGGATGCCGAGGGGCTGAGGCCATGCCTGGCTGAGCCTGGTGTCCATGGCTGGGCCCGGTGTCCATGGCTGAGCCCGGTGTCCATGGCTGAGCCCGGTGTCCATGGCTGAGCCCGGTGTCCATGGCTGGGCCCGGTGTCCATGGCTGGGCCCGGTGTCCATGGCTGGGCCCGGTGTCCATGGCTGAGCCCTGTGTCCATGGCTGAGCCCGGTGTCCATGGCTGGGCCCTGTGTCCATGGCTGAGCCCGGTGTCCATGGCTGAGCCCGGTGTCCATGGCTGAGCCCGGTGTCCCTGGCTGGGCCTGGTGTCCATGGCTGGGCCCAGTGTCCATGACTGGGCTGCATCCCCACTGTGCACAACAGCCCAAACCCCCCAAGGGCTCAGGTTGGGTTAGGCTGGTGCTGCAGACCCCAAAGTGGGTGCATTTTAGGGTGTAGGCACGGCCATGGTGGTCTGTGAACACCAGAGGATGAAGGTGCTCCTGAGGGAACCGTGGGGGCCGCTCAGCATCCTAACGCTGCCCTCTCTCCCCAGCACGATGGGAAGCCCTTCTGCCACAAGCCCTGCTACGCCACACTCTTCGGCCCCAAAGGTATGTCCTGTCCCCTTTGCCTGTGGTGCTCGGGGCTGTGGAGGGGCCAGGTCCCCTCACCTGGTCCCCTCACCCCTCGCTGGTGGCCTCAGCAACAGCCCAGGAGCCAGGCTAGCAGTGGCTGAGCATCAGGCCAGCAAACTGCAGTCCCAGGCCTGCTGTCTGCTTGTGCAGAGGGAGGGAAGAGCTGCTGGAGGGAAGGAAGGAGGGAGGAATCTATTCTGACAGCTGCCTTTTTTTTTTTTTTATTATTTTTTATTTTAATACTTAAGAGGACAAATTCCCATTCAGACAGAAGGTGGAGTTACTCTCCTATCCCAGCTGCGGCTGGAGAAAGCCTGGGTCAGGAGAAAGCAAGCTGGGGCTGAAGTGCAGCAGTGACCCCTGGCTCAGCGGGCTGGGGGAGGTGGGACATGGGGCTGGGGGGACGCTGGAGACCCCAAGGGCTCCCAGGCCACCTCTCTGTGTCCCTCTGCAGGGGTGAACATCGGCGGGGCCGGCTCCTACATCTACGACAAGCCACAGATCGAGGGGCAAACGGCTCCAGGACCCATCGAGCACCCAGTGAAGGTGGAGGAGAGGAAGGTGAATGCTGCACCTCCCAAGGGACCCAGCAAAGGTGAGGGGCAGGACATGACAGCCTGGCCCTTTGCCATGTGGGCAGCCAGTGCAGAGCCACACGTGTGGTGACAGTGTGGGTGCAGGGTTTGTGTCCTGGCTGAGATGTCCCCCCACTTCCCAGGCACGTGTTCTCTTTTCTTCCAGCCTCCAGTGTCACCACCTTCACCGGGGAGCCCAACATGTGCCCACGCTGTGGCAAGAGGGTCTATTTTGGTAAGGTGGTGAGCAGCAGTGTGTGTCTGCCTCAGGTGGCATGGCCCCACAGGGTGGCATGGCCCATGGGGTGGCACAGACCCACAGGGTGGCATGGCCCCACAGGGTGGCATAGAGCCACAGAGTCCCATGGCCCATGGGTCTGGTCTCTGTGCAGGAACCCTGGGGCACGCAAAGAGGCCGTGAGCGGGGTTTGGATCAGAGAGGGATGTGCCTGAGGGGCCTTCAGGGGAGGGTCCTCTTGGATATACTTCTGGCTGCAGGGATTTATCTGCATTGTGTCCCCTGCTGTCACCTCCCACGTGGCAATAGCTGTCCTCAGCCATTCTGTGTCACCTGCGAGGCACCAGCAGGGTGGGAGGGACGTGGGTGGCTGGAGATCCTGAGGGCTCTCCTGGGGTTTTGTGATATCCCCATGGGGAATGCTCCCCCTTGGCATGTGGGCTGGTGTGACCCTCTCTCCCTGTCCCACTCCAGCTGAGAAGGTGACCTCTCTGGGGAAGGACTGGCACCGTCCCTGCCTACGCTGTGAGCGCTGCAGCAAGACGCTGACCCCGGGGGGCCACGCTGAGGTAAGGGGGTGCCAGCCTCAGAACCCTGGCCTGCACACCTGGGGATGCCAGTGGGGCACAGCTGGGACATCCCAGGCCATCCTGATGGCACCCACTGCCTTTGCAGGAGGGCAGGGCTGGGAGGAGCAGCCCCTCAGCCTGGGGAAGCGCTGGGGTTCTTGGGGTGTCTGCAGGGGAAGAAGAGAGCAGGGTGGATGTGTCCTGGGGACTGGGTTTTCCCTGGTCCCCAGGCCAGGTGACAGGTTTTTCTCTGTGCCCCACACAGCACGATGGACAGCCGTACTGCCACAAGCCCTGCTACGGGATCCTCTTCGGCCCAAAGGGTGAGCGCCTGGGGCACACGGGGTGGGCACCAGGCCAGGGGCACCAGCCCTGCCTGGCCTGCCATTCTCAGTGCTTGTGCCACCACCCAGAGGGGACATCCTCTGGAGCAGCCACCTGCCCACCTGTGTCCTCACCCTCCTGTTTCTTGCCCGGTGCAGGTGTCAACACCGGGGCCGTGGGAAGCTACATCTACGACAAAGACCCCGAGGTGAAGAACCAGCCCTAGATGGTGTCCTCACCTGCCTGCTGCACGCTCTGTGCCCCTCCTGTACTAACCTCCTGCTCCCAGCCCGAGCAGACCCTCACCAGGCTGGCCACAGAGCTGTGCCCTCTCTGCTGTCCCCACTCCGGGCAGGACAGCCCTGCCTGCCCCGGGGTTATTATCATAGTCTCTAATATAAGCTTCAGTGTTTTAAGGCAAAGGTAGAAGGTGTCTCTGGTGGTTCCCAATGCGCTCTGCCCTCCCCAGGCCCCCCAGCAGGGCAGGTGTGGGGATGTCCCTGTGTGCAGGGCAGGGTGGATGGCACCCAAAGGGGTGAAATGATGGGGCAAAGTGGTGGCAGGAGTCCCGCCATGGGATGGTGCTCCATGCTGTCCCTCAGTGCTTGGGGGTGCCCAGCCCTCTTCCTCACCAGCTGTTGGAGATGTGTGACACCTGGCAGCACTGCCCTTCTCCTGGCCCTTGCCAGGCTCCACGCCCTGACCCTCACCGTGCCTGGGTCCCACAGCTGGCCCCGTCCACTGTTAGGTCTGGCACCTCCCCACATCCCAATCTTTGAATCCCTGCAGGTGCAGCCAGGCAGGTGCAGCCAGGCAGGTGCCCCAGCCCGCTCTGCAGGCTGCTTTAGGTTGGTGGCACAGCCTGTGCCAGGGGGCACCTGGCAGCTGCAGCCCTGGCGGAGGGGCCTCTCCTCTCCTCTCCCCACCTTTGGAGGACAGAGCGCATTGGGCTGGTGGCCTGGGCAGCAGGACCTCCCCCTGCTTCCCAGAGCCAGAGGTTTCTCTTTGTTGTTGTTTATTTATAAGCAGTTGTAAATGTGCTCCTGGCTTTGGAGAATGACACGTGCCCCCATCTCACCCGTCCCTCTGTGCACACCCAGCCCTGCTGCTGCCCAGCAGAACGGGGAGGGGGCAGGGGACCCCCGGGCAGCAGCCCTGGGTGCCAGCACCCCGCTCTCTTCAGGCTCCCTGTGCTGCTGCAGGGCTGGCTTTTGTTATTTGCAGACAATAAAGGTTTTGAGAGATGTGTTGTGCAGCTCAGCTCCGGCTGGAGGTGTGGGAAGCCATGCACACCTCACAGCATCCCTCGGCTCCCGTGACAAGGCGGGACCCTGCTGCCTGCTCCTGTCCCAGCTGGCTCCTCCTGAGCAGCTCCAGCTGAGCCCAAGCTCCTGCTGAGGAGCTGCTCCCTGCTCTGCAAGCACAACAGGCTTGTAGGAAGCTGTGCTGGCCCTGCAGATGGGATGGGGTGGGGTGGGATGGGTCCTCCCCAGCTTTGGGGAGCGGGGAACCAGCAGAGAGAAGTTAAAGAGCAGGTGCCATCGTTCCCCCCAGCCCAGTGCCCGAGTGGGGCTGCCACAGGGAGAGCTCAGCCTGGCAGCAGCAGGGCAGGAATGCAGGCTGAGGGCATTGGCCAGCCCCTGGGGTCCCCAGCCAGATCCCAGGCCTGGTTTTAGACATCCAGCTATTCCCCCTCGGAGCTGGGCGTCTGGAGAGCCCAAAGCACGGAGCCCTGGGCTGCCAAGCCAAACAGCGCTTCTGGGAACTGCTGCTCGGGCTCGTCCCCTCTGTCACGCTCTCACAGGAACCCCGTTGGGGCTGTCTGCTGGCTGTGTCCCCCTGGGGACCAGGCATCCCCCCAGGATGTCTGCTGGGGCACCCAGAGATGTTGCTGTGTGCTGAATGCAGGAGAAGGGGCTGGCAGCCAGCCACAGCCCCTGGCATTGCTGCTGCCCGGGCACAGCTGGGCCATGCAGCGGGCACAGCTGCAGGACAGGGACAGCAGCGGCATTCCGGGCTCAGGCAGCCGGCAGAGCTGGGCTTTGTCCCTGCTGGCAGCGATCCCAGCTGCACAAAGCCCTTTCCCAGGCACAGAGGGCTCGGCAGAGCAGCTCCCGGCTGGGGGAACGGGCTCAGTGTGTTGGTGTTTCGGTGGGGTTTCCATGGAGATCTGACCCCGAGGATGCTTTAGGGACAAGGCTGCGATGTAAATCAGAGCGGTGTCGCTCTGCCAGCCCTTCCCCTGACCGCAGCTGGCTCCTCACAGCCAAAACGTGCCAAGTTTGCCCCGTGCAGCAGCAGCGGTGCTGAGGGGTCCCCATCCCTCATCCCAGCAACGCCCTCGGTACCAATCCACCTCCCCTTGCAACTCCTATTTCCCATCATTAATTAATCAGCTTAATAAGCCAGCCTCTCTGCTAGCCTGTGGCAATCCCCTGCAGCAGGGGGATGGCCTGCACAGGCTGATTTTGCTCCCCAGCACCTAGCTGGCCCCATACCCTGCACCAGCCAGGCTCAGCAATGCCAGCAGGATCCCACCATGGGCTGGCTTTCCCCTCAATTTCCTTTCTCTTTCTTTTTTTTTTTTTTTTTTTTTCTTCTTTTTTTTTAATCCTTTCTTTTCCCCATGAGGGTTTTGCTGAAGGAATGCAATGAAATTAAAAATAGACAAAATTCAGCTCTGCTCCATGAGAGAACAGAGCAAATATCACACAGCATCCTGCCACACCAAAGGGCACAACCTGGCTGCTCAGCTCTGGGTGGGAAATGTCCCCCACCCTCAGGTAGGTGCAGGGGCTGGGCACCTCTTGTGACACAAAGTGTCCCCCAGGTACAGCAGGGTGGGTGTTAAGAGCAGGTACCTGAAGGCTGCAGGAGGCATTTGGGGTCCTGCACAGGATTATCTGTGTGTGCTGAGGGGCTGGGGCTGTCCCTGTGCTCGTGGATCAGCGTGGGCACCAGGGCACACAAACAGCAGGGTGGCATCTGCTCAAGCAGGGAAGGCAGCTCTGGCCTCTGATCCTTGGTGCATTTTTGTATTTATTTTTGGGAGGCCTATGTGAGCTGAAAGTGCTCCTTTACTTGAGGCTTGGAAAACATCCTTCCCCTTAGGGATGTCAAATATTTTATTTTTTTTTTTTCAGCTTGGACTTGCTAGTGGGATAAAAAAAGTCAGAGGGCCCTGGTGATTACAGACGTGCTCTCCAGGGTACAGATGAAAATAGAGAACAAAGTGGATGCAGCTTTGCTTGGAAATCCCCCAAGCCCTGTGAATTTGTCCTGGCCATTCCAGGTTCCCTGGGAGCCAGCAGAGAACTCACCAGATGGTGAAACTATTCTGGGTGATGGGTGCCAGCCTGGGTGTCCCCAGGCTGCGGGAGGAGCAGGATTGTCACCTAGCAGAGGTTCTCAGCAACCAGATCTCAGCATCCCAGGAAAGGGATGGAGAGGGCACAAAGGCTGCTCCTAGAGAGGCACAGCACGCTGCACACCTGGGAAACACCAGGAAAGGAGTTGTAGGGGTAGGAATGAAGGGGGCAGCCCTGGCCACATGTGAGCCAGTCCCTGCAGGGAGGGGAGATGCAGCCAGCACGCTGTAGAGGGGTGCTGAAGACAGGACAGGATGGCTCTGGGAGAGATGCTGGGGGCCAGAGCAGCACAGCCAGGCAGGGAAGCCAGGCAGATTTAAAGCATTTGCTGGGAAGTCAATAAGCAGGAGCCAAAAGGGATGAAGTGCTGGAAGATGTGATTTAAGATGGGATATTAAAAGTCACACAGTAAGCACAGCTTGTTTCCACAAGGGCCAAGAGCTGGCTCAGCTGCTCCCTGGAGTCAGCAGAGGGGCTCTGCCTGGCCTGGCTTGGTCCCAGTTAAAGAACTGGGTGTAAATACTGGAGAGGGTGTAGGGGAGCAGGCAGTGATGGAGAAGGAATGGCACAAAACCAAGCAGAGGAGGAGGATTTGGGCTGTAAATCCCCCTGCCAGGGCAGTGCCCTGGAGTGTCACGCAGGGAGAGTGGCTGGTGCAGGCTCCAGCTCCCCCTCACCTGTGTTGCTGCTTGGGGACATCACGAGGGAACAGCCCAGGATGCAGGCAGAGCTCTTCATCAGCCTCTAGGATTTCAGGGAGGGTGGGCAGCAGGGAACCATCCCGGGGGGCTCAAGGGGCTCCCGGAGTGCCCTGGGGCAGACTGCTGGGGAGGAATACCTGCGGATGGAGGTGTGCAGCCTGCTAATGGCTGTGCAAACCTGTGACTTCTCCTCTCTCCTGCTCTGGGCAATCCCTCTGTCGTGCCTGGGGATGTCAGAGCACAGTAGTCACATCCTGGCCACGGCATGAGCACGCTGAGCAGTGTGCTCACAGAGAGAGCAAACACTTCTGCACCCCTTTGCCTCACCCCCAGTGAATTTTTAACCTGGAATAAAAGGTGTGGCATCAACAGCCTGGACCCAGCCCAGGGCAAGCAGTGCTGCCAGGGAGGCTGGGGAGGTGACTCCTGGCACAGATCCACTGTGAGTAGCCCCTGAGTAGTGTCCACAGTCCCTGGCAGCCCCTGTGTGCATCTCCCTGGCAGGCAGAGGCAACGCCTCCTGGACACCGGGCAGCTTTCCAAAGCAGCAGACTTTGCTTCCTTGACAATCCTGGCTCCATTTGATAGCCACAATAGAAACAGCCAGGCCACGCCAGGAAAATGTACCAAATCCTCCCCCAGCAGGATTTAGCCAGGAGGTTTCCCCGGGCTGCCGCTAATGGAAAGCTTGCGGAAAAGGGCAGATGGCAGCGGAGACTTTGGCCAGACTGTGCTCAGGGAGACCGGGGGAGCCTGGGTAAAATTGGAGGAGATTTTCCACGTCCTGGCAGGCTTGGAAAGGCAGGCAAGAGCTGCCACACCCTTTAGTCCCAGGGATGGAAGTCCCAGCCGTGTCCCTGTTGTGTCCCCAGGTGCTCCATCCAGCCGGGAGCTGGCCCGCGGCTCTGTGTTTGTTATTGCTCGTGCAGTGCAACATGAACCCCGTGGCCATAATCCACAGCCTGCCTCTGAGCGTGAGAGCTGACCTGGCAAGGGGCTGTGGGGGCAGCCAGCTGCCTGAAGTGGGCTGGAAGCGTTTTTACAGCTTCAGCTGGAAGCAGCCATGTGATTGCCCGTGCCACGACGGCTCTGCCCTGTGTCCCCAAGGGCAGCGAGCGCGGATCGTGGGGCGACAGCGAGCGTTTCACAGCCTCAAACCATCCAGCACCAGTGTGCTGGTGTGTGTGTGTGCCACAGACCCACTGAGTGCCCCTTTCCAACCAAGCCCCTTCCCCAAGCCCCCCACTCCTGGAAGGCCTTTCCTGCTGCTGTCTCGCTCGCAATTACTCCCGGCCAGCGCTCGCCTGTCAGCTCTATGAAGACGTATCCCAGAGGTTTTCCTTGGGGTGTAATTTGCCCTGACAGCCGTTGTTTTCCTGTCTGTCTGGTAATGGGATTAGCCACGTGCAAATCCGGAGGTGATGGAGGGGAGTGGGGGGAGAGCCCGCCAGCCCCCGTTGCAGGGCACACCGAGCAGCTCCGCCGGCCTTTTGATGGGATCACGCGCCTGGCAGCTCCCCCCAGCTCCTGCCAGGCTTGTTCTGAGCCATCCTGTAATTTTCTTGTCAAATTAGAGCTCCACGCTGGGTTGTGCAGCGCATATTTTACGACAAACGGTCTTGGCTGGGAGGGCCTTTGACTTGCACAAGCGTGGGCTGAAGCACGGCCAGGGAGGGAGATTTCGCAGGACTCGCAGTTGTGAGAGTGCTGGGATGATGCTGGACCGGGGTGTGACCCTGGTCACACCCTCGCTGCTGCATCCTCTCCCTCTGTGCAAGGGTCCTGGGGCTGTGAGAACTCTGGAAGCCCCTACCCCACTCCAGCAAGGTGAGGCAGGAGGGGGAGCCTGGAGCTGCTGCCCGGGCAGATGGGCCAGTCTGCTGCATGGAAATAGCTGGTTTTTTCTTGCTGTGCTAGCAAAACAAACCCAAATCGGCTTATGTCACCGCCCTGCCTGCAAAAATGCCAGTGGCTTTTCCAATTGTTACTGCAGTAGTCACCAGCGGCCAAGATGCTTGAGGGAGACTTGGGCAGGCAGCTCTGGCACACCCAGGAGCTCCTGACTCGCAGCTCTTGCCTCAGGAGTCAAGGAACTCTTGGGGGCTGGAGGGACCTTGCACAAAATATGACACAGATGGAGCTGAGGGGTTGGTGCTGGCTCCTGCCAAGGGAGGGGATAGCCCTGGCCATAACAACAGCACCCAAACAAACAAATGGGACAGCCCAGGTTTTCCGAGCGCTGTTGCCATGCCATCGAGGAGCGCTGGCGCCTGATGCTTCAGGATAGAGCCTCACCCACAGATTCCTATCAGAGGGCACTGACAGCTGAGGCATGCTCGGTCTAATGGTTAAATTAGCTGGAACAAGGTCTGCAGATAAGATAAAGCTGTGGTTTGCTGAAGAGGTTGCTTTGGCTGGGTTGTTTCCCTGTCAGGCTATGAACCTTGATTTGAAATGATGCTTTGGGTGGGACCTGGGTTTGCTGAAAATACCACCCCTGCCCTTCTGCTGCTCCCTGGTGCCGTCTCTGCCCAGCACTGGAGCTGCTCACTGGATGACCTTGTCTGGATGTGTGGGCACAGCACCATGGGCAGCACCCCAGTGAAGAGGGATGAGCTGCCCGCTGCCACTCCAAGAAGGCTCCCACGCCGTTGAAGCTTGGTTTTGTGTCCTGGGGGGACCCTGGATGGCAGAAGGAGCCGTGACCCCAAATGTCAGCCTGCTGCAGTGTTTGCAGCCAGCTCCCTCCAGCACAGTGGGGTCTCAGTGTAGTGCTCCATCGCAGAGCGCTGATGGGCTCTGCACACCGGCATTCCGAGTGTTTATGGACTTGTTCCCTGTAAAATGGGCAGGAGGCTGTGTCCCACGGGCTCCTGAGATGCTGCCGTGCTCCAGGAGCACCTGGAGCCCTTCCTCCCTCCCTGCTGGGGCTCTCTGCCAGATGGCTTTGCTGCACTGCCCCAGCTCTGTGCCTGCCTGCTGGTACAGCTCCCATGGTGTGCAGGATCCAGGGCTGTGTCCCACAGCAGCCTTCCCCCTGAGATTGGCTTGCTGGGATTTGTGTAGGTTTGCAGGGCACACCACCACCACGCTTTGGCTCACTCCTTGGGAAGCAGGCTGAGCAGGGCCCAAGGTCCCTGGGTTCTGGTACGCCAAGAGGGCCAGCCAGGAGCATCGAGGAGCCACAAGGGACCAGCAGGGCCAGCCAGGAGCATCGAGGAGCCACGAGGGACCAGCAGGGCCAGCCAGGAGCACTGAAGAGCCACGAGGGACCAGCAGGGCCAGCCAGGAGCATCGAGGAGCCACGAGGGACCAGCAGGGCCAGCCAGGAGCATCGAGGAGCCACAAGGGACCAGCAGGGCCAGCCAGGAGCACTGAAGAGCCACGAGGGACCAGAAGACACACAGCCCCATGCAGGCAGGGCTGGCAGAGAGCACCATGTGGCTCAGTGGTGCCTACTTTGTGAGAGTGGCCCTGGTCCTGCGCCTGCTCTCTTGGGTGAGCAGAAGCATCTCCAGGAAGCCCATGGGGACACCAGGCTCTGCTTTGGCCGGGTCACTCGGTGTGTGGTGCCGTGCAGAGGCACCTGCAGCCCCAGCTGGGCTGGGAGCAGTCCTGCCACAGGAGGAGCTGGCCAGAGTGGTCCATGGGGACTGGCTGCAGGGCTGGCCAGCTGGAGCACACTCACAGGAGGGCAGTTTTCAGCCTCTGGCCAGCACAAAACCTGCCTTAAAAGGGAGTGCAGCTGAAGGCGTCTGTCCGAGGCAGTCAGTGGCCCCAAAGCAGCCTGGCACCGTGTAGGAGGGGAAGCAGGGCCACCAGAGCCAGGAGAGGATGTGCCTTGTCCCTTGTATTTCATCAGGGTGCCAGCTGCACCCCGTGGTGTGCAGAAGGGATTCCCTGGAGCGGGTAACCCAGCTGGGCACTCAGTGAGTGCGTACAGGGGATGAAATATGGGTGCCTGCATGTCCTGGTGCCTCAGGGCAGGAAGAATGGGGAGCAGAGCCCTCGCAGGACACGTCTGTCTGTCTGTCCCTCCCATACTGTAAGACACTGTCTCAGCATCTCAGCATGAGTCACGCCTCAGGCGGGAGCTGCTGCCGGTGACATCCTGCCAGGGTGGTACTGGCCACCCTGCCGAGCCCAGCGCTGCCCTTGGAGCAGGATGGAGCTCCCCAGCCCGCAGTGGGATGAAAGGCTGGGACCGCTGGCAGCAGCGGGAAGCATCAGCAGGGGGATGGTGCTGGGAAGGGAGGCTGCTGGAGCCAGGCTGGCTCCTAAAGCAGTCCCTAAAGCTGAACAGGAACCTCTGGGCACAGCCTGCCGCCTCTCCTCCTGCACCCACGGTGGGATCCGGTGTCAGCAGGGCCCCGTTTGTGTCGGCGGGGGATGCCTCGCATTTCGGGACGCAGTCACTTGGCGTCCCGGCGCTGGCTTTCACAAGCCCTCCTGACCTTTCCAGCACAGCAACGTGCCCTGGGGAGGATTGTTTCATACAAAACAGACCTTTGGATAGGCTTTTCATTTCCTTCACAGCCAAGCACGAAGGAACAACAAGTCCTCCCTCCTAATAAAATGACAAAGTCGGTGACACAAGTGGGCTGGCTCTGGGCAGCGAGCGGAGCCGTGTGCCGCACCCACGCCATTCCCAATGTCCTGGTACAGTCCTGCAGCTCCTGCACCCCAAAATTCCCCATGGCCGGGGGAGCCTCCCTGAGGGTCCAGTCTTACACTCCCTTGGGAGAAAAACCTATCTGTGCTCGGAGGTGGGCAGCACCCCAGGAATCTTTATCTGGGAGCGTGGTTGATTGACAGGTGTCAATCACAGCTCCCGCTGCTCCCGGGGCTCTCGGGCACTCTCAGGGGACGGGGCTGCGGGGGGCTGCGCCCTGCCAGGGGCTGGAGGGACTGCGGGGGGCAAGGGGTGCAGGAGGTGTAGGGCTGGAAGGGGGGCAGGACCCCGTCCCGGGAGCGGGGGGCACATCTGGGCGGGGCGGGGCGCACATCTGGGCGGGGCGGGGCGCACATCTGGGCGGGGCGGGGCGCACATCTGGGCGGGGCGGGGCGCACATCTGGGCGGGGCGGGCGGGCAGTGACTTCGGCGGGGCCGGCGTGGAGCATCCCACAGCCGGTGCGAGCGGAGAGCCGAGCCCAACCGAGCCGACAGCATGCCCAAGTGTCCCCGCTGCCAGAAGGAGGTCTACTTCGGTAAGGGCTTCCTGCCCCTCCCCAGCCGCCCCCATCCCTGCAAATTCCCCGGGTATCCCAAAGCTGCTGAGCCCTGCGCCGCGGGTCCCCGGGGTGCTCCGGGGGGCTGATCCTAGACATGCACCCCCGAGGAGATGCCTGGCTGCCCTGGGTGCTTCCAGAGCAGCTCGGGAGCCCAGCCCCACTTCCTTCCCAGCCAGTCTGGAGCCCAAAGGCCCAGCTGGCTGCTCTGAAAGCCTGGGCAGGTGAAGGAAGCACCTTCCCCATGGCAAATCCTGCCCTCGGGCAAGTGCCTGGCTCAGTGGGTGTCCCACAGGTTGTCGTGTGTGGTTTGGCACAGCCCAGACGTTGTTGTGTGTGGTTTGACACCTCTGGGCTGTTATTTCTGAGCCCCTGTGGCAGTGTAGGTGTGAGCCTCCTTGGGCTGGGCTTCCCGTAGATGTCTTCCCTCCAAACCGGGGCCCCAAAGCTCCTGCCCTTTCTGGGGCCACGGACCTGCTGTCCTGTCTGAGGGTATTTGTGGGGTTTGAGCTTCTCACTCTGCTATCAGCCTGTGGAACAGGCAGGTTCCTCTGCCAGACCTCTCCACTGGCCTGGCATAGCTGAACTCGAGACTGGGAGCAGCCTGGAGACACTCCCTGCTTTCTAATTTACTCGAGATGGGAGGTCTGGAACCCAGGTGCCATCACTGACTTCTCCGCTTCATTTCTGCTCTGCTTCTGCCTGTGCCCCAACTATTTGTGCTCAGCCTAGGAGCTGGGGGCTCAAAGGCAGGAGCTGCTCCCTGTGCCTGTTTGCCATGCCCACCCTGGGGCACCACCCAAAGGGCTGCTGGGGCTTGGGGAAGGTTTCTGTGCCATGAGCTCACTGCTTGCAGCCAGGCTTTGCGATGGGGGTTTCGGCACAAGAGGGTTTGTGGCTCCCTTCTGCGACTCAGGGTCCTGGCTTGCCTCATTTGTGGCTCGATAGCAGGAGGCAGGAAGGTGCTGGTGGCAGTGTGTGCCTTTCCCTGGGGCTGTGCTGTCTGCTCAGGGTGAGCTGGGTTTGCCGTGCCCGCAGGTGTGGCCCTGCAGGAGCTGGGACGGCACCGTTTGACCAAGGAGGGGTTTGACCTTGCACTTATCGCGCTTGCACTTATTACGAAATGTCTCTGTTGATGCAGAGGCTGAGGAGGGTTCAGAAGCTGTTGGAGGACCAAGCTGGATGCCAGATTTGTGTGCCTGCAGATTATCCAGAGCGCTGGCAGAGGAGGCAGAGCAAGCCTGGCTCCGGGGCACCCTGAGGCTTTCGGAGCCTGGCGGTCCTGCTTGGGCGTGCCTCAGGCTAAATCTTGGTGGCAGAGAGCAGGGGTGGGAGGAGACGATGCTGAGAGGACTGGGGATGGGGTCTGCAGGAGTTTTGCCTTCGTGCTGAGTGTGTAACGAGCCTTGGCAGAGCTCCTGCCCAAGTGTTGGTGCAAATGCGTGTGCAAGAGGTGGGGAGGTGTGGAAGCCCTGTGATCAGAGGGTCCTGCCTCGGGCCAGGCTCAGGCTCCACGGGGCACCCAGGGGGAGGACGCTGTGCTCCTGGCAGGCTGCGGGCACAGGAGGCCCTTTGTGCCACTGGGGAATGGCAGCAGGGCTGCCCTGTGGCATTTGGGCACTGCCCCCGCTCCCACCTCTGCAGCCGCCAGCCTGCTCCTTGCTCAGGCTGTTTTGGGCATATTTGGACTGCAAAGAAGCCCTTCAGGCTGCCCAGGGCCCCCCAGGGCACACAGTGCCCACACTGGCTTGGCCCCATCTGAGGGCATGGGGACAGCGTTCAGACCTGGCTTTGACACAACTCCTGTGGACAGCTCTGTTCAATCACTCAATAAATTCCCAGGAGCTCGGCTGCCAACATGAACAGCACACATGCCTGCAGAAAATACCCTTCTCCCCTGCCGTGCTCCAATTCAAAGGCCCCCTGTGCTCCCCCCTCTCTCCATGAACACGTCCTGGCTGCAGGACATTGTCCCTCCCATGCTGCCTGAAGCTCTCCAGGCTCCAGCTCTGCTCTGGTTTGCCATGGTGCCAGCAGAACCCCAGCTGAGGCTGGAGGGGACTGGTTTGTGTTGGCAGGGTGTGGCAATGGCTTTGCTTCCCCGGTCCTCGCCAGCGTCCACTTTCACCCCTGCCAACTC
Source organism: Cyanistes caeruleus (assembly GCF_971803275.1). Lineage (NCBI taxonomy): Eukaryota > Metazoa > Chordata > Aves > Passeriformes > Paridae > Cyanistes > Cyanistes caeruleus. The sequence continues at coordinate 985,020 of NC_141709.1, read as the reverse complement.
TAGTGATTTCTTGGGCTCCAGCTCACTGGGGAGAAAGTAATCTCCTTGCAGGCTGGTGTTGGAAGAGGGGAGGTCCTCAGGTCTTTGGAAGACGGGGTGGAAGTCAGTCCATCCTCATGGATGCAGCCGTGCTCAGCCTGGGCGCGGCACCAGGGCTCCTGGATGTGCGTGGCATTGTGTGTGCACAGCCAGCACTTGGCTTTGAACACAGTCCCCTCTGTCCTGGACAGACAGACTTGAGAAAATGCCCAAAAATGCCCTCCCTAGGGTTGGTGACGAGGCAGCCAATCTGCCAAAACTAACTTGTGCCTGTTCAGTGCCTCAACTAACGCAGCTCCTTTCACGGCAGCCGAGAAGGTGACTTCTCTGGGGAAGGACTGGCACCGGCCCTGCTTGAGATGTGAGAAGTGTAACAAGACCCTGACATCTGGAGGCCATGCAGAGGTGAGGCTTGCTGCCCAGGAGGTCCCTGTCCCCTGCAGCTAGCTGAGGGCTGGGACAAGCAGAGGTGATGCTCTTTCTCTCTCCCTGCAGCACGATGGCAAACCCTACTGCAACCACCCGTGCTACGCTGCCTTGTTCGGGCCCAAAGGTGGGTGCTCGTGGCGGGGTGGTGGGGGCAGTGAGGGGGCTCACTGCAGCCCTCGGGGTGTGCTCACCATGCCATGGCACTGCTGACCCCGCTCCATCTCTTCCAGGGTTCGGCCGGGGAGGAGCTGAGAGCCACACATTCAAATAAACCTCAGGTTGGTCCTTCCCTCGGAGCTCCCCTCCAGGGGCTGGCTGGGGCTGTGCTCCCTCAGGCCAGGGGGGAAGGCAGGCCTGGTTGGGCTGCCTGTGACCCCAGCCCTTCCAGCAGGGCTCAGGAGCTGGGTGCCAGCTGCTGCTCCTCTCCACCAGCCCCAGCTGACCGGCAGCACCGGGCACCGGCTGCCAAAGGCTATCGCTCTGTGGCTGGCTGGCAAGGACAGGAGCTGTCCTGGAGCGCTGCTGTGTCCCTGGGATATCGCTGCTCCCAGCCCAGCCTGCCTTCATCCACTCCTCTCTTCCACCCCTCTCCAGGTCTGACATCCAGGGCTCCCGGCCCAGCCTGAAGGCAGCACAAACACACCGCGACAGACATGCATTTCTGTTCTTCATTCACCCTGTACTAGACTAGCACGTTCAAAGCAATAAGTAACCAAGGCTGGGCTGGTGTGGAGGGAGGCTCTGCTCCACATGGAGTGCTGCCAGGGTGGGGACGCTGGGTTGCCCCGCCGGGTAGGAAATTTGGCTGACATTGCTGAAGGCTGCCTGGAGAGGAGACCGCGCTCTTCCAGCCAAAAGCTATCTCTGCTTTGGGCATCCAGCTCTCGTGGCCGGGCCCACAGTTGTATTCTGAGTCTTTAATAAATGAAAAGATGCTTCCCTCCTGTAGCAGCTGTGCTCTCTGTAACACGACTCGCCTGTGAAGCGCTTGATGCCCCTGTGGCCTCTGGGTTGAGCCCCAGGCTGTGTGTGCCCCTCAGCTGGGGCACAGAGGGGTCTCACTGTGACTGTCACATCAGGACAAGCTGGTGTTGGCTGCTTTTGGTCCGAGCAGCCACATGAGAAGGCCGAGGGAAGCGGGAGGTTCCTGCCTCCCCGGGCAGGGACACAGAGCTGTGGTGTTGGAAAGCCAGAGCTGGCTCCCAAGAGCTTTCCTCTCTCGTGTTTCAACGTTTCTGCCTGGCTGGAAAAACGGCCCTGACAGATGTCAAAGGCGTCAACTTGAGGAATGTTTCTAAAATGGTTTCTTAACCGTGTCTTTCCCTAACCTGAACAACTCCATTTACATATTCAGAGATATCTCGGCACCCACTGGGATATTTTTGTCTACACTTTATGCATGCACTTCCTTAGAGGCTGCTCTGCATTTTACTGGCACATCAGCCTGCCTGGGACTTGGCCAAAACCCTCAGGGGTCAGAGACACATGTCCAGTGTCAAAATCCTTGGTGTCAGAAGCAGCCTGATCTGATAAGCATCTCAAAACTTCCAATTAAAACTTGCTCGGTGCTGCGAGGCGCTGCCTCACCTCCCACCCCGACAGCACAACAAACACAGGCGTCTGTGTCAGAGACAAGCCCTGGCTATTGCTGCTGGGCTGCCAGCAGCCTTCCCAGCCAGCCAGGGCTCCTCAGAACCTCCTGCTCTGCTGCTGCCTTTGCAGGGGGAACCTCCATGCACCCATGGAGCCGTGGCTCCTGGCCATCCACACGCTGTCCCTCTCTGCCAGCCCGCCTCTGGTCACTGGGACATGCCTTTCCCTGCCAGCTGAGCTTCAAAGCAAACTAGTGATATAATCTCAGCAGCCTCCACCGTGCCACTGGGACAGTGCTTTCCCTCGGGCATTTAAAGCAATGACAGACACCAGCCTCGGCATCCTCGGGATCTGCATAAGTGTGTCCAGCTGGGAAAAGGACCTGTGGGCTCAGGGTCCTTCCCAGCAGGGAAATACAATTTCAGAAGCAGTTTATTCCAAGTACCAGGGGCTGGGCCAGCAGGGATGAGGAAGGAAGCAGTGGGAGGTATGGAAGAGCAGGGGCTGCACAGGGGGAGGCTGGGGTGATCCATCCCTTGTCACTGGCAGTGGCTGCAGCTGGGCCAGGAGGCAGTGCTCTGCTGTGTGCTGTGAGCTGCTGTTTGCTGTGTGTGCCCAGGAATCCCTTTTGCTTGGTCCCTGGCCCTGACATCTCTCCCTGTCCTGGGTGCATGCAGGGATGAAGGAGCTGAGCTGTGCCAGGCCCGTGCAGCTGCAGCTAAGCCTGATCCTGCAGGAGCCTCACTGTGCTGCACAGGGGAATATGTGTGTGTGCTAAAAAACAGGGGCTGGGCACAAGCCCCTTGGTATTGACTGCCAAAATCTCCTTCTAAGAGTCCTGTTTCTCTACTTGCCCTGCAGTAGGAGCTCCCACTGAGGTGGCTTTTAGCCCCAGGACTTTGTGCTGGGATATTCCTCTCCAAGAGCTGTGCTTGCACAAGCCACGCTCTCTGCCTGATCCAGCCTTGATGGACAGATGGGCAGTTCAGGCACAGGTCACATCCACAAGGAGCCTCGGACAAAGAAAGTATATGATAAATTGATTTTCTTTTTTTTTTTTTTTTTTTAAACTTGCTTTGGTCTTTGGAGAGGAAGCAGAAACAGCTGTATCTCATTTGGATAGGAAATCCAGGCCCGAGCCAGGCCTCCCCGGGATGCTCGGTGGGTGCCAGGGAGGTGAGCTGTCAGCAGACACACTCTGTTCTCCATTTGAACAGTAAATCTCTGTGTGCTGCGGTGTGACTGCACAGACAGGCAGCACTGTGGTTTCCAGTGCCTCTCATCTCTGATGCTCTTGGTTCTGAGCCTTGGTGGGAGCTTGGCACAGGCGGGGATGGTCCCTCCCCTCCCAGTGTGGTGATGCCCTGGCTGTGCTGCTCCTGCAGCAGGGAGAGCGAGATGCTGAGGGCAAATCCCAGCTTTCTGCCCATTCTGGGACAGCAAAAGTTATTTGGTGCTGGTGCCCAGCACAAAACTTCCTGCTTTGGTGACCTGAAATGCCACCGTTGGTGACCCTGAAGAAAGGGGCTGTGCTTCCTCTGCCATTATTTCCTAAGCTTGGGCTGAGATCAGACCGTGGGTTGTGGAGTGATAGTTGCTATAAACACTTCATCACTGTGACAAAAAAACAAACAACATCACAGTTCCTCTGGCAGCTGGGTGTGGGCGAGCCCCAACGCCCTGGGTAGGGAAGCAGAAGAGATTTTGGCAAAGACAGAAAACCGGATGGGTTTAGAAACTTAACTGCTGCTGCTCCCTGTCCCAGCTTTGTGACTTCTGTACAGGGAGCAGAAAGGAGCAGAAAGGGAGCAGAAAGGGGGCAGAAAGGGAGCAGAAAGGGAGGAAAAAAGGGGCAGAAAGGGGGCAGAAAGGGAGCAGAAAGGGGGCAGAAAGGGGGCAGAAAGGGAGGAAAAAAGGGGCAGAAAGGGGGCAGAAAGGGAGCAGAAAGGGAGGAGAAAGGGAGGAAAAAAGGGGCAGAAAGGAGCAGAAAGGGGGCAGAAAGGGAGGAAAAAAGGGGCAGAAAGGGGGCAGAAAGGGAGCAGAAAGGGAGGAGAAAGGGGCAGAAAGGGGGCAGAAAGGGAGCAGAAAGGGAGGAGAAAGGGAGGAAAAAAGGGGCAGAAAGGAGCAGAAAGGGGGCAGAAAGGGAGGAGAAAGGGGCAGAAAGGAGCAGAAAGGGAGCAGAAAGGGAGGAAAAAAGGGGCAGAAAGGAGCAGAAAGGGGGCAGAAGGGGGCAGAAAGGGAGGAGAAAGGGAGCAGAAAGGGGGCAGAAAGGAGCAGAAAGGGGGCAGAAAGGGAGGAGTAAGGGGGCAGAAAGGAGCAGAAAGGGAGCAGAAAGGGAGGAGAAAGGGGCAGAAAGGGGCAGAAAGGGAGCAGAAAGGGGCAGAAAGGGGCAGAAAGGGAGCAGAAAGGGAGCAGAAAGGGAGCAGAAAGGGAGCAGAAAGGGGCAGAAAGGGGGCAGAAAGGGAGGAGAAAGGGAGCAGAAAGGGAGCAGAAGGGGGCAGAGAGGGAGGAGAAAGGGAGCAGAAAGGGGGCAGAAAGGGAGGAAAAAAGGGGCAGAAAGGGAGCAGAAAGGGAGCAGAAAGGGAGCAGAAAGGGGGCAGAAAGGGAGCAGAAAGGGGGCAGAAAGGGAGCAGAAAGGGAGCAGAAAGGGGGCTCTTGAGCCGTGGGGGCACAGAGCAGACACTGTGAGGGTCTGACCCTCTTGGCACAGACTGACAGATTAATGTGAAGCAGGGGATGTTTCCCTGTGCCAAGGGAGACAGCTCAGGCTGGTGCCCGATGGCAGGGCTCTCCTCAGGGCTATCCTGAGGGAAGGCAGCAGGCTCAGCCCCTGCACAGGGCTGTGTCCCCTCAGGTCACAGCCGGACTAACACGGGTGCCTGGGTCACCTCTGCCTTGCTGGGACACCACTGGGGCCACTCACCCCCCTCTGCCAGCGCTGATGGGGACATTTGAGGTGACACTTCTACCTCTTCCTTCCCTTGGGGTGGTTTTGTGTCTCATCTGTGCAGGGGGTTCCTGCTCTGAGCTGTGCAGAGCTCATGGCGATGAAGCCAGGCTGCAGCTGGGTGGTTTCTGGTGTGCCATCACTTTGGGGATTTTTATGGCTGATTTGGGCTAAGCTCAAAGAGCTCTGGTATCTTTTAGGTCAAAGAAGTGTCTGCCCATCTCCTAGAGCCTCAGAAATCTGCCTCCTGGTGCAGTGTGCTGAGAGGGGCCGTGCAGCTGATGTCAGGCACAGCAGCCCTGCCAGATGGCGTGGGGAGATGGGACTTCCCACCCAGCTCTGCAGAGCAGTGGTTTGGGGAACCCCCATCTCAGCAACGGAAACAGCTCTGCAGAGGGGAAAAAGGGGGGCCAAAGCTCCTTCCTGGTGGGGAACAACACCTCCAGCAAACACTGAAGGAGGCAGAGGGACTCTGGGTGTGACAAGCAGGGGCGTAACGAGGAGTGGGACCATGAACTGAGGTTCTGGAAGTCTAGTGATGGAGCGAGGAGAGGAGGGCACAGGCTGCTCTGCTCTCAGCCCTTCCTGCTGCTGGGGATCCAGTGCTGGAGAGGAGCAGGGTGCAGAAACACTGGGGGTGTTTGCCAGGTCCTGGGTGGCTTGTCCAAGCAAGGAGGGAAGCAGAAAAGTTGACATCAGGCACCTAGAGCTGAATTTTACTTTCACACCTCCTGTGGTGTTTTCAGTAAAAAAGGGAGAGTTTACAAGAGGGAAAGGTACAAGGACTTCCCAGTGAAGTCCTCTGTCTTCTTTTGGTGAGTCTAGGTTAAAGGGGGAGGAGGTCAGAGGGAGTTTCCCTCTGTGCAGAGGAACTTGGCTATTAAAGAGGGTGAAACTCCGGAGAAGAGAAGTGCTGAAACCTCAGACCTCTTTTCTAATCCCTCCCATTTCACTGCATCAGAGGGCCTGAAACACCAGCAACGCCTTTCTTAACCACCCAACTGCTGGGAGCTGACCTTGAATCTTGGTGCCACAGCCCACACACGGCCTGCTGCTGACCTGTGTCCGGGCAAACCTGCACGAGAGCATTTGTGGAGCATTGCTGCAGCCCATCCATGCAGGCAATCCGTGCCCACAGCCCTGTGCTCGCTTGGCTCCTTTCTGCCAGCATTGTGGCCACGCTGCCAGGCCACTTCTCCCACTCTTCCCACAACCTGATGTCCCGGTGAGGGAAGAGCAAGTGTGTGTGACAGGGCCAGGAGGGCAGGGAAGGAGCTGGAAGCGCTGGCAGTAGGAAGCGGTGCAGCCTGCCCGAGCTGCTCAGGGTGTGGAATGCTCTGGCCAGCCAAGGCCTCCCTCCAGCAGGCAGGGAGGGAGGCTGTGCTCTGCTCTGGGGGCTGCTCAGCAGATACCACCCTGCGGGAAGGAGAGGGAGAGGAGAGGGCAGGGAGAGGAGCGGAACTCCAGCCACCCGAGCTGGCGCTGGAGCGTGGGAAGCGCTGATGGGGCCAGGCCAGGAGACAGGCTGGCTCCCGCCCATGCCTTCACGGGGATAAAAGCATTAAGGAAAAAACCCAGAAGACCAAAGGAGTTGTTTTTGCAGGAGGAGAGCTCACACCTTCCCTTGGCAGAGCGGCGCTGGGGTGACATCAGGAGCGGGCAGGGATGGCTGCTATCGCGTGCAATCGGCATGAGGCAATGGGACAGGCCATCTCTGCAAATGGGACAGGCCATCTCTGCAATGGGACAGGCCATCTCTGCAATGGGACAGGCCATCTCTGCAATGAGACAGGCCATCTCTGGCAATGGGACAGGCCATCTGGCAATGGGACAGGCCATCTGGCAATGGGACAGGCCATCTCTGCAAATGGGACAGGCCATCTGGCAATGGGACAGGCCATCTCTGTCAATGGGACAGGCCATCTCTGGCAGCCCTGCACACGCAGCAGGGCCGTGTGTGGTTCTGAGCTGCCGTGGCACCGGTGCAAACCTCGGCCCCACCGAGTCACCGGCACGGAAATGACCACAGCTGAGACATTGTGCTGAAAACTGGCTGTGAGCACCACACCAGCCCGGGAACCCAGAGAGGACAAAGGCCAGTGGCCTCTCCCAGCTGGAGCACCCCTGGCCCTCACTACGTGCCTGGACTTTCCCTTCCCGTCGTGGTCCTCACTGCTGTGCTCGCCCCAAATCTGCCTCAGTGCCTCTCAGAGGAGCAGCTGATAAGCCAGCTCTGTCCTGCTTCCTTTCTACAGGGAGGCTCCCAGTCCCCACGATGACATCAGTGCTGAAGTCAGCCAGCCACTGCTGGTTCCCATCTGCCTGGATGCTATTGCTCGGGAGAGGGGAGCTGAGGGTGGCCTGGGTGCAGCCATCGCCGTCCCTGCTGGCCTGGCACGCTGGGGGCTGGCACACCGTCACCTCCTTTGGCTGCCCATAGCCCACGGTCCATGTCTGCAGCAGGAAACCATCAGCTTCCCATCTCCTTCCCATCTCCTTCCCATCACCTTCCCATTGGCTTCCCATCAGCTTCCCATCGCCTTCCCATCACCTTCCCATCTCCTTCCAATCAGCTTCCCATCTCCTTCCCATCTCCTTCCCCTCTCCTTCCCATCAGCTTCCCATCAGCTTCCCATCGCTTTCCCATCTCCTTCCCATCTCCTTCCCCTCGCCTTCCCATCACCTTCCCATCTCCTTCCCATCTCCTTCCCATCACCTTCCCATCTCCTTCCCATCTCCTTCCCCTCGCCTTCCCATCACCTTCCCATCTCCTTCCCATCTCCTTCCCATCTCCTTCCCCTCGCCTTCCCATCACCTTCCCATCTCCTTCCCATCTCCTTCCCATCGCCTTCCCATCACCTTCCCATCTCCTTCCCATCTCCTTCCCATCTCCTTCCCCTCGCCTTCCCATCACCTTCCCATTGGCTTCTCCCACGCTGGGAATGGTGCCTGGGCAGCTGGCAGAGCAGATAAGGGGGCCCCACAGGCTGGTACCGAGCACCCGCCAGGCTGTGCCGTGCCAGAGAGCCTGGGATCGTCTGCCTGGGCTACAGCCCGCCCGTGGCCACATGCCAGCCCTGCCCAGAGCCAGCCTCCTGTGCCTGCATGGGGCTGAGTGATGGGGCAAGGGGCAGGGGATGATGGCCAGCAGGACAGCCAGCCCTGTGCTGGGGTGCAGGGGATGCTGGCCAGCAGGATGCACAGCCCTGTGCTGGGGTGCAGGGGATGCTGGCCAGCAGTGCAGCCCTGTGCTGGGGGGCAGGGGATGCTGGCCAGCAGTGCAGCCCTGTGCTGGGGGGCAGGGGATGCTGGCCAGCAGGGCAGCCAGCCCTGTGCTGGGGTGCAGGGGATGATGGCCAGCAGGACAGCCAGCCCTGTGCTGGGGTGCAGGGGATGCTGGCCAGCAGGATGCACAGCCCTGTGCTGGGGTGTTAGGGATGCTGGCCAGCAGGACAGCCAGCCCTGTGCTGGGGTGCCATGGGGCTGGTTTGGCCAGCGGGATGGGGAGGTGGCACGGGTGTGCTGGGATGGTGAATCCCAGCTGCTGAGTGGTGATGTTGGCTGGCCTGGGGGTGTTGGCTGGGGGACAGGAGCCCGGAGTGGGGGTGATGGACAGAACCACTCACTGTGCGTGCACCGGGCCGTGCAGCAGAGCCCTTGTCTCGGCAGCTGCCCTGGGGAGGAAAGGCCTAGACAGAGGAATGTGTGTGGGGACAGGGATAGCTTTGAGCTGGGTTTATGGAGTGGTCAAGAAAACACAGGAAATTGGCTGCAGCTGAAGGTCCTCCTGCCTGGAGACTGCAGCAGAGACGGGAAAATAGACAAGGGATGTGTCATGGAGGGAGCAGACAGCGCCCGATAGCAGCAAGGCATGGAAAGCCAAGAGGGATGCCAAACACAGCAGAGGATTGTCCCGGTTCGATAAGGCTCTGGGCAATAAAAAAGGACTTTATGGGCTGTTGGAAACCAAAGGCAAGGAACCATGTGGAAATGCCAAGCCTGCTAGGAACGAGAGTGAAGAAGTGGATACAGATTGCTGAGATAGAACTGGATGAGGCATAAGGAAAATGCTTTCCAGGCCATTAGGAAAGGAGGATGTGAGACAACAGCTGCTAGAGAAGATATCTTAAAAATCCTTAAGCCTGGATAACTCACACCCAGGGGTCCTTTCAGGGCTGGCTGGAGCAGGAGCCAGGATCCACAGGACTGGGAGAGCTCTAAAGCTCCCAGCACAGGGGTGGGAGGCAGGAGAGGAGCAACCAGAGGGAAAGAGTGCAAACACAGTTCACGTTGGCTGGAGGTCTCTTTGGACCACTGTGATTTCTCTCCTCATTGCGAGCAGGCGTTTGGCTCCAAGAGCCTGCTCCACAGCGGGAAGGAATTTCACGTGTTGTTTCATGTTCAGATACTGGTGGGGAAAAAAAAGTGAAGGCATCATGCTAGATGCACAGTGAACACATTAAATGGGCTATGAACTGGGGAACTGGCCAAGAAACCATCAGAGGGTGCTTCCAGCAGGTCTCATGTCCTGCACAGGCGGGATCCCCGCAGCGCTGGAGGAGCAGACCCGCGTCCCTGGCTCAGAGTGGCCGTGCTCTCTCTCTAAATGCACAGCAGGAATCCATCTCTGTGCCAGTTTTGGTTCTGTAAACCCTGCTCAGGGGTGGACTTCTCTCAGGAACTCGGGCCTCTCCCAAACAGCAGCTCTGTTTCTCCTCCCCACGGCCCCCCAAGGATTAATTCATGGGATTGTTTTATTTCGGGGGTTATATGCCTGGGGACCCGAGCTGGCAAGCAAGAGGCAGGAATATCCCCAGACCAGCCAAACCCTGCTCTCCCAGCGCCCCAGGAGCTGTTCTGGCTGCAGCAGAGCTGTGCTTTGCAAGAGCCAAAGCCGGGTTTTGCAGCAGCTCTGTCCAGCTGGAGGAAGCTCCAGCGCTTCCCTGGGTGTTTTTTGCCGGAGCAGGAGGCACGTCCATGGCTCGGGGAGGTGACATGTGTGGTGTGTCCCACTCGTCCTTGGGTCACTGCCCAGGAGCGTCCTGTGCCCCAAGCCACGTGAAAAGAGCGTCGGGAGCACCGAGGGTCCGGGAGATGTGGGGAGATGCAGGGACATCCAGGGAGATGCAGGGACATGCAGGGACATCCAGGGAGATGCAGGGTGACAGGCAGGGAGACGCAGGGATATCCAGGACATGCAGAGCGATGCAGAGCTATGCAGGCCCATGCAGGATGATGCAGAGCCATGCGGGATGATGCAGAGCCATGCAGAGCCATGCAGGATGGTGAAGGCCCATGCAGGCCCATGCAGGACGGTGCAGGCCCATGCAGGATGGTGCAGGCCCATGCAGGCCCATGCAGGACGGTGCAGGCCCATGCAGGATGGTGCAGGCCCATGCAGGCCCATGCAGGACGATGCAGGCCCATGCAGGATGGTGCAGGCCCATGCAGGATGGTGCAGGCCCATGCAGGCCCATGCAGGATGGTGCAGGCCCATGCAGGATGGTGCAGGCCCATGCAGGACGGTGCAGGCCCATGCAGGAAGATGCAGGCCCATGCAGGACGATGCAGGCCCATGCAGGCCCATGCAGGATGGTGCAGGCCCATGCAGGAAGATGCAGGCCCATGCAGGCCCATGCAGGCCCATGCAGGCCACCCGGGTAAATGCAGGCCCGTGCAGGGCGGCAGGCAGGGCTGGCGGGCCCGCAGTGCCCCCTCCCCGCGGCCAGGGGGCGCTGCGAGGGGCGGCCGGCCCGGAAGGGCGCTCCGGCAGCGGCGGGAGGCGCGGGATGCACGGGCGGCAGCGGGAGCGGAACCGGGAGCAGAACCGGGAGCACCGGGAGCGGGGCCCGGCGCTGCCCGCCGCCGTCGGGGCGCTGTGCCGGGCCCTGCCGCCCCGAGCCCGGCCCGCTCCCGACACCCTGCGCCGAGCCAAGTTCGACCGGCCGCAGGCGGTGAGCGCCGGCCGCTCGGGCCGGACACAGCCGGGCCAGCGGCGAGCAGGGCACAGCCGAGAGCGGCTGGGCCGGGACAGGGGCTGGATGGCAGCGCGACAGGCACCGAGCATCGGGCAGCACCGAGCCCCGGGCAGGGACCGAGCCTCGGGCAGGGACCGAGCATCGGGCAGGGACCGAGCCTCGGGCAGGGACCGAGCCCCGGGCAGGGACCGAGCCCCGGGCAGGGACCGAGCCTCGGGCAGGGACCGAGCATCGGGCAGCACCGAGCCCCGGGCAGGGACCGAGCATCGGGCAGGGACCGAGCATCGGGCAGGGACCGAGCCTTGGGCAGGGACGGCATGCGGGGCTGCAGTGTGATCCCAGCTCCGTGTGATCCCAGCCCTGGTGTGATCCCAGCTCTGTGTGATCCCAGCTCTGTGTGATCCCAGCCCTGGTGTGATCCCAGCCCTGTGTGATCCCAGCCCTGGTGTGATCCCTGTTTGGTGTGATCCCAGCCCTGTGTGATCCCAGCTCTGTGTGATCCCTGTTTGGTGTGATCCCAGCCCTGTGTGATCCCAGCCCTGTGTGATCCCAGCCCTGTGTGATCCCAGCCCTGTGTGATCCCAGCCCTGTGTGATCCCAGCCCTGTGTGATCCCAGCTCTGTGTGATCCCTGTTTGGTGTGATCCCAGCCCTGTGTGATCCCAGCCCTGTGTGATCCCAGCCCTGTGTGATCCCAGCCCTGTGTGATCCCAGTCCTGTGTGATCCCAGCCCTGTGTGATCCCAGCTCGGTGTGATCCCAGCCCTGTGTGATCCCAGCCCTGTGTGATCCCAGCCCTGTGTGATCCCAGCTCGGTGTGATCCCAGCTCGGTGTGATCCCAGCCCTGTGTGATCCCAGCCCTGTGTGATCCCAGCCCTGTGTGATCCCAGCCCTGGGTTGGGCACCTCTTGTCAGGCCCGCTGCTCTGGGAAGGGCTGGCTGTGTTTTACAGTGGCTCGGTGTTTCAGCCTGGGCTCAAGTGGCACCTGCTCTGTGTCACCTTGGCTTTGCTGCCCTTTACCCTGGCCCAGCTCGGGTCTTGCTGCATTGCCTCCAAGGTTTTCAGCTCGCACTCAGGGTACCTCCCTCCCTCAGCTATTTTAAGGATTTTACGAGTGTTGACTGAAATTCCTGGTGTAAGAATCACTGTGTTTGTCAGCACGCTGTCCTTGTGCGGCCAAGGAAGGATTCCCATTCCAGCTCCTTCCTTGGGCCTCTGGTTTGGGAGTTTCTGACGCTGTCGTGGTCAGATCTTAGCAGTGTGACTGCTGTGCCATGTGTGGTTGTATCAGAGCAGATTTTGGAATGCTCCTGTACACACGGATCTCACAGCAGGAGTGCTGGGTGTTGTGCACAGCCAGCAATAACCCTTTTCCTTCTGGGTGCTCCTTTCCATAGATCCTGTGTTCATGAGGCAGGCAGTACATGAACCTCCCTGACCAAATGGTGTTGGCTGCATCAGCAGGTGTGCTGTTCCATGTGTGATGTTCAGATATGGGCTTAATTACCTAATTAAGACTAAATAATATGGCAGATGTTTCTCCTGCTGATCTCCCACCCTTCTCTTCTGCAGAGCCTGGACTTCTGGAGGTTGCTGTATGTGCTTCTGAAGCAGATCCACGGGGGCAGGTGGACGGAGTCTGATGCCATAGGTAACATTCTGGCTGGCTGCAGTTTCCACCTGTCCTGAGGAAGGACTGGGACTGCTTTTGTAGCACCTTTGGCTCCTTGCTCCCTCCCTCACTTGTTGTGGGTGCTCCATTTTGAGCACCTGTGCCACCAAGGTACTGGGTGCCAGGTTTACTGGGGAGTAAAAGTGCTGTGAGGCAGGTTTGCTGCTCTTTGATCTGCTTTGTCCTGGAAATTGGGATGTTTCCACAGGCTCTTGCATCCCTGTGACATTTTATTGCAGGTAAATCTCTGCAATGATGTTAAACATTCTCATTATCTGCAAAGACAGAGGTAGATTTGGTTTTCCTCTGATTCCTTCTTTTCCCATTTGTATGATTTTTCCTTATCTAGTCCTGTGCCAGAGCCAGGAATTGCAAGGTGAGAACTCTAAAGGCAGTGTTTTGGAATGAAGTTTTAGACAAAACACGAAATAGACCGTGTGTGATTATTTTAGGCAGATTATTTATGTTATTCATAAAGATGAATAACATCTTTATGGACAGGGCCACTGCAGCAGAGAGGAGCTGAATGCAGATTGGCTTCTCAAAGTAGCAGAAGACTATTGACTTCTTAAATGTACATTATTCCAAGTACAACACCAGTCCCCATCTTCTCCCTTGAAACATGTCTATCTAGGGCCTTTTCACTGTGTGAGAATTGTATTGTGATGAATCAAGGTCTCCTCATACCAAATCCACTTTATATTCACTTTTGGAATATAAACAACACTGTGTGAGCCCCTGATTAGCTGCGAGTCTGGTGGCTCCGTAAATGGAATTAAGAAAGGTTAAGCATTGTGGAATGCAGAGCAAAACCAGCATAGTTCTGCTGGTAGCTCAGCAGGAAGTCCTGTTACTCACAGGACTGCTATTTTTCATTTGGCTGTTTCTGTTTTTCCACTCACCCACAATCTGCTGTGTGTATGGCACAGTCTATTGATTGTCTGTCTCCCACAGCACTGTGGATGTGGTCCTGCCCATGTGCAACCTCACTGGATCCTGGCTGCTCCCATGCTAATTGCCTGCAGCATTTGGGGACAGAATTTAATTTCCAAGTGTGTGTAGCAGGCTCCTGGCTCTGGAGAGAGCAAACACAGCCTCCACTGTGAGGTCTGTTGTGAGGTAGCAATGTGTGGTTCTGCTGAGAACTGCTCAGCTGACTTCTGAGAAACCTTTTTAGTCACAATTTGGTGATTAAAGCTGAAATTCAGGCTGGAGAGCTGTACTGTTTTTCAAATGACACTAATTATTTTTGCTTGGCAAGTGAATGAGTTGTCTGCTGTGAACATGATCAATATTTTACTGCTTTTCTTCTCTGCCCCAGCTCTGCTCTCTTGTGTACTCAATGCAAATGAAATAAGCCTTGGGCATAGGCACTAAATAACTTTCTCAGGTTTGTGTAGGATCCTGTTACACAACAGAGAATTGAAACAGATTCTTCTAATCCAAGTCTAGTGCCTTAGTCCGCAGATCAAGCTTTCCTTTTCTTTGCTCTTTTGGTACAACCTCTTAATTACCTTGGTTAAAACAAGGAGAGCAGCAGTTGCCAGATCCCAGAGGAAGGCTGTGAAGATTCCTTTGGTGTAGGGGTTACTGTGTGCATAGAAGCAGCTTTCTGGAAGAGAGAAGCCATTCTCCAGTGATCCTTTATCCTTTGTTTTTCAAAAGGAGACACTGATCTTCGGCAGGTTCAGGAATCCCACTGAAGCCTGCCAGTCAGTGGTTATAAAATTCTGCAGCTGGCTCCTGGTTTCTTGTTCTGCAAGAATTTTTTCTTCTCACAGTGGAAGGCACTTAACTGTAAACTTTGGTGTGAACTTACTGTAAAATCCAGCAGTGGACAGTGGAGAGTCAGGGTAAGCTGTGTGAATACTCTGGGCATAACCTTGCTGGTGAAATCATGGTTGATGGTTTCATGCTGCTCGTTCTTCACAGGGGCCGATGAACTTGGTTGACAACCTGACAGCTACACCAGGTAGCAGTGCAGTATGCATTTGGATAGTTGGAGGAAACATTTCTTTGCTGGAATTGCTCTTTGGTTTTTATAGCATGAGAAGGAGGTCTGGAGCCGCAATAGATTTTTGTTTGTTTGACAAATGTAGCAGAAAATGTTGTTTCTGAAGCAGTAGTTTCCCATAACACCACTGCCTATGCAGGTGTTTCTTGTCTGAGTGCATGGAGTAATGTATCTATGTCTGTGCTTGTAGTTCCTTTCCATTTTAGCCTGCCAGGCTGGTGCATAGCCCTTATTTGAATATCATCTTGTAAATCACTGAAAATATTTGTCAGGACTCACAGGGGAAGAGCACAGCTTGAGTGTAGCCCTAAGCGAGCTGAACCCTGAGGTTCATCCCCAGCTTGGTCTGACTTGCTGAATATACTTTTAGAAATAATATCTGTGGAGAAGGGGATTAGGTGGAAGCCTTGTGAAGGCCTTTCTGTATAAATTTCCTAATCCTAATGCCTTAAGAAGATGTCATAGAGGTGTCTGGTGTTATCTTCTATCTGAGGGATGTTTTCTTCTCTCTCGTGGTTGCAAGAATCCATCTTGCTCCTGAGTACTCACATGATCTTTACTGCCATTTATATTTTTGCCTTTTAACTTTAGCTCTCTAGAGATGAGGAAAACAAAGGGACTTTGGGTCACAGGAGGGGCCTTTGAGCCCCAGTTCCAGATCCATGCCTTGACTGCTCACTCCCAGTTCCTGCCTGCTACACCAGCTGTACCCTCTCCCATGAGGGCAGCGTCTTGCAGAGGGAGAGATGAAAGAGAGGGAGATAAAAGACCAGAACAACACAGAAATTCAGGTGGTGAATTGCCTTGGTGGGTATGGCCTGAGTGATATATCAGAGCAGGGAAATGGTGATAAAAGGAAAAAACAAACCACCTGACTTGCTCTCCTTTCCTCCACTGTGATTTTCTGAGGAGCTCCTTGGACTGCAGATGGCAGCATGTGATGCTTATTTGCTTTGAAAAAGGAGGAAAGCATGTACTGATCATCCTTCCTTTTGGAGTATTTCTGCCATTACCTGTTATGGCAGTTCCTTTCTTGACAGATGCACACAAAAAAGGAAAGGATGACATGAAAACCCTGCTCCTGTAAGGATGTTCACGAGTGATCAAAATACAATCTGTAATATCTCCATGTTCCTCTTGTGCTTGAGGGACTGGAGTGCACATCTACAGCCAGATTTTTATCAAGCCATAGGCATTTCTGCCACCCTGACATGGGGAAGGGAAGCTTCTTGTTTAATTCACAGGGTCTGTGGAAGGAGCAAATTGAATGATTTAGGTCTTTTGCTTTGTAAAAATGCCTAAACTGCATCAAATTGTAGATTCCTTTAGCTCCACCCAGCTGTGACAGCTGTCAAAGTGAATGCCCAAGGGAAAGAAAAGAGCAAATCTAGAAGGATGCTTTCATGGCACGGGGGAATATTCCTTCAGCCTCTAGCAGTTCACATCTCAGACTTTCCAATCCAGAGAAGATATATTTGTGTTTCATAACTTTCCACGAACTGCTGTTCTGTAAATCCAGTTCCTCCTTGAGCCTGAGTGACTCTTTAAGAGTCCATAGTGTACCACAGTGAGCAATTTCAGAATTTTGCTACGTGTGTGAAGAGCATCTCTTGTTTTGGCTCACATGCTCGCTAACTTTGGTGGCTCACAGTTCTTGTGTTGGGTGTTGTGCAAACAAATCATCCACTCTTCACTCATTGCACAGCACTCAGGATTTTGAAGAGTTTTGTCATATCCATTCTTGCTCATCTCCTTGGCCTACTTCATAGCTTCTTACCATGCAGCTGTTCTGTACTTGTGATTGTTCTTCTCCTTTATTTCTTTCCAAATCTTCTGTAGCCTTTATGGGAGTGAAGAAATAAGGCTCACGGTGGGTATTTGTGTTCTGTTTAGTGTCCCTGCTAGGTTTCCCACGCTGAGTTTGCCTTTGGATGCCTGTCAGAACCAATTGTGATACTGTCATTAAAAATCTAATCATCTGAGATTGTGTTCCTCAGCCCACTGAGCAGTTCCAGGCCCAGTCTTACATCATAAGTCAGTAAAGTTAGGAACATTTCTTTCTTTGTGCACATAACTTTTCATTTTTTCTAAAAATACTTTTATCTGTCTTTTTAAAGCTTGGGCTCAAGGTTCTGCAGTCCTTCATGATCTTGCCTGCATTCTTTACTACTACTATCACACCAGCACCAAGTTTCTGTCACTGTCACATTGTCTAAGTGTCATCTAGAGCTGTTTGAACAGCAGCTGTTTAGCACAGAGCCCTCATGTGAAACCACTATTTGTTCCTGCCCTCTGGTTCTTGTCTGCTGGGCACTTGTCATTGATTCAAGGGCTTTTCCTTTCCTTCCACTGCAGTCCCTTGGTTTCTTTGTGCAAGCTGAATCCCAGTGGGAAGTCTGAATGTCTTGCATTGGTTGAATCTTCCTTAATCACTTACTTCTTGTTGCCCTTGGAGAACTCCAGAAACTTTTTGAGCAGGTCTTCCTTTTACAGCTGTTGGTTCTTAGCCAGTATGTGTTGTTTTCATTGTCCCCCTAACTATGCTCTTTGTTCTGTTTTTGACTTAGTACAGAGCCAAGGCTTACTGGGAAGAGCCCTTTTTAAATAATAACTTTCTTTATGTTTCCTCAGTATTTTACAGTCCTGCAGTAGCTGTCAGGTAACATTTGCTGGTGTGAAGGAATATGGATCAGAGCATTCCCAAGAATTTAACAGCCCATGTGCTGTGCTGCGTTATCTCTGCTCTCTGGTGCTCAGAGATTTGCAGCAGGCTCTGAAACTCCTATCTCTAAATTCCAGTTTAGTTCAGGAGTAAAGTGATTCAGAGTGTTTACTAATTCATGGCATGCTTGGTGACTCATGAAAAATGAATAGGTGAATTGAAGTCCCATTGTAGTGGGGGTGGCTGGTTACCTTTGGTCATTTCCAACAGGCCATTACTGGTCTTGATCCAGCTTTGAATTTCTTCTTTTCCCTGTAATCAGAATGGGGCACTATAAAGAAAGCTTTTACCCTTCCCTCCTGTCCTTCACCGCTTGTTGATAAAGACCATGTCCCCACTAATCCTTCCTGAGGCTGGATTAAAAATACTGCCCTCAGAGAAAGCTGCAGTTTCTGGAGCTGCGTGGACGAATGCATGGATGAATGCACTGCAGCATGGATGAATGCACTGCTGTGTGGATGAATGTGTGGATGAATGCACTGCTGTGTGGATGAATGCACTGCTGTGTGGATGAATGCACTGCAGCGTGGATGAATGCACTGCTGCGTGGATGAATGCACTGCTGCGTGGATGAATGTCTGGATGCATGCACTGCTGTGTGGATGAATGCACTGCAGCGTGGATGAATGCACTGCAGCGTGGATGAATGCACTGCTGCGTGGATGAATGTCTGGATGAATGCACTGCTGCGTGGATGAATGCCTGGATGAATGCACTGCTGTGTGGATGAATGCACTGCTGTGTGGATGAATGCACTGCTGTGTGGATGAAAGCACTGGTGCTGGATGAATGCACTGCTGTGTGGATGAAAGCACTGGTGCTGGATGAATGCACTGCTGTGTGGATGAATGCCTGGATGAATGCACTGCTGTGTGAATGAATGCACTGCTGCATGGATGAATGTGTGGATGAATGCACTGCTGTGTGGATGAATGCACTGCAGCATGGATGAATGCACTGCTGTGTGGATGAATGCACTGCAGCGTGGATGAATGACTGCAGCATGGATGAATGCACTGCTGTGTGAATGAATGCACTGCAGCATGGATGAATGCACTGGTGCTGTGTGTAACTCTCAGATATTTTGTTCTTTCAGGTGCCCAGGTGAGCTTTGTGAAGGCGGCGCTGTGGTACCACGGCTACGGCCGGCCACAGCTGCAGCGGCTCCCCGCCGACGGCTCCGCGGGCAGCCGGGAGCTGCTGCTGGCGTTCTCCTGGCTGCTGCACAGCCTGGGCCTCCTGGAGCAGCTCCTGGCTCGGAACAGAGTGCAGACTGGGGACCAGGCCTCTGTGTGCACGGTGAGCAGGCTCGTGTCCCGCTCCTCACAGGGGGCACCAATTGGCTGTGGGGTCACACGAGCGCCGGTCCCACACTGTCCTGCACTAAAACTTTCATCCCTTCTCTCTGTGAACTTCCCAGGGCAGCTCCACACAGCACTGACTCCTTCTCCTTCCTTTTCCTTCTTCTCCAGCTGGCCAGCCCCTTCCTGTCCCTCCCATGACAGCCTAGCCCTCCTCCCCTCCAGCAAATTCCATCTCAGACTGGCTAATCACTCTTTTACATCACCCATCTCTGGAGGCCCAGGGGCCCCTCACTAAACTCCTCATGCCTTGCCTGACCCCGGAGAGCTGTAACAATTAACACCCCTTAGGCTGGGCTGAGAGAAGGCCTCACTCCCACAGGTCTTTGCAGCTGTATGATAATGTGTTGTTACCTTTGTTCCCCCATTGGTTTATCAAGTTGATGTCACTGCAGTTCAACCCCCTTTCCATGGAATGTTCTCCCTTCCCTCAATCCCCATTGGCCCCCGTTTGCTGCAGTGCTCCACCCCTGTTCTCCTATTGGTTGTTCCCATCCCTGGCCCCGCCTCTGCAACACTTTTCCCTGTTCCCATTGGCCCTTGAGCCTGCCATCCGCCCCTTCTTCCCCATATATAATCCTGGACCCTCAGCCTGTCTTTGTCTTTGTCCCTGGGCCCTCTTCAGTCAAGAAACCCTTCCTGGAGTATCAAACCAAGAGCTGTCCCTTGTCTGTATTAACAGTTTAGGGTTAGGGTTTAACAATTGTTTAACAATTAGGGTTAGGGTCAGGGTTTAAACCTTGTCTTAAGGTTTTGTTGTGCATTTCCGGGTTACACAAGCGCTGGTCGCTCTCTGGCCGCGTTGTGTGACCCAGCACCCATCCCTTGTTGGGCAGGGCTGTGACCTGTGAAGGGCAATTATCACTGTGTGTTAATTAGCACTGCTCTAACTCATCAGGGGTGAGGTTGCCTGCAGCTCTGTCTCTCTTACAATGGGTTCTCCCATCCCTGTGCACACCTGTAAGAGCAGCTGTGTTACCAGCAGTGTGTGATGGGTGCTGTCCTGGTGCCTTGGCAGCCAAGTGGTTCAGCTTTAAAAAAGGCCAGAATCTCTTTCCTTTCCCTTCTCTGAGCTTTCTGTGTGCAGGTTATCTGGGTTCTTTATCAAATTCCCATCCCTGATTGCCAGTCTAGGTGAGACCACTGTGGAGGAGTGTGAGTTTATCTCTTCAATCTCTGCTGCTTGGTTTTGGGCTCCCAGACCGAGCCAAGAGTGGTTCTGCAGGGCAGGCAGACGGGTTAGCAATGAGTGCTGGCTGTCCTGGCACTGCTGGGCAGAGCAGCTAAGGGTAAGGCAAATAATACTTTTTGCAAACAACAAGGTCTCAAATGGCAGCTCCTGCTCTTGAGGTAACTAATGACCTTGTAACCTCTTGGAGAACACAGTGGAGTATGTTGTTTTTTTCCCTTAATAAAAGCTGTTAGTACATAGAAAATCTGTTCTGAAGTAACCATCCTCTAGTCAGACACTAATTACAGCTCATTCTGGTCTAAAATGGCTCACAGAATTTCTTAGTGTTTTGGCAAAGGACATTGTAGGTTGGAAACCCGACCTGCTGATAATCTTGTGGTGTCTCAGGTCTGTGTTCTTTCATGAACCCACATTTGTTTTTCCCTTGGCTTTCTAGAGCCTTTTTAGGGGGCAGCAAGGCAGGAAAGTGAAAGTTTGGAAAGCTGTAATATAAAAACAGTGTCTTCTGAAGGAAAACACTTGTACAAATGGAAAACAGTTCAAAGGAAAGAATCCCCTTTTTAACAACGTTGCAAGAAGTGTTTTGAGGAGAGGGACCACTCTTGCAGCACTGCAATTATTTGCTGCACAGAAGAGGGAGCATAAGAGGCTGAGCTGTGAGAGGCAGTTCCATCCACTTATGTCAAGGGTGCCTTGAGATTTCAGAAAAAATCCCAACGTTGCTGGAGAACTTTTTACTTTAAACTTCTCTTTTACCTTTTTCTCGTTTTTCATCTGTTGGTAGCAGGTTCTGTTTTTGTGTCCTTTATTTCTGTTACAAAAGAGTGACAAGCAAAATGTGACATGAATTCAGGGAATGGGGCAGCACTCGTGTTATTTTCTCTGAAGGCTTTAAGTTTTGCATTTCCCAAAAAGGAATGAAAGAACTATGGTAACACAATGTTATCTCTCATGGCCACACATACTGGTGTGCCTTTCACTGCAGTTCTCACCTGCTGTACTTGTATTTCTCAAAAAACATGCATATTAAATGTTTTTATTCAATAACTGTCCAAAACAGCGTTTGGAAAGGCTTAAAAGTCTGAAATGATTTTTCAATAGACCAGACAAAAATTGTGTAGACTGGAAGTTGGGGTTAGCTCGTGTATGTAAAGTTCATTGTATTAATGGAAACATTTATTGTATGGTGTTCATCCAGGAGTCTTCATGCTCCAATAAAATTAGATATTTACAAGGAAAAAAAAATAAAAATGTAGTTACAGCATAGCTAGTGGGCTTTGAGATTCTTCATCACAAGAAAGTTAAAACAAATGGAATTTTGAGGGAGAGGTTTTGTCTTTTATTTGATCAACTAGACATTGCAAAACCAATAAATTCAGCTTTTGGGAGACAACCAGATGAAGATGTAGGAATGCACTGGCAAGGAGGCAAGGGTGGGTGAGGAGATGGGTGGGTCACCCACCTCACTTTGGACAGTGAATCACCTTGTAAACCACTCATGAAGAATTGTTTGTTGTGTGAAAGTGTTAAGTTTTGTTTGCTGATTTTGTGAGATAACCAGGTGGCAAAGCCTGCTCATCATCCAGTGTTCAGCAATAAAACCCCAAAACCTCAGTAAGGGATGGGGAAGGTGAGGTGACTTTGCTGCCTGACATCTTGTAAGTTAACACACCAGAAGTGTAATCCCTGCAGTCTTAACTCTCTTCTATTTCAGTAAAGTGAAGGGAAAAGGTAAAAGAAGAGGAAAAAAAAATCTTCACTTGGGAAAGATCTGTCTCAAAAAATGGAAGAAAAGGAAATGCTCTTTAAAACAACTGAAATGAAATCTCAGTTGAGAACTTGAAAGAAAAATCTTTCACTGAATGGACTCTTTAATAATTACAAAAAAAAAGAAAATATTTTCCTGAAGTGAAAATGTTGCAAAACAAAAAAAATCCATTGAAGTACATTTGGTTCTGTGCATGGCTGAGATCTCTGCCAAAATGAACAAAGTGTGAAAGCCTTTTTCCTTGCTGGAAAAGCACATCTGTTGGTCTACCACTGAGAATAAATTTGGAGAAACTCCTTACCCTTTGTCTTCATTTAAAAGGAAAGGAGTCTCAATAACTGTAAGCTTGGCTCTAGTTCAAACTGATATTCATGTGGTTTGCTTTTAAAATTTTGTCTGAAATCCACAAAGATGAGCAGGGTCTGTTGTGTGAGAAGAGAGAAAGGAGCTAATCCCTAAATTAAGTGTGCAATCATGTTCTCACTGTTCTTTCAGCCCAAGTTTAAAACAAAGCCTGCTGAATTGCTGGTAATGTGCCAAATACCCAACATATAAGGGCCAATTAATTGAAATAATTTCATTTCAGGCTACCACACTCTGGCCTTTTTTTTCCCTTTGCAGTTCCTTAGCAACACAGTTTTCTTTCCCTGCAAATTGAACACTTCCATCAGCTCTAAAGGATTTTTAGAGGTACAAGGGTATTCATGACACATGATGGACAAGGAGCTCTAGCTTTGCTTGGAATTCTTAATCTTGTGAGCCTGAGCTGGGAAAAGCTTCCACAAACTGACTTTTACATGCACTTACATCTTGAGAATGAAAAGTTAAGTGTTTGCTGAAATGGGAGGCTCAGAGATGATGGGAGGTGGTGAGAGGCAGTGCTAATGCAGTCAGAACTCAGGGTGAGGCAGGGACAGGCAGGGTTGGTAGCCTGGGGGGGTTCTGGGGGTTTTTGTGTGTTAGGTAAGAGATCCCTTCAGGCCACCTCCAGCTCTGGTTTTTGGCAGGGCAGTGCTGCAGGCTCTCCTGAGCCAGGATGCTGGTGAGGGGAAGCAGTTAAAGGAGCAAACTGTGTTGCTGTGCAGGAGAAGAAGATCCATAATCCATGATAAACTTTGGAGCTGGGCTGCAGCAGTGCAAGTTCTCTGAATTTACTGTGCTCATCTGCCAGCAGGTTGGCGACTCCAGAGGCAGTGAGTGAAAGTTCAAACCTTGCAAGGGCCAAACCCTTAGAAGAAGTAATCAGTAACTCTGTGGGATCTATAAAGATTTAAGTAGAAGCTGAGCTGGAGGCTCACACTGAGGTACTGGAGTGTTTGCTGGGGAATTCTCGCCTGTTAACCACATTAAAGCACCGGGCCAGTAATTGATGGACGTGGTTTTCAAAGGCTTCTGACACCCCTTGTGGATTTCCAGCTCAGAAATGCACTGTTGTGATGTCTGCCTCAACATCTTCTGTTGCTTTGGTGATCATGTACAGGCAGATTATTCTCAAGTGCCACTTATCGATTCCTGTTCACACATCACAAATCCCAGTGTACAAGACACAAATGAAAACCTGTAGCTGAGACTGTCTCCTTCACTGAACCTGAGAGGCACACCTGGGGAGTTCTCATTCTCTTTGAGAAGCATATAATTGATACAAACTTGCCTTTTTAGCACATTCAGTATTTGACTGATTCGTATTTACCTCGCCTTTTATATTTCAGTGATGCCATCCCAGCTTTCTCCAGGCCTGTGATGGTTTGTGCAGGTAATAGCATTTCTCTTTCCAGGGAGGAGTACTGCCTGTGCTGCTTTTATTTCTCCAGCTGAAATTAATCTGTGTGCCCTGTAATTTAATTATGTGGAGGCTGTCGAGCTTTTCAAATGGGTGTAGTGATGTCAAATCCCTCATGATCATCAGGAGATGTTGTACAAACACTGGTTCTGTTTCCCACTAATTCCCTCTGTCTGCTTCTGGCCCTCTGAGTAAAATTGGATGCCCCTCCCCTTTTTTGAATTTATAGTGATCAATAAATAGAGCTATTATGTCTCTTGTGCTTGGAATTCTAGCATGCCAAAGTGAACTCAGTTTAATTACTTCTGGTGGGCAAAAATGAAGATAAACATGCCTTCTGACCCTCAGGTTTGCAATTTGATTAATCTTTTCTTCGTCATGGTTTAATTTTTGGCTCACTGGCTGTTTCCAGTATAGTGTAAGGCTTATGCTTGGTCTAATCTTGTTGAAATGCCTTTTTTTTTACAGAAAACCTGACAGTCACTGCTGTTCCATAAACCATGTTATTAAAGGAAAGTGTTAAAGTAGCAGCCAAGCTCGATGTTTCCCCCAGCAGAAAACCAGGAAACCTTGGGCACCAGTTGCAGTGAAAAGTAGTTTTCTGCATTTTTTCCCATGTCTTCATCAATTCCAGTGAGGATAGAGGAGGGAATTTTATTAACCTTATTGATTCTGACTCAGAAGTGTAATTACTTTCCAGGTCTTTATGGGCTGTATTAGGCTGTCAGCTTTCATTTTTTTGGTTTTCCTCCCTCATTCCCTCAGCTTACACTTCCATTCTCTTTGTCCTCCTGTCTTCCTTGCACCTCTCACCATTTATGTTTTTGCCCTTTTCCTGCTATTACTGTTGGATTCAGTAGCTGCTAAGGAACACTCTTTTTTTTTAAAAGCCATCTGTGAAGTCTGAGCATCCCTGAAGTTTCTCCTGCAGAGTTTTCCTCAGCTCAGTGTGGCTGACAAGTCTTTTGTAGCACACTTTGAACATGTCATGGTACCTTCTTCCTGTGCTACACTGGAAGATGTGCAGTCTCCAGCATTTCTCTTTGCTTGGCACAGTGAATGCACAATTAAGAGGTGTTTGTTTTTCTGCTGTTTTTTTATTTCCCAGACAGCATGTCAAAGTAAAACACTCTAAAAGACAGGTCTGAACTGATAGGAAAGGATTATAATGTGTCTCTGGTAATGCCTGAATTGCAGAATTTCTTGAGCTTGACATTCCAGCTGATGTGTTCTGGATGGGGTTCAGCAGCAGGCACTTGAGCTGGGTGAGGAGAAGATGAGGAGTGGCGTGCTAATAGGAATATTTACCGTGGTCATACTGGAAAATCCAGCACAGGGAGCTCCTTCCTCGGCTGTTGGGGAAACAAGAGGGATTCTGAGATGTTTCAGTGCCTCTCCTGCCCTCCAGTGCCAGGGAGCAGCCAGTGCCTTTGGTACCTTCTGATTATCTTTTGGAGTTAAACGTGAGCATCGGTTTTTGGTGTCCCACTGAGAGCAACCTGGGTTTAACTCACCTCAGAGGACGCTTTGAAATGAAGCACTTTTCCCTCAGGAGGACTTTTCCTTAAGGAATGTGTGGAGAGGGGCATGGCAGAGCTGTGCCTGCCCTCTCCTGGTGCTGTTTCCAGGAGTTCCAGGAGTTCCAGGGGCTGTCCCTCTTGCCACAGCGAGGGGATGGCCGTGGGCAAGGGGAGCTGGAGCTGCAGGCAGGGGGAAAAGCAGAGCAGGGCATTGTCATTATCTGTGTGTTGCATTTCATGAGCCCCCCCAGTTAAGGGACACCCTGTCACGTGTGCTCTTAGGGTATTTAGTTTCCCTATTTTGTCTGAATATAAATGCAGTGAGCACTGGGATTTGAGCAGTTCTTTTAAAAGCTTGCAGCTCTGAGGATTAGGCAGAGCTGCTGAGCTCTTTTAAAGGCACAGTGCTTTTGCTGTAGTGCAGAGCTCTTAAATAACCTCCCAAATGAGTGGGATAAAGGACTGATGTGATTTGGTGCCTCAGGCCCGTGGCTACTGCCAGAGAGACTTGTTTGAACAAGGCAGGCACGGCTAAGAGCCGTGTTCACATTTTCTCTCTTCCCTCAGCACCTTCTCTTTTTCACTCTTTGCCAAGAGTAAACTCTTGGGAGTGCTGTTGTGAGTAGTAATTCTTACAAAAGGCATAGAAATTTAAAAGCTAAAAGGCCTTGCAGAAACACAGGACTTCATTTTTTTTTTCATTTTAATTGCTGAATGCAATATGAACGTGATTTTGATGTTGTGGGCACTTATGTTGGTGGAAAACTTACTCTTCTATGCAAATATCTGGAGATTTAATTGGTATGTGCACCATGTGGGAATGGGTTTTTACACCATCTATCTTTCCCTGCATAAATCTAATCTGGATCCTGCCTTGTCTGGGAGGAAATCCATTTAGTGTTGTTTATGGTGCTATTAATGAAAATAGTTCTGTCCCTTTCACATTCATCTGTTCAGATTGTTCCTTTTCACATTTTCCCCTCCTGCAGATAGATATATGGCTGTATTAATTAAGAAAGCATGTCTGATACTGTTATTTCTGGCTATGGTATTTAATTAAAAAAAAAAAAATAAAATTATGTTCTGTTTAAAGATGTGTAATTACAGAAGTTAACATATGTTATGTCACATCAAAACCATTGTCTGAATTATGAGCGGTTCAGAACGAGTGCTCAGTAAAAGCTGCTTTATTGGCTTGATTTATGTGATTGCCTTGCCTTTCCTGAGCCCTGCAGTGAGGATCTAAATATGCTCCTGCCCACCTTTGTGATAGCAGGCTGTGTGCTTAAGGTCTGAGTGGTGACTGAGTAAATATTTTCTGCCTGGGCCCAGAGCAAGCCCAGGGCAGGTGAGCAGCGGGCTGGGGATGCCTTGGAGGGCTCAGTTGTTGCTTTGTGTTGCTCTGCTGGAGGATCAGGAGCTGACCCAGTGCCTCTCTCCATGGGTTAAACATCTTTCCTGTGTCCCAGCAGCCCTGCTCTCCATGGGCAGTGTGAGCAGCAGGTTGTTCCCTGGCTGTCCAGACGTGGAGGCACAGAGCTGGTGCTTGCAGGGGTTTGGAAGATGCCTGGCAAAGCCACAGCTCGGTGGGGATGAGCTGGGGTCTGTCCTGGCGTCTGTCCAGCTCACAGTCAGAGCAGAGCATCTCTGGGACAGCCAGGCACAGCCTTCTCCTCCCAGTGCCTTCACAGGACACAGTGAGTTTATTAAGCTAAGGATTTATAAGCCTGAAAGATTCCTAGATCAGTAGGAATAGCATGGAAAGTCTAGAAGAAGTTGCACAGCAGTGTTTCCTCTGCAGTCCTGCTTACATCATGTTGCCAGACCTACAAGGAATTCTGCATTAAATTAAATCAGATTTTGGAGTTTGTGTAATTCAAAGTGTATGAACGGAGCAAGAGCTCTGTACCAAGTCACTAAAATCCTCAAATAGAGAACTAATGGAAAAAGTGCTGCCTTCTCACATGTCTGCAAACACACTGGTGCCTGTGTTGTTCTTTGATAAAGTATTTATACGATGAAGTGCTTGTTTAATTTATCTCCATCCACTGTTGGTACACCTGCACTGTGATTTCTGATAAGGTGGGATTGCTTTGGATTTCAAACCAAAAAGAACAGCTTCATTTCTGCTGTTGAAGTTGAAACTTCTTAATCTTTAATTTCTCTCCAAGCACGTTGCATGCGAGTTTTTTCCTCAGATAGGTGGAATGGGACTGAAAATTGATGTAGCACCGTGTCTTTTTCACACCCTCCTTTCTCCACCCCTTATTCTTTTCCTCTGAGCACTTCCATATCTGATGGCTTCTTTCAGTTCACTGTATTTCATGGCTCTGACTTGTCTGCTCAGAGCAATTCTGCCAGGTGGATTTTGGCAGTGTTGTGTTGTTATTTTTTATGCACTTGCTGCATTGTCTAACCACAAACCTATTCACACTTTTTGGGAATGATCTGACACCTTTTTTTTTCTTGTAATTTGACTTGAAATACCTTAGGATGGAATATTTAGGGCAAAACTTGTGTGATAAAGGCTGAATTCTAGGCTGCCTTGCAGAAACTGTTCAATGTGTGCTTTTAGGACATAAACCATGTTCAGGTCTGAGTAAGCCAGAGGTGTATTTATGAGCTGCCTTTAGTAGGATGGTGATGGGTGGTGTCTTGGAATGTGTATTTGTTCTGGGGCTTAGCTGTTTCTTTCTCCTGGATGTTTTAGCACAGGGAGCAGGTTCTGCTGAGGTGTGGGCAGGGGGATGGTTCAGCAGCTGGCTTGGAGAGAGCTCGTGTCAATATCTGCCTGTCACTTTGATCAGGCTTGTGCTTGCTTTCCTTAGTCTTGCCAGCGAGGGGATACTGAAAAGTTCTAACAGCAGTACTTGGAGCCTTCAGGATAGAAAGCTTCTTTGGGGTGACTTATGGTGGGAGTGGAAATGAGGAGTTTTGATTCTATCTTCTGCTTAATCAATTTTCCTAAATGGATTAAATTGGATCAGGTCCACATCGCCCAGTGGGACCAGAGCAGCTCAGGTACCTCCAGCAATGGGAGAAGAACCTCAGCATGGTGGTGAGGGCACTGATATTTGCACCTGTGGCTTTTGTACTGCAAGGCTGTGGCACCAACTCCTGCAGCTGTCCCTTCTCTGAAAAGGGATCAAAGAGAAGCAGCAATTGCAGCAAGGAGTTTGCAAGCAGAACAAAGTGGCTGTGGAATGATCTCTTCCAAAAGTGGTGTGGAGCATTCCAAGTGTGGCAAGGCTGTTGAGGTCTCTGGGGAGCTGCCTTGGCTGCTCTCTTTGTGAACTGGATTAAAAAATACACACTTCTGTATCTCAGAGTGAATGTAGGTGTGTAGCTGGATTGCTGCATCGATTAGATAAATTCACAGTGATGCTTGAAGCAAAGCCTGTAGCTTGGGCTGGTGTTTTAGTGATTTTTCACCCACTGGGAGAGCAGTAAATAGTCTTAGATTGTAAAGATGGGACTGGAAATTGAGGTCACAGTATAATATGCAAGACCTTTTTTTTTTTTTTTTACCTTGTTTACTTTATGCCAGGCTAAGTATTTCATAGCAGAAGTAAATTTTTTGTGCAGTTTGTGAAATAAATAATGGAGAGATCCTGTTAAAAATGCATTGGCTGGCTTCCTTATTTTAATATTAATAAGGCAGGTTGCTACAATAAAATTAGCTCTGCATGGTGTTTGTCACTGCACTGCCAAAGCAATCGAGTCTAATGCCATTCCTTCCTGAAATAAATCCCCAGGAGAGCAGTATTTGTGCTGTTCTGAAACCTCTAACCAGGGAAGTTGGAGTAGAACTGTAAATTATGGACAATGCAGGTTTTAACCTGGGATTCCCAAGTCTGTTTCTGGCTGCTTATGTGAGGTGTGTTAATGTTCTTTACACGTGGGTTTTCTCTGCTGCTGTGACTAGCACCCAGCTGCTTGCCTTATCATGCTAATGGACAGCTTGATAATCATAGCTGCATGCTTTCCTGGTCCAGAAACCATCCTAGGGCAGAACAGGGGCTTGTCCCAAAAATCTGTGGGGGTGCTTAGCTTGGACTGCAGCATCCTGGGACACAGTGCCTTGGTTTAGGAGCCTGGACACAAAGGAGCAGAGGAAAATGAGGGACACTGGAGGTGGCACAAACTCATTTTTCTTTTTTTTTTTTTTCCCCTTTTTTTATGTTAAAGATGAACCTGTGCCTTTAAAAGAAGCCCTTTAGCAGCCCTACACCTCTGTGATTTATAGCATGTGTTTATCTGAGCCACAGAGCAAAAGGGAACAAAGCTGTAATATTGATACAGTTTGGTGTGTGACCAGAACAGCATTTTTGTGCTTATAAATAATAGGAACACTCACTGTAATAGAGGCCCTGTCAGCTGGAGATATTTAGGTTAAAACAAGTGTTAGAGGGTTATTTGACCATGGTTGTAGACACATTTCTGTTAAAATCTGCATTTAAGGCAAGATCAAATTGCTTTGTTTTACGGTTTTTGTTGTTTGTTTAGGATCCAAATTGGAGCCACATTCCATCTTTGCCTGCCAGCTGGATCTTTTTAGGATTTTACTGAACGTGGAAATCTGTGAAGCAGGGAAGGACATATGTTTAAATACCATAAAGGTCTATGGGTCCAAATATCTGCCTAAGTGTTTTCTTGAAAACAGTCATGTTTCAAGTAGACTTTTTAAATTTCCACTTTAAAGAAATTACTTTAAGGGAGACACTTCCTTTCAGACTGGCAAACATCCATTCTGAATAACCAGGTCTTTGCAGTTCTGTGTTACTCCTACTTCTTATGACATGTTGTGGTAAAAATGTTTGGAATGATGGGTTGTGATTATTGTGTGCAATTCCTGCAGACTGCATGAAATGGGAGGCTTTGCTTTAAATGGAATTACTGGCATCAGGAGTAAAACTACCCCTGTCTCTTTCCCCTTTTCATTTGCAATCTGCAGGAGTGTTAGCTGAAAACCAAGAGATCTGTTTGTACATGTGAATGATCTCTTTGTGCCAGGGGCTGGGGGAGGTGGAGTCCCCCGTGCTCCCTGGGAAAGAGGTGGGACAGAAATGTGCTGCAGAAATCTCATGCAGAAGATGAAGGTGTTTGGCTGCTGTTGGCTTTTTATCTGCAGCAGAAGGAAAGTGGGACAGGATGAACAAATGGAAACTCTTTGCTTCTCTCTTCTTCCTTCCAAATGACTCTGGAAAAAGGCAAAACAAACAAGACAGGTGATAGAGCTGTAGCCTCTGTGGAGTCCTGGTCTCTGCCAGCTGCATGATTTTTCCTTTCCCTCAGTCCTGCCAGATGGGAAATGCTGGATGGAGAAAAGAAAACAGCTGGGCAAGCAGAGGCCCACGATTTTGTCCCTGTATAAGTTGTTGATTTACAAAATAGGGTCTCGGGGAGACACTGCAGGAGCTAAATCTGTTTTTTATGTTCTTTGACATATTAGGGTCTAGTCAATTTTCCCCATCTGGGTAAAGAACATGCTTGCTGTCTCAGGAACACTGTGTCTTCCTCGGTGTGGAAAATGAAAGATGGGAGAGGAGACAGCTCACCACGTCACAGCTGAGAAGCTGGTGTTTATTCCACACTTCTCTCCTTGTTTAGGCTGTTCCCAGTCCTGTATTCTAATTTCTCTCTACTGCTGGAACCGACTTCATTTGAGGGCGGTTTTCCTCCTCTTTGGCCTATATATCTTGTTTGTTCACTCCTGAATGACTTGAAAACATTGAAACTCATTGAGGTCTGGTATTCTTTCCTGCTCTCAGTGTGAAGATGAGCTGCCCACCAGCCAGGAAGGCCCAGGTGAAGCAGGAGCTGAGGACAGAGTGGATGTTCGATACCTGCAGTGGTTAAACGGGAGGCTGAGGCTGCAGTGGTGCACTTTGCACGCTCAGCACCAAGAGCACTGCAAACTTCTGCACAAGGTAAATGCTCCTTCTAACTCACTGTGACATGGTTTATTGTTTAAAAGCCCTGTCAGCTAGAGCTAAACGTAGAAATGATTCTTGTTTGCCAGTTCTGCATTTCCTGTAGATAAGACTGAATTGCTCTGAATAGAAGCACCTCTCTCTTTCCCCAGTGTGGCAGAAGGGTGAGAAAATGTTCAGTGTTTGTAAGGCTGTGATTGAATAAAAGTCTCTTTTGCAGGTTGGCACATTAGTCACTTCTGCAACCACAGGCTGCTGCCGTTTTTCTCAGAAAATGCCCAGTAGGAACAAGACAGACCATTCTGGCTCCCCAGACAAGAAGTAGCCATGCAGAACTCTTAAGTTCATTGGAAACGTGGATTCAAAATGTTAAATATTGACAGTAATACCAAAATAAGTGCAAAGTCTCTTTCCAAAAAGTACAAGGGGGCATCTCAGCAGCATCCAAAATTCACCTGCTTTTAAATCAGGAATGAGTCATGGTCTCTGCACTGCTGAAGTTCCAGTTCTCTTCCCATTTGTGAGTGTTCAGGTGCCTGTTTAATCTGTGCCTGTTGAGGGTGGAACCAGCCTTCAGTCCCAAAGTCAACAGTGATGGTGACTCCAGAAACAAATGAAAAAATACAGTTCTTAAGGTAGTCCTAAAAGTTAATTGTTGCTTTCCCCCTTTCTCCATTTGTATATCTTTAAATAATTTAAATGGAGCCAGCTATTACTGTACTCCAAATCTTCACAGAAAACCGTTTTTTGAGACTAAAAACAGTTTGGGGAAATTTCTTCCCAAAACACACATCAGAAAGTTGTCAGAATCATCTTCACCTTTGAATGAAGATGCCTTCTTGGTTTGAATCCTGTGTCTGACAGAGCAGTGCTAAAAACTATAATGAGGTTAGATTTTGTTCTTTCCATGAGCTGATTGCTAGGGCAGATGTCTGACTGACAGCCCTGGGGAAGAGGGATCAGGTGCTGTGTGTGCAGCATCTAAAAGCACCTTTTGCTTCTCTCTGACCTCTGCTGATGTGGGGGCAGAGGTGGTGATTCCCTGGAAGTGCCTGTGCAGTCCTTGGCTTTTTGCACTGTGATCACAGTGGTGGGGCTGGGAGAGGTGGCTCAAAATGAAATGATTGGCATCTTCTCCCCCTGATAAACTACCTCTGTTTAAGGTATGCTGGTTTTTCTAGTAGGTGAGGCAAATGCCTCCATAACTCATCATCAGGGCTGTGATTTATGTGAGACCTGACAGTAACAAATCATTAGGCAGCTCCAGTGCCTCGGCTCGCAGTTAATGAGGCCGAGGAAGAATTAAGAGCAGGTCAAACCTGGGAGCTGGAGCACAAGCAGAGATCTTCTCAGGGTCCAGATGAGCTAATGAAGAGATGTGCTGATGGGGCAACATGCTAAACTTGTTGACAGGGGAGATGAGGAGATGATGACCCTCCTGTGGAAGCTGTGCTTTGAAATAAACTTGGATTTATTTATTTTTTTTTTTTCCCTTTGTGGCTCTTTAAGGCAAAATGTGTGCTAAAGTGAGGACAGCCAGACAAGAGACAGGTTAGTTATGCTGCAGGACCACGATTTGCAGAGTCTGGAGGAATAAGCAGCAGGGAGAATTGTGTCTCTGTTCATGCAGTTTCCCAAAGCTGTCATTGCTGTTTTCTGCAGCAGTCACTGCTGGGCTAAGCCAAAGGCAGCAGTGGTGCTGGTGGTGATTGTCACAGTCAGGGCTGCCACCACGGGAGGATGGAACTGAGCCCAACTCCTCCACATGTGAACCCACACTGATATTATGTGTGCAGCTGTGGGAGTTCTGCTCAGAGCTGTAATAAAGTGCAGTGCTCTGATTTGTATTTTAGTCTGAATTAGAAGTAGAATAGGAAGGTAAATGTGACCTTGGGAGGACTTCATTACAGTGCCACATTAATGTTAGCAGTTACACAAAATATAACATACTTACACCATTGAACAGCTGTAGAAACAATAATTGATATTTTGTGACTCTTTCTAGAGGAATTGCTTTTACTACTGCATTAATTCCAAAACTTTTAAACTATTCTATGTGTTAGAAGATGGAACTGACCCAATATGACCTCTGTATGAGCCGCTGCTTTCCTCTAATAAACCCCAAACACAGTATGCAAAAGGCTAATGAGTGTTATGCTTTTTAATTATGCTGACAGATTTACAGAGGGCTTTCTCTACAAAATGATAATTATGGCTTTTACTGGCTCTGTTTAATAACGTACCAGGTTCTGTGTCTCAGCTGTGGAACAATCTTATTTACTGCTGATCAGGAGCTGTAATTTTTGTCAACGAGCGGCGACACTTCTGCAGATTTCATTCTGTGACTCACACGGGCTCCAAAATGCCATTTTCTCTATTTGGGCCTTTCTGAGAAAAACACAACACACTTGGAAAAAATGTTTTTACCCAGAAGATGACTGCTCTTCCTTCCACTCTGTATTTTAGTGTGAACATTGCTGTGTCCTCTGTCTCCCCTGTCCTGGCTGCGGCCACCTGAGCTCGGTGGGATGAAGTTCTGCAGTTCCCAGGAGAGGGAAGCTTCCCTGCAGCTGCAGCTGCTCCTGTGCTGGGAATTGCTTGTTAGGTGACCTGCCTGGCTGTCCCTTTGCTGGCTGCTCCCAGGTGTGTTGAAGCTTACAGAGGCACACATGTCCTGCTATAGGAGGAAACCTTCCTGAGGGAAATCTTAACCTCTTCTGTTTCTGAGAAGTTTGCAGCCTGAGGCTATGAGCTGTTGAATAACATTTTAATGGCTTCTCAACACGGACAGGTTGGCTCTCTTTGAGAGTATAATGTGGTAATACCATTCTAATTCCCTCGAAATTCTCAGTGGTACAAATTTACCTGGTATGCCTCCAAATACGTGGAGAATAAATGGCTGTGTTAAGGCACATCTCTTGCTTCCTTCTGTTCTCTTTTTCTTTCTGTCAAGTGCCTGAAAAATATCTGCCTGGGTTTTGATCCCTCTTGAATTCACAGGAGAGAGCAGTTGTTTTGATTTAGTTTTGAGTTACCACTTTGCCTTAAAAAAATGTAGGTGAGAGGCCTTGCATGGTTTCAGCAAAACAGGAACCTGCATAGTTTAAAACTTCCATTTTTGGGGGGGGCTCTGTTAAATGCACTGTGCCAAAATCAGCATGTTATAAAAAATAGAGGAACAGGTGAGTTTCTGCAAGACTGATGGATTTCCTGGGGGTATTTTCAGCTTTCCTTCATCCTGAAGTTAGATCAGGTTCAGAGATGATTTTTTTTTTTTTTTTTTATTTAAGCAGGTGAATATCTGATTATGAGCTGTGCATACGGGTTAGTAAGAATAAAATGATTTTAAATTGAATACTCGGTGATAGAAGAAGAGTTTAACATAATTGGAGCTATCAGATCATGGTAAAGGAACAATAATGGTTTCAATATGCTTGGAAATGAAGAACAAGGGTTGTATTGTCAGGAAGAATGCAGAGCAGCACTGGGAATTACCACCTGTGAATGGAGTGGTTTCTTGTGACCCCTCTAACATCAGCAATAGAAAAGAAGATGTAGTGCAGTGGATTGGATGGGTTGTACCTCTGTTCTGAGGTAGTAAGAGCAGAGGGACAAGGACAAAGTCTTGATCTCTGAATAACAGAGGGCAGGGACTGGTGCTGGGTAATTACCTCATTGTCAGTAATTTATGAGTGAGCTAAACTGCAATTGTTAGATGCATCTGTATCCTGACATGAAAAATCAGCCATGTTGCTATGGGAATTGCTACCTTGTTTATTTATATATTTTTTTGTCTATTTGTTTTGAAAATCTTCCCTTTTTTCCCCTAAGGTGAATTTGCTATTAGAGCTCAGAAGAACATTCTTTAATGCAGCAGAATTTTTTTCTCTTGCACAAATGTGGGAGAACCATGAGTGAGCCCCATTTTCATCTTCTCTAGGTGAATTAGGCACCCTGCAGGGGAGAGCAGCTTGTCTGAGCTCAAGGGCATTTAGGAATTGGTGCTGGGAACTCCCCAGAAGAGGTGCTGAGTGTGCCTGTGCTCTCCTGCAAAGGTTGAGGTGAGGTTCAGTCAGACCTGCCTCCACCTCGGGGTGTTCCAGTGCCAGGAGCATCAGCTGTGCACGTTCTGCCTCTCACCTGCTACTTCTGCTTTGGTGCTCTTTCCCTCTTCAAGCCTTGTTTATCTTCTGTTAGTTCTCAATTATCATGTGAAAATACAAATACTGGGTTATTTCAGTGCCCAGCTAGTCAGGTCTCAGGGGAACACCTCATCCCTCTGTTGTTACAGCTTTACTTCATTTGTTCTGGGCTTCAC
The DNA here is from genome assembly GCF_971803275.1 of Cyanistes caeruleus. Lineage (NCBI taxonomy): Eukaryota > Metazoa > Chordata > Aves > Passeriformes > Paridae > Cyanistes > Cyanistes caeruleus. The sequence goes on along the minus strand of NC_141709.1, from coordinate 949,754 downwards.
CCAGGTTTGCTGCTGCCACCTACCTTGGAAAAAGGGGCTGAAATTCAGTGCTGGGGACCCAAAGGTTTGGCAGCCAGAGTTACACAAGAATGCAGCAGGGAGAGAGAGGAGTGGCAAGTGGAAAGGAAGAACATTGTGTGGGGAGGTGCTCTTTTATTTTTAAACTGGCATAGCTCTGCACATGTGACAGATGGTTGTCACCAGCAGTGAGTTTTGGGGAAGGAACGCTAAAATATTCTGAAGTTTCACGGAAGGGTTGATAATTACCCAGTGCCTGTCAACTTTAAAATAGTTGTCAATACCCAAGTGAGTGATAAAGTTGGTATTTGAATAAAGGAAGAAAAGCAGGAAACATTCTCTGTCTTCTGGTAGAAATATTAATGAAATATGAGTGATTGTCTGACAAATGTGCACTGCTATCTTGTTTGGCAGCTGCAGTTATTACAGTAACAAAGGGATCAGCTCTGAATAGGAGGAATTGCTTTTTATTGTTCCCTTGACTAACTTGGGAAGCTTCTTCATCAAGTAATTGATGATACCATCACCAGTGCAGCTGGGACAAGGTCTTAGTAAGCCAAAGGCAGCAGTATAGAGCAGCAAAAAAGAACCTTGCTGTACCCAGGTAGCATTTTCTGCTTAAAAGGAAAGGAAAAAGTCTTCAAGACAGGATGAAGGGAGAAAGCTTCAGTTTTGCTGTGGCAGCTGTGGTTGCAGTTCCTGTGTGTGGTTGTGGCAGGTGGAGCATTTCCTGCACTGATTGTGGTGCATGTGCATCCCTTCCATCCTGGCAGCTGTGCCACACTTGGACCCGCTGGGAAAGGGTTTGTAAGCACTGTCACATCACCCTGCCAACCCAGGGCTGGCTGGTCATTAATGATCTGCTCCTTCAACTGACAAAGATCTTTTAAATTATTATTATCTCTTCCAGATCCATTTATTCACAAGTGGCTCCCATATGGACCAGAACCTCAGACATTTTTCTGTCACAGAAACAGATCTCATTAGGCAGCCAGAGAACTGCAAGCAGGTAATGAATGCTTCTCCTGTGATTCTTGGATGCTCAGCATGCTTTACACAAACATTGTGGAGACTGCATTCCCTATAACAGTATTTTAACTTAGTGCTCAGTAGAAATAAAGGCTTATATATTGAATTTTCAGTTTCTTCACTTATTTGTATTCACCAAATCTGGTTTGCTAGAACATAAATCCAAAGGTATCAGGGTAAGTTTTATAAAACCTGATAGACAAGGAGTGGGAAGAGACCTGACTGAAAGTGCTACTGGAGAAAAAGCTTGTAGAATAAATCAGTCTAGATAAGTTGGCTGACTTGCTGTTGTATCCTGCCAGTGTCTGCCTGTGGCCCTGCCTGAGCAAGACAGAACCTCTTAGGACAAAGGATATTTATGAAGGATAAAATTCCTACTGTTCTCAATTACTCAGTTATCATAGGTGTTTCAGTTAATTATCTGAAGTGGTTTAATTCTCTTCTTTTAATGCACTGTAATACATTTGTTTTAAAAGATCACTTTCTAAAAGTTCATTCAGTGTGAAAATGAAACAAGATGGAAATTTCAAGCTCATCCCTAACAAAATCAATATTTGGCAAATTTCTGCAGTCTGTCCAGACCTGTTTGCTCAAAGAAGATATTCTTTCTGCTGTTTGCTTAAGAATGAAAGTGGGCATTGTAAATATTCTGCACAAAGAAATTCAGGAAAGTAGATTTGAAGGTGGGAGGATGGTTTTATGTTCAAAGCCCCTAAAGTAAATTGCACGTTAATCTTTCATTGCTGAGCATTTCTTGGATGAACAGTTCATATCCAGCCTCTTGGTAAGATTCATCTGTTCGGAACATTTTCCTGGAAATTTATTGTTTTTCTGCAGCAAACAGCCTTGAGTCAGTTTGGGATTTCTTTTTCACTTGTGTTTGGCAGTGCCCCTCCTGTGGTTGGCTCACCTTGCTCTGAAGGCTGTAGATCTTGCTAAGATCTGCTTCCAGATTTGCTAAGATTTGCTAAGATCTGATCTTCCAGATCTTAGCAAATGCCTGTAAAGGCCTGGCAGGCTGGTACTAAAAACTTCCAGGCTGTGCACATTTGCAACAACCTTTTTTCCCCAAAGCCTTACCCTGAGTGTGTCACTGACGTGTTGCAATAAAGCTTAATGACACTCTCATATTGTATTTGGTTTTGACTGCTTTGGTAATGAATCATTCCAGGAGCTTTTCCTTGCAGTCTGCTCCCTTTCCTGGGTGCCTGCTCCAGGTCTCAGGATAAAATGGAAGGATTTTTTCTGTACTGGAAGCACTGTGGTCAGGTAGAGTGCCACAGTCAAGAAGGTTTGGTGGGCAGCTGTGTTGTTTAGTTCAAATCAGCAAACTCTTCATTCCACCTTTCCCTGGCTCAAACAGCAAATACAGGAAACAAAACCAGGGTGATGACAGAGAGGCAGGTGACAGAAGATGTTTTCTTTAAATAAACTCCAAGTGGCCACAATCTATCTTCAGTTTCTGGGCTCTGACAGGTGCAATGCCAAACAGGCTCCAGCTCCAGTGCATGTGTCTTGGAAATTCCTTTCTTATGTCGCTTACTGCTTGGACTGATCCAAAATTGGAATTATTTGTCAGTATAATCAGCTGTGAAATTCTTAACCTCTTAAAGCTCTCAAACCTGTTCACTAAAGGAGTTCTAAGCTGCTCTCTTGTGCCTGATTCTAAAATAAACAGGAGAAACTGCAGGAAGTCAGCACAACACTCAAGTGTAGATGCTTTTGAGAGGCTTATAATTGTCGTGTTGTCACTATTTGAACTTTCTTTGTAGATTTGGTTTCCCCTTACCCTTGTTTTCCAAAAGCAGCTTCTGGAAGTCATATGCTCAGTGTGTAGGAAGAGCCTGGTACAACAAGGTGGTATGGGCTTGAAAAGGCATTGTTGTTTTGAGTGTCACTTTTCCAGATGGATCTAATACTCAATATGCAAAGTGATGCTGCTTTGGAAAAGATAATAAAAGGCCTCTAATTTTCAAATATCTTGCTAAGATTAAGTAAATTATGCATATTTGAATGGCTTGGTTTTCAAATATTGGTGCAGATGGCAGCACTCTGCCAAATGTTTTCTCCAAAAACTGTGAAATTGTTTTTTTTTTTCAAGTAAATGAGACATTTCTCTTAATTTTACCTCAACTAAGAACCTCCTGCACGGATCAATAAAAAGAGCAAGCATGTTAATATGCTGTACTGTAAATGCACCCCTCTTGCTGGATGGTGTCATGAATCCCTTCTCATCCTGGGTGTCCTTTGAAGCCTGGCAGCACAGAGTGGATCGAAGCGTCAGAAATTCGCTGTCACAGAAGGGACTTGGGCTCTTCTTTTTTAAGCCTCAAGTTCATTTTCATCAAAAATACCCTGTGAGAGGAATTGCTCTGTTTGCATCAAAACAAGAGATGTTTAGTCTGACAGGAAAAGTGTGATAGGATACAGATAGCTGTGAAGCCAAGCTTCACGTTATGAAATATAAAAGTCACGCTGCTCCTTTTCTATAGAAGATGCATATTAACTTATTTTAAATGTTCTTTCCTTGGATTTTTGACTGTAAAACACTTTTAGTGCTTTTATGTCCGGGGATTTTACTGGACATTATTATTCTTCTATCACCATAAATGTCTTTGTCAGATTCATAGGGCTGGAAGTTTTCCAAACCTAATGGTTTTAATTACGTTTTTCTCCAGCGAGGCGTGATCAAAACCCCAACTTTTCCTGAGGTTTGGCTGTATTCATGTGTGTGGCTGTGAGCTGCAGGTCAGGGCTCTGTTTGGCTGCCTGGGGCTGTCAGTGGAGGGGAGGAGGTGTTATTTCAGCTGGAGTGCATTTTCCAGAGGCAGCACAGAAGTGCTTCGGGCAGTGGGGATGGTCCTGGGGCTGTTTGCCCGGGGCTGTGCTGGAGCACACAAATGGGGGAGCTCCTGGTGGGTCATTGCTTCTTTTCTTGGAAGTCTCTTGCACTTCTCACTCAGTGTCCTGGAATACAGCCCAGGGCACCTCGAGTCTCTTGTGCTCTGCTGGGTTTTCCCAGCTGGAGGGTGCTGCTTGTGTTTAAATGGCAGCTGGGCTGAGGTGGGGGCTGCTGCTGTTTGCCAGCCCCAAATATCTCCAGGGCTGGAGTTCTGGTCCCTGGCACCGCAGCTGATAGATGCACACTTGGGACAGCATGCAGGTGATGTGGCTCAGGGTAAACCACACCTGCCCCAAACTTTCCAGGGCACTAATCCTCTCCAAGGATGTGGCCTCATTCCTCTTCCCTGTCCATCAAGTCCACTCACCTGAATTCTGCACAGCAGTGTTGCCAGTTCTGAAGTTTACCTTGCGCTCAAAAAAGTGTACGTTGCATTTGAGTCATTAAATCAACCTTCTCACCAAATTGTTAGTGTGTAGAGGTCAGTGAACTTTAAATCAAAGCACCTTAGTCCTTCAGTTTCCTCTGTCTCTTCATATACTGCTTTGCATGTGGAATTCAATCTTAGGAGAGATTAAAAGTTGAAACTCAGGTCATTGGTGCAATGTTGGCAGTGCTGGAGCGATCCCTGAAATTGTAATGAGTAAAGATGACACATTTAAATGCCAGTAAATCAATTTACTGAGTGTGACAGCAAATAAATAATGCAGCTGTCTGCCAGATGGACATGCAGTGAAATTTATAGAAGGATGTGAATAGCTAATAATTTTGTTTCAGAATTTTGTGAAGAATGTTTATGTTTGTTGATCGTTAACATGCTTTAAAGGTGATTTATTTGGCTTAAGAAACCAAGGTTCTTGGTAGCAAGGAAATGAGAGCAAACAAATAGTCTGTCTGACTTTGCATACATAATATATGGTCAATTCCATGCCCATAAAAGATTCAAGTGAGCTTCAGCTCTCCCAGCAGCAGGGATGGGGTGGGATGGTACAGGCACAGCACTGATCTGCTTTCTGGACTGTTGATTTCTCAGGGAAGGGCACCAGTGTGAAGTACTGTCCTTCAGCCAGCTGGGATCCATCATTTCTCCTTGGGCCATCCGAGGGGTAACTAACTGCTCAAGGTGTTATAAATAGACATTGTGATACTGGTTCACAAAGGTGTAAGGTAGGTTGATAGTGAACCCTAAATCTTGTGGCAGTTTCCATTTAAAACATCTGTCCCAGATGGCTGTTACAGATGGGTGACACAACAGGTTTATTCTCTGTGAGTAACAGCCCGTGGTTTGAATTCATGCAGAGCATTAAAGAGCTGCTGTTCTCTCCAGAACAAGTACATTCAGATTAGGAGCTGGGAGGCTTGGAATTCTCAGGAACACTGAATGTGCATTTAACAGTTACTTTTTCATGAAAGTTGAGTCTTCAGCTCGTGCACTGGCATAAAAAGTGCCCCGTATCTGCTGAAGCTTTTGTCTGCAAAGAGAAACCAGTGATTTCAGTGCTTCCAAGGGACAGCACCACCTCCTGGAACGTGTGTAGGGGCAGAGCTGCAAAAGAAAGGTCTGCCAGCTAACACAAGTTATTTGTCTGGCTGCTGGATAATTACTGTGCTATTGCATTATCTCCAGAAATGGATCCCAGGTTGTTCACCCTCTTGGATGAGAATGGAATAACTGTGGCAGTTCCAGCTGCTGTGTCCCAGGCTATATTTGGTGTCCTTGTGTTGGCTGTTTGGGACTTCCTGGAATGTTCCTGGTGGTGACAGGCGCTGCAGGCAGGCACTAAATGCAAATAAACATTTAAACCCCTCTGATAAGCTTGACACCGTGTCACGTTATTGATTTGACACAGACCTGTGCTAGTATTTCTGTAATCAACCCTGTTGTGGTCTTGTATGGCGAGGTGAAGGATATGTAACCTTATTTGAATTTCAAAGAGCCTGTTAAGGGAGCCATCTGATATTTTATAACGTCCTTCCATCTGTTGTACAAGAAACAGTTCAAGCAACACATTTCTCAGAGTGTAGATACTGATGGAAAAAAAAAAAAATGACATTCATCCTATAGACTGTGGTGCTGCTGGGTGAAAGATTTAAGTTGGGGAAACAAAGTAATTGTAAATGCATATAAATTCCAGAAAAAAAGATTTGGTGTTCAGTGAAGAAATGACCTTGAGCTCCAAGGACAAACTGCCTTCATTGCTAGAAATTGTCATAGATCCATGATCTTCCGTGGTGCTCTGGCAGCAAATTGGGTTTGGTGTGGCCCTCAGCTGTTTATAAGTTTATTGTTTCATTCCCTTGCTGAAAGCCACAGTTCTGTCATTTCTGTCCTGGAACAGGATCAGTATTTTGTGTTGTAGCTCCTGTTGTAATTAAGGGCAGCTTTGTCTATTTGTTGTGGTGGAAAAAAACCACAAAAACAACTTGAAATTTCTCAAATGGCTCCTGCATAAAAAATAAGATAAGAGTAGCTACATTGGGGCTTGTGAATGTTTGTGAAAATGTGGGGTTTTCCTGTTTTGGTTTTCTTTTTGTGCCAGTTCTGTCCAAAATCCCTCTTTGGCCAGTCCTGATGTCAGAGAAATCTTCATGGAGCTTCATTTCACCAGCAGTTGTGCCAGGATCTGTGTGAGCTTTTCACAGAAAGAACCAGTTTTGGAGGTGGGCAGAGACTGTGTTGCTGCAGTGAGATTGTAAAGGTGGAGAACAGTTTTCCCCAAAGGAGCACAAAGATCTGTGACAGTTCTTGGAGCAGGAGCTTGGAAGAGACAGCCAAGCCCTGGAGAGTCCAAACAGAATGAGATTTTAGACTTACTCTACACTCTGCTGGGATTAACTCTGTCTGAATCAGTAGTGACTTCTGACCATTTACCAGATCTGCTTCCAGGGCTTCAGATGGACTTGGACCTTTGGATTTTGGCATTGTTACATTTTCAGAATGAACAACTAAACTGCTAGGTTCTGTAGCAAAAACTTTTCAATTTTTTCACAGCTTTTTAACACCACAGGTTTTGCTGTAGTCAAATGCATCAAAATTTTTACCTGTTTTTTAAGCAAATTTGTTATTCCTTGATGATTTGGGATGGCTGCATGTTAAATAAGTTCTTTAATGATTAAATGAAATTAAGTTTTAGAGCTGCTGACCTTTAATAAATTTCAAGGTTCACCAAAGAATTGTATCTTAGGCCCATGGACACACATGTTTTGAAAAGGTCAATTATGACAATTTTTTGAATTTGCATAATTATGCTCACCACAGCACTGGGAATAGAAATAGCAAATGCTTTGTCCTTTTAAAGTGTTTTCCTCTCTTCCTGTCTTTAACTTGCTTTTACTAAACCATTCCAGCATTATTCATTGAAGAACACAGGGAATGTGGAGTGTGTTGGGAGCTGAAGCAGGACTCTGGGAAGGGGTAGGATGGATAGTGAAGAACCTTTTTGCTCTGGCCTTTGTCCAGTGGAAATCAGGAGCTGGGAGAAGCTCATGGACAAGAAGCCTGAATGAGGGCATTGTGGAAGCAAGGTAGTTCTGATGTGAAAGAATTCAGATTATAGGGGTGAAGAAAAACCTGGTGAGGCTTAAGGGGATGAATATAAACAGGAAGACCAAGATTGGAGAGGAAAATTAGGACAGGGAGCTGTGAATGGGGAAGATCTTGTCTAAAGACTTGAATCAGCGTCTTGCTCCTTGTGGGAGTCTGAGAAGTCACCCTCTTGCAGGAAATGTCATCCTCCTCCAGTGATGGTCTGAGTGCACAACCTCCTGATGCTGCAGGAGGAGCTTTCAAAAGTATCTTTCCAAAATCATGGAAGTTTTCAGTAATCTGAAGGAGATCACCGCTTTGGAGCGTGAGGTCTGTTTATTGGGAGCCACGGTGTCTGTCAGAGGGCAGGGTGCTTGTTTGTGGGTCACAGCTGAAGAACGTGGCTGATGAAGGTGAAGAAGGGTGGGAGAACCATTGGGGGAGGAAGGATGCCTCAGCAGCTGAGGCAGTTGTCCCTTGTCCTGGAGTGCTGCCAGACTTCTGTGCCTTTGGATTCTCAAATTACCCTCAGTATGTTGCTTAAACTAAACCTTCCCTGGTGGGCTGTGCAAGTTGTTGAGCTGTGCTGGGTAGATGTATCATGAAGTGCTTTATAGTAACTTCTAAATTTCCTGAAAATCACATCTTGGAAGTCTCAGTTAAGGCATCCAAAAGCAAGGGAAGCGTTTTACTTACATCTCCTTGTTTTCATTTCCCATTTGTGACACGGCAGCAATGCTATTATCTTGTCTCACATGGGTCGTTAGGGAGGATAACTTGTTTATTTTCAAGATAAAAATTTTGCCTTTAGAATGGGATTTGAATGATTTGTGACAAATAAGGCTTCCCTCTGAAGAACAAACAGAATACTGTGCCATTTGAAAGGAAAAAGGAATATCATGTGGAGTGAGCACCAGCCAGTCTGTGCCCTTGGTGAGACAGATTATGAAGGGAAACAGTTTAGTTGCATAATTCTAGACTTTATACACATGGGAGGGTCAAATTAGTGTTGTTCAGGCAGCTTGAATTCTGGCACTTTTTAACTCTGAGTGCTGCAGTTTCCAACTTTAGCATTTATCCTGCTGGGTTGTACATTAGAGGTGTAAAACAGGCTCGCTGCCATGTGCTCTGAACAGCACTGCCACTGAAAGGCAAGGCTTTTTTCCCCCCTGTTAAATGACTTAATGTTTTGTGTTGCTCTTCCAACCACAGTTACTTTAGACATTTTACATGCATGGTAGTCAGGTTGGTGAGAAATAACATGGGAGCAGGCATTAATATTGCAGGGGAGAGCAGATCTGATGATGTATTGCATTATGTATGGGGCTCCAGCACCTAAATGCAGGAGGCCTGGAGGCTCACACAAGAAAGCTTGAGGGAGCTGAATGATCCAGAGTACTGGGATTGTGATGGTGGTTGTTCAAAAGAGGTTGTAAGGATGGGTTTAATGTGAAAGTCACCTGCAGGCTAAAATGAAATAGACCCTTGATGCTGCTGTGTGATGAGCAGGGTCAGGAGTGCAGGCAGCCCTTTTCTGAGCTGACTTCTGACCCTGCCAGAGACTCCTGGACTGCTGCTTTCTCCTTGGTGCCCTGGCATCGCTCAGAGGAATGATATGGAGCAAGAACTGGCTTTAAACCTCCCTGAGTTGTGTTGGTTGAAAGGTTTATTCTTTCCCTCTGGCTGTCTCTGGTGTTTTGGTGGTGTAATGTCAGGAGCAGAATGGCTGCTGTGGCGCTGTGCAGGGCAGAATTGCTGTGCTGGTGTGGGTGGGGTTCCAGAGCTCCCAGGGAGGATAAGCTCTGTTGGAAATCCACATTTACATCTGTGTGAAGATGCTCAACACAATCCCTTTAAGTGTTGTGTCTTCTTAGTGGGACTGCCTTGATCATCTTTAAAATTCAGGATAGTTATAACTCATTGCTTTTCTGTGAGAAGGCTCCGTTGGTTTCAAGCTTGGTGCACTGAAGGTTGTTGGGATTGGAAAAAGCTCTGGTGGATTTTGTTCCTTCTGCCTGTGTACATGGGAACCCCATTCCACAGTTCCTGGAGCAGCAGTGGGTACAGTCTTACAAAGGGTGATTTGGTGGTTGTTATGTATTTCCAGATAGAATAGGAGAGTGGCTACTGAGAAAACAATTTAAAACAGAAATCCAGAGAATGCTGGGCAATTCAGATGTAATTTTTCTTCCTCACATTTCATTGCAAGGCAAGAATAAGTGCTAAGAAAGCAAAGGAGCTGTCAGTGACAGCATGTGCTGCCCACCCTGTGCTGCATGGCAGGAACAAAGAATATTATTCCTGCCTTTTTTAATGGTTCACTTTACAGGAGGAGAGGGTAGGCTGCCATGTCATCCTCCTTCTGAAATGCTGTAGGCAAATGGTTTTCAGTTTGTTTCCTGACATTTTTCACATAAAACTTGGTTTGCTGTAGGAGTTATTAAAACCTCTGGGAAACAGTGGATCCACATACTCATTTGCAACAGCGAGGCAGAACAGATTCAACTCTTGTCATCCGTGTAAAATCAGGAAGAATTACAGAGGTCAAATGGCTTCAAAGCTGCTTTTACACAGTGTCTGCTTATAGCCAAGTTCCAGATCCTTCTTAAGAGAGGCAAGGCTTGGAAATCCCTGGCTGTGCACTGTGGAAGCAAGAGCAGTCAAATTGTGTGAGATAATGTATATCAGGAGTTTCTAAGGCAGACTCAAGTCGATTTTAGAAGGGAAGGCTGAAAAAAATGTTTAATATAAATGACTTGCCTTTGAATATTTTGTGTAGTCTCCTCTTGGGGCAGGCAGTGGACCTGTTGTTTTGGGTGAGGAGTTCCTGTCCTGACTTCTCTGCCCATCCCTGTGCTGCTGCTGCTGCTGCTGCTGGGGGTTTTATTTGGATTTTAGTTTATCTGGAGGGGGGCTTGGCTTGCAAATCCTGTCTGGTAGATGGACAAGCTTTATCTGGAGCTATGGAGTAGGTGGAGGTCAGAGTGGAATTTTAGGCTTGACAGCAGAAAGGAGAGTTAATTGAGGGAGATTGGAGAGGCTAGAAGCGTATGAATGGCTTTTTCTCCTGCTGTAGAAAGAAAGAAGCCTCTGCAGGAGCTAAACTGCTCTAAATCTCAAAAGGTGAATATGATCAAAACAATTCTCCTTCCCTGCAACTGGCTGTGGCATCAGATGGTTTCTGCTCCTTTGATGCATGCTGTTGCCAGCTGCTTCTGTTCCACCTGCTCTGGGACAGGCACTTTCCACCTCTGCAGTCCCCTCAGATCCTGCTGCCGGTTCTCTTTGAAAGCAGAGTGGAGTAGCCCATCCCAGGAGGACACAGAGGCATGTCATCAAGGAGCTTTGAGAAAGGCAGGTAGGCACAGAGAGTGTGCCTGTGTTTATCACTAAAGGAAAACCCCGACATCCTTATGGCCAAATTGGTTACAGATGGGTTGCATAAGGGAGAAATGGAAAATTGTTTGAGCCACTGAGCTCAAATTGGAGTCTGGCTGTTAGTGGTGTTCCTCTGGGGTAAGCTTGTGCTCCAGTGCCCCAGTACCTGGGGGCTCAGGTGGGCAGGGGGCTGCCCAGGGGTCAGCAGTGTGCCCAGGCAGAGGGGCTGACTGCATCCACTGTCAGCTGGAATGCTGTGAGGGGCCAGGGCTGGAATCCTGCCCCTCTGCAAATTCCCTGTGAGGGCCAGGGCTGGAATCCTGCCCCTCTGGCAATTCCCTGTGAGGGGCCAGGATAGGAATCCTGCCCCTCTGGCAATTCCCTGTGAGGGCCAGAACAGGAATCCTGCCCCTCTGGCAATTCCCTGTGAGGGGCCAGGATAGGAATCCTGCCCCTCTGGCAATTCCCTGTGAGGGGCCAGGATAGGAATCCTGCCCCTCTGGCAATTCCCTGTGAGGGCCAGGGCTGGAATCCTGCCCCTCTGGCAATTCCCTGTGAGGGCCAGGGCTGGAATCCTGCCCCTCTGGCAATTCCCTGTGAGGGCCAGGACAGGAATCCTGCCCCTCTGGTAATTCCCTGTGAGGGGCCAGGATAGGAATCCTGCCCCTCTGGCAATTCCCTGTGAGGGGCCAGAACAGGAATCCCTGTGAGGGCCAGGGCTGGAATTCTGCCCCTCTGGCAATTCCCTGTGAGGGGCCAGGACAGGAATCCTGCCCCTCTGGCAATTCCCTGTGAGGGCCAGGACAGGAATCCCTGTGAGGGCCATGGCAGGAATCCCTGTGAGGGCCAGGACAGGAATCCTGCCCCTCTGGCAATTCCCTGTGAGGGCAGGGGCTGGAATCCCTGAGGGCCAGGACAGGAATCTCTGTGAGGGCCAGGACAGGAATCTCTGTGAGGGCCAAGGCTGGAATCCTGCCCCTCTGGCAATTCCCTTTCAGGGCCAGGACAGGAATCCTGCCCCTCTGGTAATTCCCTGTGACGGCAGGGGCTGGAATCCCTGAGGGCCAGGACAGGAATCCCTGTGAGGGCCAGGGCTGGAATTCTGCCCCTCTGGCAATTCCCTTTCAGGGCCAGGACAGGAATCCTGCCCGCTGCCAAGTCCCTGCCAGCCTGAGTGCTTGGTGTCCCTGTCCCAGCACAAGGACCAGGAGCAAATCCAGGAAGGCCACTGAGGTGGTCAGAGCTGGAGCATGGACCAAACCCTTCTCAGGGGTGCACTGGGACAGGAGAAGGGGCAGCAGGCACGAGTTGGAACATGAGAAAATCTGACCATGTTAAACAGGAAAAATTTGCCAAGAATTGATCAAACTCTGGAACCAGGAGAAGGGGTGACATCTGTGGTGTTGGTGTTTAGGACGTGCTGGGCAGGGCCCTGAACACCTTTAAGCAGGAGATTGAATTAGAGACCTCCAGAAATGCCTTCCCACCTCCTGTTTCAGCAGTGTGAGCTTGAGACCAGCTCCTTCAGCTCGAAGGCACTACCTTGTCATCAGCCATGAATCATTTAGTTGTTGAACTTTTTACCCAATTTCACTTTCCCAGTGCCCCTTCTTGGGAAGGATGCTCTGGGATTTTTGCTTTTTTTTATTACTCCAGACAGGTTTAGTGCTAAAATATTTCTTTAGATATTTTTTTAAGCAAGGTGGCCTCTGGCTGCAGTTAGTGTCCAGTTGGAGGGAACTGGCAGCATTATATAGCAACACTAAAGCAAATCATTCTGCCTCATAGCATTATTACCTTGATCTGAAAATTTCCCCAGGCTGCAATTTGTCACTAATATTGCTTTCAGCTAAACTTATCCATACCAAAAAAAAAAGTACTTAATAGAGCTGCAGTTCTGTAGTTGCCATCACCATTTTTTTGGGGATGAGTTATTTCTTAGCACATTTTACTGACCAAGCTTATAGAGTTCTTGGACCTTGAAAAATGATGCAGTGGTTTATCATGGACTCCATAAATTGTTGGACTATGTAGCAGCAATATGTTAGACTCCTCCACCATAAGAAAGGAAGGTGTCTCTGAAACACAGTATATCCATAGTGCACTGATTGAGCACGTGGTTGTGACTGCCAGCGGCAGAACTGATGGAGTGATGCTGAGCTCCACTGCTGCTTTTGTGCTTTTGCTTGTTTTATGCCATACTTAACGTAATTTGAATGCTGTGACAGTGACAATGACAGTGATATACTATAATGTAATTCCGTCTGAGACGATGCAGCTGGAATTAATAAGCTGGAGAGACAAGGCTGAGGTATTTTTTCATCGGTTGGCATTATATATTTTTTTCTTTTCCTGGTGGAAGTGCTGGCAAACCCAGTGTGGGGAGCAAGCTGTCCAGCTCAGGTGATGCTTTGGGTCAGCACAGGGAGGACAGGCAGGCACTGTGGTCCCATCTATGCTACAGTAAAGGTTGGACCAGCACCATATCTGATATCTGTAAGCTGAAGATGGAATTGCCACTTAGCAGCTGAGGCTGGTGTGGTGAGAGGTGTGTCTTGTATCCACATCCAAATCCCCTGGTCATGCTGTGCTGCCTCTTAATTTTCTGTCAGAGGAGACCACAGAATGAGAGTGCCTTACTTGCTGGTAGTTTTTGGTGATGGAGTCAGAAGGGGTTCTCCTGGTGCAGCCTAGGATCTTATCTGGGCTATTGTACCCTGAAGGAACAAATTAAATATCAGGAAAAAAATGTTTGGGTGAGGAGCTTTAAAGCTCCTGACTCATCTCTTGAATTGTGCCTTGAAGCTAACAGTAGCCACTAGAAAGTGCAGAGCTGCTTGTGGAGTCCACACTGTTGTTTTCATGCCAGAGAGAAATGAGGTATCAGTTTCTGCCAGAAAAGAGGTTTCTCACTCTTCTTCTGTACAAAAATAGCCAAAGACAGCCACTGATGTCATTTCTTAGCCAAAGTGCAGCTATTGATAAGGGCTGATCCTGAAGTGCCCCAGAACTATGATGATCTTGTGATCCCTAACTGGGACCTTGTGTTGTCCTGCATCCACCTCTGAATCAAAAACACACTTAACCCATCCAGAAAGTCAAGCAGGACAGGACCACTGCATTCTCCAGCCTCACTGCTCACTAAAGCAGCAGACCACAGTTAAATTCATATATTGCAAAGGCTCTGGCCACACCTGAACTGCTGCTGGAAAGATGAACTGAACTGTACTGCTTTTCTGGATGTGAGAATGTAGCTCAGATTGTGAGGGGACTGGGAGAGCTGTTTTTATAGCCTTGTAAAATTAAACTTTTTGTGCAATTGGCCCATAATGTTAACTCAGCTCTACTGGCAGGTATTTTTGTTTTTTTAAATAGCACAGGAAATAGAGTTATAAAATCAGCTGTTATTCATGTTTTGCAAGAGATTTTGGATTTGTGGCTCTTTTTAAAGTTTGTTGCTTAATTTAAAAGAGTGGGAAAGAGACTAGCAGGAGAAATTAATTGACATGAGAAACTATAGCAGACTTTAAATTAGTAGTTTCTCTAGTCAGTAACACATATTAAAATGTGTGAAAATACCTGCATGCACAAATAGTCTATGATGGCTTGTCAAAGAGCTAGGCTGGGAGAAAATGTACTCATCAGGTTGCAGTTTTAGACTAATCCACATAATGAATAAATTTTTTAATTAATTGTCCATGGCCTGTAAAAAATACAGGGAAATGGGCAAGTATATGGAGGGGAGGAAAGGAAAAAAATGGGTATGGATAATGCTTTGTTCTGTGTACAGGGACAGCCTGAATAAAAGCAGGAGAATAATGGTCTTTTTTTGACATCAGCTGCATGGGGGTTTTGGTTGGCAGTACAATAATAACAGCTGTCAGGCAGTACTGTGATACAATTTGATGCTTTTCTTTGAAATCCTCTAGCTGAGATTTCTCTAAAGTAAATTGTGGTTTTTTGGTATCTGCTGGATGTGCTTTAACTGAGCTAAAGGTACTTGGTATAGCCTGAAAATTGGGCTCTTCAGGGGTGCCAGGTTAGGCACCCAAAATCATCAGTACCTCTAGGGGAAGGAAATGTGTACCTTTTTCATTCTTACATATATTGATCTTGGCTGTTGAAGTATAAAACTTCTTTTTCCTGCTATTTTTTCTGTGTTTTAATACGTTTCCATGGGGAGAATGCCAAGCAGTCCCTTCATTGACCCGTTCCTCTGCAAATGAATGTAATTAATACATCCCAGTTCACTGCCTATCAATGTGAAAGCTGTAATACAATTTTTATCTGCCAAATGCCTCATTCTGTTTGTTTTAAATATCATTTTCTTTTCAGTTGCATTTTAAACAGCTTTTTTTCTGAATCCCTCCACAAATAGCAATTATGTTTTATAATGATGATCTTTGTCATTTAAGTTTTTAACTAGTGGTTTGATTTCCTGCTCTCAGCAGTGTAAAACTGAGATAGCCCAGTTGGAGTTTGAGCTGTGGTGGCATAAAACTGGCATTGGTGGGTGGAAAAGTCACATATTTTGGTTTGGGTGTTTGATATTTTGCATATATCCAGGCATTTGAAATGATACTCCTGCCCCTAAAACTGCTGTGTTTTGTATTTTGTGTGTTGTGTCTCTGCAAAAGATTCAAGTCTGCTTTCCCTTACAGCACAGCCCTCCCCTCACCATTACAATTCCAAAAGAGGTGATGCTCAGCAGACACAGAAATTCCATTTTCTGCAGCCAGAGGTCTTTTCCTGTCCCTGCTGGGGTGTTGGTCAAGGTCCCTGTGGGATCTGTAGCTGGTGCTGGAAGTAATTCTCATCCACTTCTGTCCTCCCAGAGCCTTTCAGATCCACTGCCTCGTGATGGTTGGGCTGCAGGGCTCCTCCTGCTCAGTCTTGGCTCTCAGTGATGTTTCACAGGCAGAGAAATTAGAGAAGGTCTTTATTTGCCTCGTGCCTAGAGGCTGCTTATTGTTCTGTAGGTTTGTGCTCTTCAGCTGCTTGTATTTCACACTACTCCAGCGTGACTTTCTAGTTTTCAGGCCTATTTATTTTTGTTTTAGCCTTCAAGGGATGTGTGGAAACCAGCTTTGCTTCTGGAAAAAATCACAATGTGGAATTGAAACTTGGAGCACTGAGTGTGTCCACCTACAGTGTTGTTTGTTTGTTTATTTGTTTGTTTGTTTGTCCCAGCCTGAGATGGTTGTGATACTGAGATTTTCTCAGTTTTTTTTTTTGGTGAAGGGGGTTTCAAAACTCAGCTGTGCCAAAGTTCAGTTTGGGTTGTGTGTATCATTTTAAATCAAATTTAAACCTAAAAACCTGCCTGCTGAGAGGCTTTCATTTGTCAGGGTTTGCAGGTTTTTTCAGCTAAGGGAATTTTGTATTGGTAGAGGAGAAGATATGTTGAATTCTTTTGGCTTCATCTGATGCTTGGTCAGGTCTCTAAAGCCTTAATCCCAGTTATGGTTGATTTCTGGTACCATAAATGGTATAACTTTCATGAGTGTTTACCCCTTTTCTTTGCATTTTTTGGGAATGACCTTCTCCACTTAGCTTCTCTCCTGTGCTTGTGAGATATTCAGAGCTAGAATTCAGATTACCCAAGTGCACAGTGAATAAAGCCATCCCCTACTAAACAATTATTGAGTAGATAGTTTCTCCATATAAGCTTTCCTGCTAAGCCAACCCTGTCTCAAGCCTTGAGTAATTCTCTAGAGATGCTGGCATTTGGGTGAGGTGTGCAGGGCTCAGGAGTCCAGTGCAAGTTTTCTGTCTACAGACATTACATGAAGGGTGATGAATTAGCAGTGTTTTGTCTCCGAGCCAAGAAACAGAATTTATTGCTGAAAGACCATTTGTTTTTTTTGTCTGTCTTACAATAAAATGATTTTCTGAACATTTAGGCAGGGCAATTTTTGATTAAAAATAGTTTTGCCAGTGCTGTGGTAGTTGAGTTATGAGCTGTGGGCATGGGAGATTAAATACTTGTTGTGGGGAGCTCTCTGGAACTGAGCCTGTGAAAAGGGTGCATTATGCTGCAAATTTATTAAATATTGATTTCCATAACAGTCTACAAGCACTAATGACTTTTCTAATATGGTGGTAAATAATACGAAAGAGATGAATATCTCTACAGAAAAAAAGTAATTGCAAATATGTTTAAACTACACGTGAGTTACACTTGTGGGTGCTGAGGAAGATTCAGCTTTGGCCTCTTGTTGAATATCACAGCATGGGCAGGGTTGGACCTGTTCCTGCAAAGTTGTTCCTGCAAATCATTTGCTCTCAGCATTCATCATGGAACTGCCTCTCCACAGAGATTAGCAATTAGAATTTGTCATTACTTTTTCAGTCAGTGTAAATATTTTAGAGCAAGAACTTCCTCCAGAAGAATGAAGGGAATGGATTTGGTTGTCATAATTTTGTGTAGAGGGAAACACAATTTCCAGGCATTATCCTTAAGCATCACTTAGATACCCACATGAGGCACTTTTTTGGCTTGCTTCCTCTTTTCATGAAACAAAATGGATGCTCTTCTACAGACTTCAGTCTGAATTTCATTAGGAGGCGTGACATCGGGTCCTTAGCTCACCAGAAATGGGCAGGCAGCTTTATCACAGCTTGGGAATTTGTTTTGGATTTTGAGAGGTTCATGTAGCATCAGAGGTGGAACTGCTCGTGGTGTGTGTGTGTGTGTGTGAGCTCTTGGTGGTGGTAAACCAGCAAGAAGTGGTGCTGTGTTTGGGGGGGCGGAATGCAGAGGTACAGCTTGGGCTTTGGTTTCTGGAACAGCAGCTCTGTGATGTGTGACCTAAGAAAACAGAGACCACTGTGGCCTCAAAGTCACAAAAAGCAGAGTTTGTTAAAGAAGACGAAAAGCTCGTGTGAAGGATGAGGCTGGGGGAGGGAATCTGCCTGACAGAAATGTTAAATCCTCAGTGCAGGCATGTCTGAGTGAAACCCTGCCACCCCTGGGGCACGTGGACACTGTGCCCAAATCCAGCAACCCGTTGTCCCTTCCCAACCTTGAACATTTATTTGTTTCCATGATTTTTGCTCAGGTAGCTATCTCAGGGATATTTGTAGTACATTACTTCTTTATGGCGTTCTGCTTTATTCTCCGTGCTGCAATAACATCAAAGCCTTGCAAGGCCTGTGCAGAGGATGGCAGAGGATATTGTGCCCACAGGCACTCCCCAGGGAGGAAACTCAAATGTTGGCTGTTGCAGGAACCACGGTGTATTCCAGCTCTGGGTTCTGTCCTCCTGGGATGGCTGGAGTCACCCCATCACTGATTTATGGCTGAAGCAATCCAGCACAAGCTGCTGGGCTGCTGTTTGAGGGTGTTAACACCTTAGTGAAAGGTGAGGATGCTGTAAGAGGTGAGTCAGGTGAATGCTTTCACACAAGCTGTTCAGGTTTTGTGTAACTAGTGAAACAGTTTAAAGAAAAAAGGCACCAAAAGCACCCAAATACAAAAGATCCCAAAGGGTTTGAGATTAGGAGACTGCTCAGGGAGCTTTGATTGTTGTTAAGGTCAGTTTAAGTGCAGCAGATCCTGTAGAGGTTTGGTTTCAGAAGCAGATCCTTTCAGTTGTGCTGTGGAGGCATGTGGCATATGGCACTTCTAACATTGCAGTGAGAATAAAGATGATGACTGTGTTTTTATTAAGATCACTCTTCTTTTTGAAGGCTCAGAATGAAAAAAACTCCCCATCCCAAGCTTCAGCCCTCTTTAGCTGTAATAAGACATGTTCATACTGCAATCACACGCAGCTCGTGATCACATTACAAAGCTGCTTTAAAGTCAAGTAACTTCGCTGTGGCCTGAATATTTAATCAACTTTTTGGCTGGGTTTTATTGCAAGCCTCAGATTCCATAATGCAAGCCATTTGTGCTGTAGATGTACCTATGAAAAAAAAGCGAAAGAGAAAAGGAAAAAGGAGACAGAAAGCCATTCTTCCACCTTTTATATCCCAGCTGAGCTTGAAACTAGCAGAGTCATTAAGCGTAATGCCAAGTGTCTGGTGTGTGAGCAAATGTGTAATAATTGTATTTTGGATCCAGCAGTGTTTTAGAGCAAACTGCTCTAAATTTCCAGCAGTTACTCTTGCAAAGTGGTTTCCTTTCCTTGGTTCCTTTATCTTCAAGTAATATCTGCATAATAAAATTGCAAAGTCAAGTCATGCTTTGCACTTACTTAAATTATGTTATGTACTAAGTAACTAAAGAAAAACAAAGCCAGCAGAAGATAGTTGTCTGTGTAAAATGGATTTAGCTGGTACTGGTCTGGTCCTTACCATTCTCCTCAAGGCCCTACACTCTTTATGGTCATCTTAAGAAGTTGCTTTTGATGTCAGATTTGTGTTAAAATTGTTCATTTCAAATGTGTGGTCAGAACCAAAATTGTTAAAGCTGGCGAGCTCTGGTTTATAGCAAATTTGTTTGTCTTATTCTTTACAAGAGGTTTATTTTTTTTATACTGATATATAAATATTTAGTCTTGGAATGTCCCCTCCACCATATATGTGTGTGCATACATGTGTATCATGCATATATTTGTGAAAAAAAATTATAATTTGCATAGCTATGATGCACCATCTTTCCTTTGAGTTCTCTTAGGCAAAGGGAGGGATTCCTCATGCAGCAGATCATACAGTTTATAAAATACATAACATTTTAGAGGGAGCTCCTCTATGCTGTTTCAGAGTGAAGGGATAGATGGGGAAATACCTCTGGAGAAACAGCTGATTTTGGTAGTCAAGAAGCACAGAAGACTTGAAGCTGGTCACACACTAAGCATGTATATCAGAACTGCATGCCTCTGTTCCCTCAAAACAATGTGGAAACTCACATTTATGCGTGGAAAAGCTCATGAAGTTGGTGCATTTGGGGTGAGGGATAAATCAGTGATAACGGGAGAAGAGTTTTATTTCACTTTTCCCCATCTGTTTTTAAAATGTTCTCGTAAAGCCACCCAGTGCTGTCCCATGTACCACTCACACTCTTTTTATACCTCAGCACACATTTCATGTGGTTCTCCAGTGACCAATATTACCTGATTTCCTTTCCTTTGTCTCCTGCAGCTGTTGCAGCTCCTGGAGTCTGAGACCCTGCAGCTGGAAGCCTTCCTGGAATGGAAGCAGCTGGAAGCAGTTTACTGGCAGTGGATGGTAAGGACTCAAACTGATTTGATCAGCATCTTTCATGACTTGAACATAGGTGGCTACTTCCAAAGGCCCTTAAGTCCCACAAAATGAAATGTTGCAAACCATCTGTTCAACAGCACTTGAGAAAAAGGAAAAAAAAAAATCTCAGTAAAGTAAGGAGTGTTTTCATAGTTCTCTTTCATTCCTGTTTTCTTCAGTAGGACTCACCCAGCCAAGCTGAGGAATAGCAAGGCAGAATGGCAGAATTTCATATAGATAACACAAATGAAAAGGTCTGATCTTCATATTTTTTAATAGTTTTTAAACATAGCAGTTGCACATTTTTGTAAAATTAAATGGCTTTTCAGAAGAGGGCCTCTAAGCTTTATTGCAGTCTTGAGAACAACTAAATTTGCAGGCGGCTGATATTGAAAACAACTTCATTTTTTCCCCAGCCAAATAGTGTGTTGACATTGCTGATTTCCCCTTGAACTGTGTTGAATGATCATAAGAAAATCAATAACCCTTTCTCTGTGCATCTTAGGATTTCTCAAGTGAGTGCAAACGATGCCATCCATCTCACTTCTCTCTACGACTTTTGCCCGTTCAGTGTTGCTGAAATAATTCTTTAGCACACCACATTAGCTGTATGAGCTTACAGAATTTCCAGAATCAGTGAGCTGACTGCTAATTGCCCATGTGCCTTTTCCTAAACTAAACTAAACTAAGAGCAAGGCAAAGGCCAGTGTGAAATTACCTCACCTGTCTTGAAGGGTACTTCCAATTTCCATTAGTTCTCTAATGGTTTTTGCTTTACATGTTTACCATCTTACGGTTTTTTGGAAAGCATCAACATTAGCACAGGCCTGGCTCCCAATAGATAAAATATAACTGCAGTTATTTCTGTGTATCTGCCAAAACATTTGCCTTTGATGTGTTCAAGAGTGTTAGCCTGCTTTCTGAAGTTCTAAATAAATACTTGAAAACTGACCAGCAGCATCTTTTTAAACTGTTCAGTGTGCTGGATGGTGAATTTGCCATTTCACTGATGATGCTGGTTGTTCCTGGATGCAGTAGGGTGGATGGGGATGAGATGTGCTTTGAAAAGACAGTTTTCTCTTTCTACCAGACTTGTGTTTTGCATTGCTGAGCTGATGGATGGGGTGGTTCTGCCACAACAGAGCATGGCACCGCTGCAGGACCTGGAATGACTGCAGGCATCATCCTCAGCTGGAAGGGATCCACAGGAATCATTGGGTCCAATTCCTGGCGAGAACATTGTCTGGAGGTTACTGCTACCTTACAATTCTGTCATTTAATCCATTTCAAAATCAGACAGAAACAGAAGAACCCCCAAAGCCCAAGAAACCAAAGCCCTTTGCTTTATTTCCCTGCAGCTGCTTCTCCTGTCCGTGTCCCTGCCGTGCCTGTGCTCCCAGGAGCTGGGCCATGGCTCAGCAGGAGCTGCTGCCCTCAGTGCTGCTCTGTGCCAATTCCCAGCACCAGTGCTTGCCTAGAGAGGAGCTTTTGCAGGGTGTCCTGTGCCATTCTTAGCTGTCTTATGAAGCTTTTTCTTGTATGAGTCTAAGAATCTCTTGCTGTGAATTAAGCCAGAGTTTTTAACCTACCTTCTGAGAAAAGAGAGAAAGAGGAGAAAAAATAAAATTTCCCATCCTCTTTATAGCAATCTTTTATGTAAGTGAAGGCTGTTAGCATGTCACTGCCTTCCCAGTCCCTGTTTCTAGGCTGAGCAAAAGTTTTGATGTCTTTGTGTGTCCTTGTAGGCCGTTCCTTTGAGCTTTTGATGTCTGCTGCTGCTCTCATCTGGGACTTTCCCTCCCGATCGCCTGTGTTTGACTTCAGGTGCCTCACCTGTATGTCAGCATTACAGTCAGCACTCTTCCACCACTGAGACTTGTGTTTATACTTTGTGCCACAGCACTTGACTTTAGCAGTGTGACATTGCTGACTTGTGGCTCTCTGACGTCTCCTCCAGCAGTGTTGCTGCTGTGCCAGTAATTATGCACTTGCTTTTTCCTTGCTCGTGTACAGACCACGCTGCTCAACTGCTGAATTTCCTGCCAGCGCTTCTAAATTACTTCTTCAGTTGCTAAAGATAATTTTGAATGCAAATTATGTCCTTAAAAGAGATTATGACCTCTCCTATTGAATGTCTTCTTGGTAACAGTATGGAAATAAATATTTAATAGTCTGTGAGTGAGGCCTATGTCCTTTAGTTATGCTGTGCTATTCTGGCTTGGAAAATGTGTATTTCTGCACAGCCTGTGCACCAGAGTGTATACATGAGTTCTGAATGTTTTGTTGAAATGCTTTTGGTTTTGTTTTGTTTTTTTTTTTTCCTGGAGTATTTGAAATAGCAGTTGCTACCTTGGGAGGTAATTGCACTGTTAATTATCAAAGCAGCTAGATGGTCATGGTCAAGCAGAGCTGCCCAGTCTGGGGCAGGGATCCCTGGGTGTTCCTCAGCTTCTGGGGTGTTCCACTGGCACAAGTGATCCTGAGGATGTCAGAGCAGGTGTAAACATGTACCTCCCTGGTCATCCCTTTGTTACAAAAAGCCCTGGAAGTGCATCCAGGCTCAGGATTTGATAGGAAGGGCATATCTAGAGCTGCTGCAGTGCTGATCACCTCCATCTCAGGAGTGTTACTTCATGCTTTAGTGCAGTGGAGAGTAGCTGACTGTGCAGTGCTTTCTAAAATAAGCTAGGTTAGCAACATAAGTTTTCTGTTAACTTGGAAATATGTTATAGTGAACTGAGGGGGTTCTCTCTTAAAATAACTCTGAAATTGTGGAGATTTGTATATTGAGATGGCAGCAGTGAATTCCTAGCAATGAATTACCAGGAGGAGGGGGGAAACCATTTTAGCTCCTGCTGAAAAGTAACTTTTATTGTTTTTTTTGTTTAGGAAACTGTGTTGGATAACATGGCTGAAGAGGGAAATATGTGTGAGTCCCAGGATGCTGATGTGGAGAAAAGAAGGCTGCCAGAGGTGACCTCCAGCTGCCCCTGGGCTGACAAGCTGACTGGACAGATGGACAGACTCTCCAGGGACCTGGTGGCTCTCCAGGAGCAGCTGCAGCAGCGTGTAGCTCAGAGAAAAGCTGCCTGGTGGGAGAAGGTAAGGCTTGGGGTGCTCCTGACCCCACTGGAGGTTTTTAGCATCCTGCCTTTTGCAGCTCTCTGCCCGTGGCCCATCCCAGGGCAGGTCCCTGTGGCCTCTCTGTGCCACCCTTGCTGCAGTCAGGGTGTCACAGCTGCAGCTCCCTGCTGCCCACAGCGTGCCCAGTGCTCCTTCAAACACAGAGCAGGCATCTGTGCTGAAACAAAACATTCTCTTGGAAGGGAAGGCTTCAAAGGCTAGGTGCTGCAGAGGAGAGGAGAGAAAGAGGAGGAAATCATGGCAGCCCCCAGAGGGGATGGATGCAGCAGGCTGAAAGCAGCGGTAATGGTTACAGTGAGAAAATGATTTACAGGGAAAGAGGCCACAGCTTGTCGTCTTTCATTGAATTAGGAGTCTTTGAAATGTCTGATGGGGGAAGGAATGAGAGGAATTTGAAACCTGTGAAGTGAGGGAAGAGACTGAGCGCAAGATTTGATGGCAGAACAGCCTGGCTGTGGGAGGCTGGCTGTGGAGGAGAGCAGGTGACACGAAGGAAGTGGGCCTGCTATTTGCTGTTCGAGGATGGGGAGACACTGGGGAGCACCCAGAGCAGGTGGTGGGGCACAGATAAAGGAGATGGTCATGTAGATGTGGAAGGTGAATCTGAGTACCAACACACTGGCACAAGGTGAACAATGAAGATGCAGGCATAAAAAACTGGAGATTCTTTCCAGGCAGCAAGTGGAGAGAAGGCTTCCAGAGAATCTGCAATGCCTGTGGCTGGAGAAAAAGTGAAAGAAACAGTTGGGACAGACAGAGCAGTAATAAAATTGCTGTATCACCACTTTGTGTCTGCCTTTACTCAGGAGAGGGGTTTTTTTAGCCCTGAGTATTTGATTTTTTGCCTTTTCAGGACGGAGCAGCGTGTGGTTTTAGATTGGGATGTTGGTAGACAGGATTGCAGATCAGTCGACAAAATGGGAAATGGCAGAGTGTCAGATCAAAAAGTATTTGCCCAAGAGTTCAAAAGGCATCTGGCATGGAAAAAGTGTGTGGAGAGCTAATTGCTCTCTTCCACCTTAGGCATAAGGAACTAATTAGGATCAGTGGGAAAGGGAAGGCACAGGGAGCTGCTGCTTCACACAGAGTACAAAACTTCTTCCCACAGGGCACCGTGGGTATAAGCAACGAACACAGATTTAAAATCTGCTGTACACATTCTTGGAAGTTGAAATCCATCAGAGACTATAAAATATGCAGATACAAATTGCAACCTTATGAGTTAGTGGGAGAACAAATCATGGCAGGCTGGGGGAATATTCTGAGGAAGTATTTGTATGTATTTACATTTGTCTTAGAGTCTTCTCTGGGCACTTACTGTCACTCACTGTCAGTGACGGGGTACTGGACTAGGCAGATCTCTAGAATCATCAGATTTGGTTGTTCCTGGGCAAAATGGACGTGAATGTTGTGGGACAACCTCGAATTCTAAAAATAAAATTTCCAGTGCATGATTTCTAAAGCAAGATATGTTCTGACTTCTCCTACATGTAACAATATACATGCTGTTAAATATGAAGTTAGGTATTATGTAATATCACGCTCTTTTATTTTTATATTTTTTTATTTTTAATACTTAAATTTAGGGTTTTTGAGTCCAAAAATATTTAGCTGATGACTTCTTCTTTGAAGTAGATGCACTGATTGGATTTGAGTAATGATTGGTCATGTTCCAGTGTTACTGAGATTTTCTGGATGTCATATGAGTTTGTGACTGTGATAAATGGAGTGCTTCTTAAGTGTGTTGTTAAAAGGCTGGTTTACCACAAATGCCTTCTCTTCTACACATGCCCTGGAACAGAATTGTTTTGTAATGCTACATGACAGCATTTTTTTGGAATGCTTGGGGTCAGATGACTCTCCATCAATCCTCTTTATATCAAGCCTTGCTTTGCATAGTGCTGCTGCTTGCGTGATGCTTTCTTCCTGTGGCCTGTCCTTTTTTCCCCAGCCAGGATACCTGCTGAACACAGGCTCCTCTATCAACTCTGTGTTCCTGACCCCTTCTTTTCCCTGCAGAAATAAGCTTATCAAATCTTTCCTTCTATATTATTTTTTTAATCAAACAAAGAGAAGACACAGCGGTAGCTGGAGCCGTTATCTCTTACTCTGTATCTTGCAGCCCTGAGACATCTGGGAATTATCTTGGCTCTCACAGGCATGCCCAGCTGAGGGACAGCACGGTTTATTACAGCTCTTGTGTCCACTGCCTTGTACCTGACAGAGAACCCGATAATCCACAGAGTGTTTGCGTCTGCTGTTGCCAGCAGGCCCGGTGCCCGTGCCAGGCAACTGGGTAGAAGCTCTTGTGAGCAGGAGAATTGAGAGCAGTGGTGAAACGTGATCCACTGGGGGAGAGAAGTGAGGTTCCTGCCGAGAGAAGTGAGAGCTGGGATCTGCTGGAGCTCTCTGCAGGGACCAGCGAGCGCGTGGGCACGGGCGGCCGCGCCGCTGCCGCTTAATCCCGTTTGCAGATGGCGTTTGGTGAAGGCCCTGGGAAGGTTCTCAGCAAAAATAAACTGCCCACGTGGCTGTCTTCCCTCTCCCCCACGAGCAGGCAGCGGCAGGAAGCCGGGAGGAGGCGGCTGGGATGGGTTTGTGGAGGTGGTCACTGGTGGAGCCAAAAGCCAGGCCGTGTAAAAGCGATGCAGGGCAGCATGGCGAGGTGCCCACGTGGAGAGAGGAGCCTGAATCCATAAAAACAACAGCAGAGGATTACTGAGGGGCCTTGTGCCGAGTAGTGAAGTGGTAAAATGTCAGAAAAACTGCATGGAGATAAATCCAGGCTAAGACATCCGAAGGGAGCATCATCATTTTACACGTGTTTCTTCAGGCTGTCGTGGGCACGTGAGCGAGCTCAGTGGAAAGGTCAGCGGTCAGAAATAGCAAACTGGATTCTAAAACTGTGAGGGGAGTGGAAAAAAAACAAAACTTAAAATATTCCCATCTGTTTCTGGAATGTGATGTGTGGTGCTAGTCCCATTCATAAATTAAGAAAAAAAAAAAAGTGTTTGAGCTGGAAAGGAGCCCAGAGGGGATGCAGTGATGACCCAAGCTGTGAAAGGGTTTCTCTGAGGACACTTTCTGGGCTCCTTGCATAAGAAGAGGAGAGAATGGAGAGGGGCATCCCAGTGGAGCAAGAGGAAGTATTTTTTAATGTTCTTCTGATGCCCCTTGGTTTTTGTGATGGGTGAAATGGGTGAACCTAGAGGAAATTACTCGACCTGCTCTAAGACTGTGGATTGGGCTTGAAAACCTGTTGAAGCATCTTTCATTTAGGAAAGCCTGCAGTTGATTAATCTATTTATTTTGGACTGTGTAGAGGTATTTCAGATGTGTTGAAGTCATTGCTATGCCACAATGCCTGGTTTGCACCACTAAACATAATTTCTTACAGTTCAGGATGTGGTTTCAGGGGCAACGAATCTATTTGTTGAAAGTTTGTGCACTGTTGTTCTGGCAATTAAAACTATCAGTCTTAAGTCTCTTAAAATTAAGAAAATTATTTTGCTTTTTTTTCTGTTTTTGTTACATTTTTCATTCCTTTATTTTCTTCTGTTTGTTTCTGCATACCCCCAGCTGTTTGTTTGGTTATGTTCTTGGAATGACCCTGAAATGACTTAACCTTTGGGGGACATTCACTAGAAGGAATTTGAATGCTGCCATGGGATTTGGGTGATTAGTAAAACCC
Organism: Cyanistes caeruleus; assembly: GCF_971803275.1. Classification (NCBI taxonomy): domain Eukaryota; kingdom Metazoa; phylum Chordata; class Aves; order Passeriformes; family Paridae; genus Cyanistes; species Cyanistes caeruleus. The sequence goes on along the minus strand of NC_141709.1, from coordinate 922,877 downwards.
TGATTAATAGGACGTTTTAACTGGATACCCATCCCTAGGCAGCAATGTGTTCAGTATCTTGGAGGAGAAAAGGCACATGACAGAGGTGTGATCTGAATATGGGGCTTGCTTTCTGTTAGCTTTGCTCTTTTCTGTGCAGTACTGGGCAAATAATCATTTCTTTGGTGACATTTTGGGGATCTGGAAATGATCAAAAAGAGGGGGGGAAATGGTTAAGTTTTAAGAGCATTTCTGCTCTCAGAAACAAACTTAACTGTAAAAGATTAAATCTCCTAATCCCAGAGGAGAACTTGTTTGTTTGGTTTTTTTTTCCTTTCTGAATATTCTGTTACCTGCTCCTCAGTTAGAGGGGAGGGTTTGATTTCAATCTGTGTTAAAACATTTGGCATCCACAGGCTGGAATGCAGAGTGTTTAACTCCAAATAGTGATTGTTCCAGTTTGCATCAGGGGAACACTTGTACCATTCCCAGCTCTTGTTGAAAGCTGTGATGTTGTATCCTGGGACCCTCTGTGTTCTCTGGCATTTAAAAGCAAGCCAGGCTCCTTTGATTTGGTGGTACGATGGGGATGGAGCCTGCTCGTGCACACATCTCTGAGGCACAGACCAGGAAGGCTTAGAGCCATTAATCTGGGCTAGAACAGGCTCTTTCCACAGCAGAATTCCACCCAGAAACTCTGGGGACTGTGCCTCCTTGGCTGGTGTGTCTGAGTACCCAGGTGAGACTGCAGTCCCTGACCTCCCTAATCACAGTGGGAGAGCACTGAAACACACATTTTCTCTTTGTTCCTGTATTTTTTCTCCTAATCCATTTCCTCCCTTCCATTCAGCCATCCCCAGCCTTCCCAAAGCCTTGCAGCTGCCTCCTGGATGGGGATGGGAGGATTCAGGGCTGCCCCATGCCAGGAGAGATGCCCTTTGGAGTCTCAGTCTGTTGGGGAGGGGCTGTACAGCACAGGGGTGTTGTGTTTTCTCTCCCTGGGGACAGGGTGGCCTGCAGGGGTGGCAGGGACAGCCTGGGGCACCCAGTCAGGTGAAAGTGCTGGGATTGAAGCACAGGGGCAGTTTCACTCCACACCAAGAGTTCTGTGCTTCCTGTAAACACTTTGCCATTGCCAGCTCTTCACAGCACACTGCCAGAGTCTACAAAGAGAGATCTTTCCTCAAAGGTTCTTACATTTATAAAAGACTAAATGGCTTTTGAATAATTTTGATTTAAGGCTTCAATATTTGGAATAGGGAAGCAGCTCCAGAAGCTGATGCTGGGACATGGTCCTACATCCTTCTGCGTGTGGTTGGGTTTTTTTGGTTTCTCTTACCGAGATTGAGTTGATTTTTATCTACTCAGAAAAATCAACTTCCAAGGTTTTTCTTTATGCCTCATAATGATTGGAGAGGGTGGTGAGGAGCTGTGGGTCCCTGGTAGCCACTGCTAGGAAAAGATAAAGTCTTGTTTCTCTCTGAAATGTGGGAATGGTGAGGGGCTGGCTCCCGGTGGGCTGAGTTCCTTCTGCACTGGTGCAGGGCCGGGCTGTGTTTCCTCTGCCCTAAACCAGGGATCTGTGGCAAAGCTACAGCTGAGCTCTCACTGAAGAACTCCCTGGGGCTTGTCAAAAACACCTTTTTATTTTGGGTTTCTTCCTGGTTTTTTTGTGAGCACACTGTTCCCGTTTCATCTTCGCTGTTGCTGCTGTTCACCGTAGCTCCCGGGGCTTGTTGCTAATATGAAGATGTTAGTGTAGTGAGCAGTTAATTATCCCTGCTGTCTGGGCTGGAGGAAGTGGAGGAGAGGTGGGGAATGGCTCAGTGCTGGTGTATTTTCTCAGTCAGCACATTCCCTTTCCTGGTCCCAGAACGCTTCTGTGTTCCACTTTGTGTTTGCAAGGCTCCATCTGGAGCCCTGAGCAGCTGTCAGCGGAGCTCCTCATGCGAAAAGGAATTGAAGAACTAGCAAGACCACAAGAGCAGCTTTTGGAAGTGCATGGTTGGCTGGGCCCAGATGCCTGGGTAGGGGAGCAAACCCACAGAGATCAACCAAAACATCCATCAGAGGAGCAGTGGGGGACACAGCCAGCAGGATGGCAAGGAGGGACGAGCCCACTGGCTCTTCCGTGCACTTCTGACTTAGATGCAGGATTAAATTTGCTGCTGGTGGAATTGCTGTGGCTCTAGCAGATTTAGGCTATTAGAAAACATGGAGCTGCTGCAAACAGTGGGAAGTAAATACTGATCTTTATAGTCACTCTTTGCTCTTGGATTTTCTTGCATTGGTTTATGGCTCACTCATCAATATTCCTAGCAGGAGATCCGGGGCTGCTTGTTTCTGGTAAGTGCCTGTAGAGATCCAGGTGATTGTCCATGGAAGGCAGCCTGCTCTCTCTTGTGATGGAAGGAGAGAAGGAATCATGCCTGCTTCTCCTTTTGACAGCAGGATCTAAAATCTGCTTTAGACCTGAAGGCCCAAGTTAGCCTGCTGTAGGGCTGGTGAAAAGTTACTGTACATAAGCACAGCTGGAAGATTGTTTGAAAGACTCTTGCTTGCTTCTGAAAACTCTGTGGAGGCTGGCCAGGCTTGAATAGTCAACGTTAAGCTTGCAGCATACAAAGAGTTGGAAAGATAAGTGTTTATTCTTCCTTTGCAGATGCAACTTTTTGTGCAGATTGCTGAAAGAGTGACGAGCTGTGAGACACAGGCACTGTGTGTACCAGTGGCTAAATCAGCAAACTGATTTCAAACACACACAAAAACCCTAACTGGAAATAAATTACCTAGCTTGACATTTTTCATGGGGCTTATGTAGGCTAAAAGACTGCAGCTCCTTAGGGAGGAGAGGAACATTAAAAACTTGAGTGCCGTCTCCTGTTCTGTGTGCAGAGCTCTGGGCTTTGAAGGAAGCGTGGGTGAAAGTTTTTCTTGCTTCCCAGAAGATGCTGCTTTCCCTTCCTTTGCCAAAATGCAGAATGTTTGCTCAGGTGACAGGATCAGTTAAAGTATAATAAATAACCAGTGTTAATATTTCACTTGCATTATTTACGAAGATGTTGGATGCTGACCAAGGCAATGAAACACGTAATAAATGCAGCTGGAGAATTATACTCCAATAAATTTCAGATGAGCTTTATTTAACGATAAAGTGTAAAAAAAAAAAACCCCATTGCAATGAGAGAATGTGTTTTGCAGCCACTGTAAATGTTTTAGAGCATTTTTAAGAAATGAGTGTAGCACTTAGGCTCTCACAGTTAAAGCACACAATAAAACAAGGATGAAGACTAGGGATGTCTGCAGGGCTCAGATACAGAAGCACCACTGCTCTTTTGAAAACCTTTCGAGGCTGATGGGTGGGATTTGAGGGACCAGAAACCACAGAGCTGCTGGATTTTGTCCTGCAAGTGGTGAGGCACAGCAGCACACGTCCTCCACAAGGGCAGCACCTCGGGGTCCCAGCTAATCCTGGCTGACAGAGGCCGTGTTAAGCAGCACAGCCAGAGGCTGCCTTTTAGCTAGCTCTCCCTGAAACACTCTCAGTGTGTTTTACTGCCCCTTTCCAAGGGGGTTTTGAGCTTGCAGGAGGTGCCTGGCTGGCTGTGAAGCTCCAGGCAGACTGTGGGGATGGGTTCCCCCTCTGCCAGCAGGAGCTGGGGTCACTGAGTGCTTCGCAGCGCTGCTTGGGATGTGGTTTGGTTTTTGTTTATGGTGAGCTGACAGAGGTGCTTTTAGAAGGATTCTTTGCATCTAGGCATTCAAAGCTCAGCTTTGCTGTTTCCTTTTTTCCTGAAACCTTGGCCTTGTTCTCTCAGTTGCCTGCCTGAAATCAAGGGTACTTGATCATAGGAGAAGAAAGCATCCACCTTGTTTCTGTCTTTGTTCCCTGTGCTTGTGGAAGAGCCGACATAAAAGTACATCTGTAATTTACTGTTGTCACATCTATTCTCTCCAGCCAGAAATGCATCTAAATAAAGCCTCAGTACTCTTCTGAGCTCCAAACTCACCGTTTTTCTTCATTTGACTGGCTCTCTGCAAGCCCTGAGAGCTGTTTGATTGTCTCCCTTTGCAGGCTGGCTGTAGGGGCTGGCCTTTGGCTGCTGTGAGAATCACAGGGGCCACGCAGGCAGCCTCACCTCCACCACACTCCTGAGAGCACTGGAAGAGAACTAGCTCTAGGAAATGTCTGCACTGAACCTCTGAAAATGTTTTCTGTAGAAAATCTCCCCCTGGGAGTTGAAGTTCATTTTCCTGGTGCCATAGCTGTGGATAGGCTGGAATGGCCTTTGCTGCTGGGGATGCACAGCTCCTGCCTTCCCTGAGAGCTGGGGTGGGAGCTGCAGGGCTGGCTGCTGGGGGATGTTCTGCAGTGGTCTTGGAAAGCCCCTGGAAGGCACAAGGGACTCTTTTCTAACTGCAAACAAAACCAGTTTGGGGGTGAAGAAATCCCCTATAAGTCATGGAGTTTTGGGGTTTGGTTTTTTTTTTGGTGGGGGCTTTCTTTTTATTTGTAATTGCTGGGTAAGAAAAACCATTTTCTGAAAATTTGTATGGCTAGGTAGTGTAATACCTTCCTCTCATCTCTGTATTTTTGGAGTGGTTTGTATCAGCACTGCTTTTGTTGGCTGTCCATACAGGGACCCCATTGCTTGAATTTCAAGTTTCACATCCTGTTCTCTCGAAGCAGGATGACACAGAGAAGTGCAAGGCTCAAGCAGCACTCTTTCTGAAGTGGCTACTTTCATGTTGTGCAGTGATGAAAGTATTCTGAAAGCAAAGTGGGACCCTCCAAGCCTCTGCAGGCCACTTAGATCTGAGATGATCTATCATCAGTGTTTGTCTCTGCTGCCCGAGATAAAAGTTTGCTAGAACAAATTGAAAAGTAAGTGAGCAATTTATTATCCAAAGCAATACTTGTCTGTTGCCTTCCTTTGTAATTTGTAGTTGTCAGGGTCTTTTTCAGAGTAGCACTTCAGCCTCTTTGCAAGTGTCTAAATTACTTACACTGACATATTCTGGTTTTCATATCATATATTTTCAGTATGTGCCTATTCCTACTTTAATTTCTGTGATCTTCTAATTGAATTCAAGGACTTGGGAAAGTCTAGAGATAAAACTGCAGTTAAAAATAAATGCAGTATGAGAGGCTGGAATGATAGAACAGAACTTTTAAAATTACTGTAAAATGCTCAAGATTTCTAATTTGGAGAGGAAAATAGGGTTGTTTTTCCCCCCCTCTTATTTCCAGGGGTGTGCATTCAGGATTGTGTGGCACATGGGACTTTCACAAGGCTGGGCTGTGTCTCCTTGCAGTTGCTGGTTGTTAAAGATACATTTTATATTGTTGGCTTTTCTCAAATATTAAAATGAATGTTATGTGTATAAGAATGAGAAATTCTGTTGTATTAATACGGTTTTCTTTATTTCTGTTATTGATGAAATTTAGAAATAGTAGTATAATACATATATGTTAGGTTATGGCATAGTATTAAAATAAAAACTGCTTTTGTTTGTATAACCCAAAGACTGAGGAAAAAAATAACTAGAGAACTCCTGCATTTGTAAACTCTGTTACCCAGATGAAGACAGCAGTGCCCAGAACTCTGGGGGAAGGAATTTATTGCATTTCTGGTATCAGGGAATGTAAATCTCGATGGCACCAAGAAGATTGATCTATTGGGAAGGGGGCAAGAGAAAACTAAACAGGAGAACACAAAAGATCCTAAGAAGAATGTATGAATATGTGTGAGAATTTATGGATATGTAGCAGGGTTCTGTTTTTAAGGGACAATCCTTTGTCAGTGAGGTGAATGCAGAGACACCCAGCCCTATCTGTATACTTTATTTTTATCTCCTAGTTGTTTTTTTTATTAAACTTTTAAATTCTATAAAAATTATGTGAACCTCGTTTTTCACACTGGTGAAGAGTCTGCAAGTTTGCTGCTCCTGCTTGGAGCTGTCCCACCTCTCAGGCCAGAGAGAGGCAGGCTTGCATCTCTTGGGAAGGAGCTCTCAGGCTGTCCTGGGGAGCCTGAGAGGATTCATTTCCCTCTTGGGAGGCTCAGCACTCAGGCAGTGCTTCTGTCAGTTGTATTTTTGTGTTGCTATTTGTATTCTTCTGGTAAAGATGCTGGAAAATATGAATGTTCTTCTCTTTTCTTAATCCTGTATCCCTTTCCTTTACCTTAAGCTAAATTGACTTTTCTGTCTCCCATCAATGCACTTAGAGACGTGAGTCTGAAGTACAGAGCCACTGGATCATCTTAAAGGAAAACCAAAGTGAAAAGCTCCCGAAACAAACCAAGCAAACCCCAAAACACGTTATCCATCCCGACAAGATCTCCTCATTATGAAATTATCTGAGTCAAATGCTTTAATTAGCATCTAGCTTTCCATCACTGTGCTCCCTCAGCATCTTTCCACTGGGGAGAGCAGTGTGGATGCTGATGTGGAGGCTTAGGGAGTGCTCTGCACTATCTGGTGTTTAATTGAAGAGGGGAACAGCAGTGCCAGCTCTTGTCAGATGCAGCTAAGGGTGTTCTGGGTATTAAAACTGTATTTTTAGTTATCAGACCTGATCCTAGATGAGATAGGTAACCAGCTTCTCCCTGGCTTCTTCCTGTCAGGTTGTTATGGAACAACAATAGGTGCCAGCATTCTGATGGTGAATGTCTTCCTTTAAAATGCACAAGATTGGAGATGCATACATTCCTCCCTAATTGCAGGAAATTGCAGATCCCGGCAAAATTTGGAATGCAGCTGCTTGTATAATTACATCTTCTGTCAGTTGCTATAGCTCAGCTTTATAGCCCTTCTAAAATATCTTCAGAGTTTATGGGACAAATAATGCCCCCTTTAATGTTGCTTTGGGATCACCCCTTTCATTTATTCACCACCAGTTCCAAAGGACTGAGATTTTTCCTCCTGCTGAACTCATAACAAGTGTTAAAAATTAGTGATTATATTAAGGTGATATTTTGCTTTAGCTGCTGTAATTATTGTTAAACAAAAAGACATCATTTGGGTTTCTTCCAGTTGCTGGGGTTGGGTTGAGTAAGAAGTACCAATTCCTGTACCTCAGGTCACTTTGATTTTTGTTTTATTCAAACCTTTCCATTTTATGGCCTTTGGAAACAGAGGGTAATGGGTCATGGAGAAGTTGTTAGGTTGCGATCTGCCACTGGTCATTGAAGGACAGATCAGACCCAGATCACAGTTCAGAGTTTAATGAAATGTGCTGGCACCACTTAGACCACCATCACAGCTGGGAAATGGTTGCAAGGGATTCATGGAAGGGTGATGAAGGAATTAACTTGGTCTGGCTTTTTGAGAAGTGAGAAAAGTGTAATTTAACCAAGGCAGAGTTCATAGCTGGACCGTGTTCTGCAGATTCCTGGGGAGAAGTGGAATTTTGGGGGTGTCAGACTTCAGATGGAAGGTGGAATGAGCAGAGCCAGTGGCTGAGGTGGAATTTGCTGACAAGGGGCGTGTTTTGAACCATAATTGCATTTCACTGCAGGGGTAGTGCAGTGATAGGGTAGTATTTGGATCTGCTGGAGTCTGTGTTTAGAAACCCAAAACAACATGTTTCTAGTTTAACAAAATGTAGCAGAACATTGCAGAAATTACCAGGTGAGAGACTGTAGCCTGTGCTTTGTGATAGATTAGACTATCCAAACCATTCATTATGACTTTAATCCTCAAATGCATGAAAACTGGCATTAAATGGGCTATTCTGAGTCTCTTTGTGTACAATCAATGGTCTCACCAGAAGAAAGAAACCTCATTTAGGCAGGACAGTGTGGGAAGTCTTCAGCTATTAAAATAGAAAGTGATGGTTTCTAGCTTTTTAAACTGGTTAGTCTTGAGTGTGTAGAAATTGCAGCAGAAAATTAAAACCCTTGAAAGCTGACAGCAGAGAAGCTTGATTCAATGAGACAAGGTTTATAAAGCTGCAGTACTAACTCTCTGACTTTCTTACAGCCTTGAAATTACATTTGGGCGAGTTACTGTAAGACATGAATTTGAAATTAGGGCAAGGTGTTTTTTTTATAGTACAACACCTGCTTACTCAGTGTTGTAGTGTTTCCAGAACAGCTGATTTCAGATATTGCTTTTGCTTCAACCTGTGGGCTTTTGTATATAAGCAGCAAATGCCTTTAGATTATTTTCTGAAGGTTGGGGGCCTGATTTTCCTTCTCAGCAAATGTTTGAACTTTGTGGGCTCTGCAGGGTCCTGTCCCCCCTGCTCTATAATTTTTCCCAGCAGTAGGAGCTGCAGGATTTGGTTTTCCCTCAATTATGCATTCACAGCATCCCTTGAAAAAGTGCCTTTCTCTGCTCCTCTGAGGCTGAATGGGTCACTGTCTGCAGCTAAGGAAGGAAAGCATTTGTCATACCCTCAACCACCATTGTTCAAAGGAAAAAAAAAAAAAAAAGGAGCAAACATTTTTGTCAAAAGAAATCGGTGCCCCAGCCAAATTATTGTTTATTGTTAAAGAAGGCTAAATCCCTCACCCTATTTGTGTGTGCCAAAAGCTTTGTTTTTATGTCTTTGTGGTCACACAGGCCTCTTGGGTTGCTGATTTTTGTTGTGTACAAAGAGAAGCAGTGCTGGCATGTTCAGTTCCTGCTGTCTCTGATGATGTTTGAGACAAACTCTGCTTGGGCATCCTCTTTGGGTGCTGCTTTTCATGGCAAGGCGTGTGGAACAGCCAGGAAAGCCTTGCACTGGGACACAAAGGGCTTGTGGCTGGGAATCCTGGGATCCCTCTGCCTGTTTTGGTTATATTCTACTTTCTTTTAATATTTGCAGGTATTTCTCCTGTACTAAGAGTGGACTTTGCTCTTCCCTCTAGTGTGTCGTTGATACCAATTCTGCTTATTCTTTCCTTTTGTTCATTTCTTTTGCACTTGGTGCTGTTTTCTCAGTGCTGATGAGGAGGGCTTTCTGAACAGTAGTCTGCAGATCCTTGTTTATCCCTTTTTGTGCATCCCAGGTAGACTGTGAGCTGGGATTGCAGCTCTGCAAGGCATTTCTTGGGGGGTGGCAGTGGAAAAAACACAAAGCTGTAAGGCAACGCAGGGTATAAGTAACGATCCTTTATGAAGTGTCTGTGCTGGTTAAAGACAAGTGCTTGTGAGGTTCAGCCCCTGGACTGGTTTGGATTCCACTCTGGGAAGAGAGAGCTCCTAAAGCAGTGTTGTTGATTTGCCATTCCTGGTTTCCAGTGGCCAGCTGTCAGGATTTCTGCACAGCATCCATCCCAGCGACGTCTCCGCGCTTATCCCGCTGCCGTTTTTCACTCGTAGATCTTTATCTAAAATTGATGCTTGTCTGCTGAATTAGAATCTGCTCAGTTCCCATGGAGGCTGAGAGCTCTGGGCAGCTCCTCCAGGCTGGAGATGTTGTGCTGTGCTGTTTGGAGTGCACTGACTGGCCTGGCAGGTCTCTGCTGCTCCTGCAGTCTGACCCTTCATTAATCCTCTATTGTTATTAGTTATTGCTATTGTAATTATTTCACTTCATCCTTTTCAACTCCCCAGGCATGGGGGCCTTCTTAGACATGATGGGTTTAAAATAAAACTCGGAAATGAGCATCCTCTAGGAATACAGAATTCTGCAAGTCAGATGCTATTTGGTGTTTTCAGAGTTTATGAAATGTGTTGGGTTATTATGCCCTGGTGGCAAAGGAGCATGACTTGGTGGCTTGGATACTGTGTCTGTTTATATTTCCTAATTTCCTTTCACTCCCCAGCCCCAAAAGACAAGATCTGAGATTTTTCTGTTTGTTCCTTGTGTCTGGGAGCACAAAGGAGGCTCCCAGGCTCATTGTGTTTTCTGGCAGTCATCACAGTCTGTAGTATCTGCACAGCTTGGCAAGGAGAATTTGCATTTCATCCTCTGTGCAGATGGGGTCTTCTCCCTGTTCATAGGGGAAATATGAGAGGAGGAGTGGACAGATAGGACTGGAGACAGAAAATGTGCTGTTTCTAGGCTTGTGCACTGTGTTTTTCTGAACAATACTGTTCTAACTGTTCCTGCAAAACTCCTAGAGTAACATGAAGAGATTGTGATTTAAAAGCAATGACACGATTCTGGTCTTCACCATCCCCTTCAAAAGAAATTCCAGCCATTTGATTGCTGTTCCCTCTCTGGAGCTGGCAGCAGTAGGATCACAAAATGGAAATGCTCCTATGATTCCCCCTCCTCTTCCTGGAAGTAGAGGTTTGGACCTTTCCCTGCTGCTGCTTTTTAAACCTTCATCTCTGGCTAGTGGCTTCTTCCAGGGATGCAGCTGCGAGGCTTCCAGGTTCCTGTGAACCTGAAAATCCTGGTGTCGGCTCCAGGTTCATGGCTTTCAGCCATGTGAAGCTTTAACAAGCTGAAATGTTGACTCCCAGCATTTGGGGGATTGTCACTTTAGCTAGGCCATTACTGGAAATGATTTAAGTAACATGATGTGGTTATCAAGATCTCTTAGCATCTCTTTGGGATGTCTGGCGTGGTGGTTACATCCTCTCTGAATAAATTCACGTTCAGCGTGCTTCTCAGCAGAAAAAGAACTGATTTATGCATAATTTTTACTGCACTTTTTATTAGTGAGTTCTTAAAAATGGGAGAGAGAGAGAGAGATTGGCTGCTCTGGCATGATCCCTATGGAATGAAACAGAGCTCTGGGAAGCTCATTGCCAGGGAGATGCAGGCAAATGTGAGGGAGCTGAGGGGCTGGAAGGTTGATCCTTTTTGAGGAGGGGTCAAGTGAGATGAGTGTGGTGGGGCATCCAAGCAGCTGATGGAAGCAGAGCTTCACTGGATGGGCAGCAGGAAAACTGGGGCAAATTGCCACATGGTCATGGGAGGTGAATGTGGGTAACACTGCTCTGGCCTCAGAGCTGTGGAACGTGCAAAGAAACTGGAAGGCAGCTTATTCAAAACCTGCAATTGTTCCCATTGCCATGATTTGCCCACGGCAGTCATTGTTACAAGATTTCTTCAAAGCCAGAGGATTCCCAGGACTGAAAATAGTCTATAATATAGTCCTGAATAGTCTACAATAGTCCTGAAAATCAGCTATTCTGTTCAGTCAGACAGCTACCTTTGGGTAGAAGGCATTTCAGAGAGGGCTGGGCTGAGGAGGTGCTGGGGGAGGTGATCCTGTGTAGGTGTTTGCAGGCTCAGAGCCTCTTCTGTGCATGGGTGCAGGAGTTAATCCAGCACGGTGGATTAACCAAGCTGCCTGCTCAGCCTGCTGTTTGTGCCTCCCCTTTGCATGTTCCCCTTTCCAGCTCTGGTCTGGGCCCATCCTTTTCTGCTTTGGCTTGCCATTTTCCTCAAGCAGGTGCCAGCCTGAATGGTTTTGTGAAGGCAGTGATGTCCCAGGGAGATGGCGAATCCTTTCCATACCTGAGGCAGGTCCTGCCTGCTGGGTTCCAGAGGCCACCTGTCTGTGCCCCCCCTGCAGCCTGTGCTGCATTTCATGGTGTGTTTATTGCTGTTTTATTGCAGTGCCTGTGGCTATGGCAGCAGGGTCTGTGCACACTGCAGCCCCCTTGCACCGTGCCAGCTCTGGGGAGCACAGCCCAGCTCCCTTCGGTCCCTTCTCAGTCTGATCCCGGGTGAAATATTGCTCCCTGCAACTCCACTGGTTTGTTGGCTTCTCCTTGGAGCATCAAAGTTAGTACAGTTTTCCCCTTGGCTTTTAGTTCCTAACACCTTTTGAAGACTGAAGTCGTCAAAAGGAGAACATCTGGGCACACTCAGGGCAGCTTGGCCACCGCCCTGGCCCGAAGAGCAGCCGTGGAATGAAGAGCTGGGAAGGGAGAAGCCAAGCCACTGCAGAGCAGAAGATGCTGATTCTTCATCAGCTGATTCCCTGTGTGGTTGGAGTGGAATTTCTCCAAGTGCATCCCTTTGGGATGAGGATGGTTCTGTACAAGTGGAAAAGATGATTATCATGTTGTTGTATTTATTTGGAGAGGATGTGCAGCGGTTTTCAGACAGCACCACGCACCTAATTGGGAATTCAAATTCCAGCTGGTAGATTGAGGCTGAAAGGCAGAGCTGTGGGATAGAAACGGGCAGGCACAAAATGCTGAGGCTCCTAATCTTTTACAATATGTTTGTTTAATACAAAGTGGTCTACTGAGATTGTTTTGCAGAGTAGAATAATCATTGTGTGCTGACTAATGGGAGACAGCAAGCTGTTAAAGAGCATCAATTAACCATACAGGAGGAGATTATTGAGTATTTTCACAAGCATTCAGGATGTGAGGAGTAAAGGATATTGCTTGAAGATAACCCTTGGAGATTTTTAGCAATTGAAATCTATAAACTGCAACAAGAGTATTTGTGGCCATACATATGTTTGCAGAGCCTTCCAAGAGGAACAGAGCTGGAGTCAGCTTTCCAACTCCAGATTGTGCTGATAGGAAATAAACAGTGCTTTGCTGAACTTGTTGTCTTATTTAATATTGATAATTTTTTTCATTTCCCCTCTTAAGTTGATCTAATGTTATCCCAGGAAATACTGGCCCTCTTCATGGAAGACAGCATGTGCAACATCCTTCTGCCACTCGGGTGTAGGTTGTGTTCCACTTCTGTTTTCCTGCCTGTAGGGCTGTTATCCTTGCCCTTGCATCTGCTCCTGCTTGCCTGTAGTAATTCCTTTCCCTGCTGCTGCTGTGGGTTAGAACTCAGTGCACTCAGAGCTGAGAGGAGCGTGCTGCTCCTCCATCATGTGCCGTGCTTAGTGGATAATAAAATTCTCCGGTTTTGACTGGTGGGGAGTATGAAAACCTATGTTTCATTAAGAATGCTTTTGTACAGCCTTACTGTGCTTCTACTGGAGTTTAATGGGAAAAATAAATAACACCTTGTGGGCTCTGTTTGCTGAGTGATGTTGTTGTTTGTAACTGACGGGAAATTTTTCCCATCCTGGATTCCAGTGTTAAATCCACTTTGTGCAAACATCATTTTCCATTTATTCATTGGCTGTGGGGAGAGCAGGTAGAATTGAATTTATTTTTTCAGTTTTGTTCCTTCTGAAGCGGTGTTAGAGAATTGCACCTCAGTTATTCTTACAGCCAACAGCAAGAGATGTCCCTGGGATTCCCTGGGGATTATGATAAAGAGGGACCCCTGATTCTTGGACAAGGACAAAGATAGACTTCTCTCAGCTTCTATTCTCTGTTCAAATGCCTTAATCAACAGAGGTCTCCTTTAACAGATGGTTCTGCATCGATAAAGCCTTTAATGTGTTGGTAAAAATTCAGAGAAATTTACTCCTTTGCTGATTTGATTGATTTTCTTAATCTTCTTTAAGCAGAGGCTGAGGGGTGAGAATAACTCATCAGAAGACCATGGAGAGGATTAATTACTTGGCTGCAAAACTCATGAAGATACTCTGAAGGAAGGTGTGGGATGAGTGAGCCCAGTGAAGTTGGTGTCAGGGGAGGAATCTGTGTGACTGCAGCGGTCACACCTGCAGTGTTTGATTGGAGAGAGTGCAGACTGATCCCCTGCACGTCTCATATCCTTCTGAACTCGTTTCAGTAATAAACCCCCCCTGATCTGGGGGATAAAAATCCCTTTCCTCTCACAGACAGCAGCTGGTCTGACCCTGAGCAGCTGTAGCTCGACAGTGGGAGATGCTGCAGGTGCTTCGCTACCTTAGAGCTCTTGTCCTTGCAGCTGGGGCTGCTTTGAGCTCTGTCTGATCTCTGGTGCTTCAGAGAGCTGCCAAAACATCCCTGACTTTACAGGGAGCTTGTCAAAGCCGTGATGTCTGAGGCACTGAGGTCTTCATGCAGCTCTGCAGATTTCAAGCCCCAAGGAGCTGTTCAGCTTGGCCCAGGGGTGGGAAAGCGAGGGGCTGCAGAGCGATTTCAAGGCTGCAAGGGGGATCATTAGCACTGAGCTTGACCTGAGCTGAGCTTTGGCCAGAGGATTCATCCCTGGAGCTGCAGTGAAGCATTTCATGGTTCATTATCCTCACAGCAGGAAACAGTGTCTTACTCTGAAGCTGAATATCTTAACTGGAATTTTTCATCCATTTGATCTCCTTATGGCTTTGTCAGCAAAGGCTGACCTCTCCCACCTTCTTTCCCCACTTCCTTTTAGGAAGTAAAACAAACCACGTATCTGTCTCCATGAATGGAATATTTTGAACTCTCTAAGTTTCATATTCTGAGGTTTTTCTGGGCTCTGGGTCACTACTCTCTGTTCCCTTGTGGCTTTTTGAGGCACAAACTCCAGAGCAGCGCACAAGTCTCAGGGGAGCTCTGGGATTTGGGCAGGTTGCAGAGGCAGCATCACTTTTGGGAAACTTTGCTGCTTTTTGACTGAGTTGATTTGGCAGCTTTTTGCCATAGCAGAAACAGAAAATCCCATTGGGCCAAGAGCCATTTCCCTGTGGGCCTTAGCAGGGTGCCTCTTTTACAGATATTTCCCCACTGACAAGTGCATTTTGAGATGAGTCACTGAATTCATATTTAATCCACTAGTAAAATTGGCAAGGCAATTACCATCTTGCTAGTTCTTCAAATCAAATTGTTAGAGAACATTAAATCAAATGCTTTGGAAAAATCCCAGTATATACAATTGCTTTTATAATCCAGACTGTGATGCTGTCACAAGAAAAGCTTTCATTTTATTGGGGCCTGCCTTCAGTGAAAGTGTGCTGCCTGGTACTCATTTTGCTCTTGGCCTCTGCTTGTCTCTGCTCCATTTTTTTACCTTTTCCTAATTGTTACCCCATAATGAGAGCTGAGAATTAAGGAATTGCTCAGTTGCAGTTGTCACCCCTACTTCTCAGCATTGCCAGGTGCAGAAAGCACTTGCAAAAGGAAATGATGCTGTTGTTCTCGAGGCAGCCAATCTGTTCTGACAGGCTGGTGGCTTGGAGCAGGACAGGGATGAAGGTCACTCTGCTGGCTCTCCCTTTTGCTGTGCTTTGCTCTGAAGGCCACGCACCCACTCCCCAGCAGGGGAAGCCTGCAGAGCCTTGTACGTAAATAAATCATCGCTGGAGGGGCTGCTGGACTGGCAATCTGCAAACAAACGACTGCAGGCAGCTCTCTGGGTGCTGAGGCCTGGCTGAAAGCTGGTTTAATTCAGTTTACACTGACACTTCGGTCTGCACTCACACTTGGCTCTTCTCTTCAGTGCATCCTAGCCCAAACGTGACGTGTTGTGTTGTTTCCTGGGGGGAGGATTGCTCTCACAGAAATGTACCACACTCTCCCCTTGCTGTTCTTTTTCTCCCCTCTACAGGTGGCAGCGAGAGAGGAGCTACAGAAGGAGAGGTTCTCTGCCACTGCCAGGAAGGTGCAGGAGAGCGTTGAACTCAAGCTCAGGGGCCTCGCATCCCTCGGTGCTCCAAGGAGGAACAAAACGCACGGCTCGGGCAGGCTGGTGCTGCGGAGCACAGGGGCTGCCAGCAGAGCAGGCACTGCTGCCAGCAGAGCAGGCACTGCTGCCTGTGCCCAGGAGGCTGCTGCAGCTGTCAGTGCTGCAGAGGTGCTGGCAGAGCTGCAGCTGAGAGAGGCCAGCCTGCAGAGAGAGCTGCAGCGGCTGCGGCGCGAGTGCCGGCGCAGGCTGGATGGGATTGCGGAGGGCTTGGAGGGAGTGATCTGTGTCTCCCCCTGAGGAGAGAAACCTGGCTGAGAAACCTCAGAGAAGCAAAGGAGCAGAGTGGCTCGGTCACATTGGAGCACAGGCTGAGGAGCCAAATGTAATTTCTAATTCTTGAGCCTGGGAGTTGTAGCCTGTGCCTGCTCTGGGAGCTGTGCTGGGGCCACAGCCTCGGTGCTCTCCCTGCAGCCCCGTTACTGCTCACCTTGCCAATTAAATTCTGCCTCAGGCCTCGCTGGGAGTGTGCATAAATCTCCCTTTTATCTTGTGGATTTCCAGTTCTTCTGCCAAGCACTGGGCTCTTTCTCGGTGCTCAGCTGCTAAGCACGGCGTACACTGGGGCTGAGCATTGAAGTACTAATTGCATTCAATATTTCCCAGCAATTGGAAGAGTTCATTAGTCAGAAAAATCCGAGTATTGGAGAACATGAAAAATACCAAGGCTTAGAGAGATTGGAAATATTCGAGAGTGTTGTTTTAATTCAGCTGCTTGGAGTATTTGTGGCAGCTATAATGTAGTCACAATAAAGAAAAACAAATGCCTAATAATAAATAAAGCACTGCACTGATTTCATTTAGTGGTGTGATGCACTTGAAGTAATTGGGTTCTCAAAGAGAACAAACTAGAAACCCCTTCCATCAGGTTATGAGTCACAAAGAGATGGATAACTTATGGACCTGCTATAAGGAGTTTCTGTGATACAGAAATACAACCTTAACTTCCAAGCTTGAGGAGTCTCCAAGCTCTCTCTGCTCCCTTGGAGCAGTGAAATGCTTTTCCTTTGGCCTTAATTTCCAACCCTTTCCTGGTTTGCTTTCACCAAGGAATATTTTTATATTCCAGTTGGACGCTTTGAGGAATAAATAATATTGGAAGAAACCGGTCTGCTTTTCATTTGTGGATTGCTGTGAGCAGTGGGATTTCTTCTGTCTGGGGAAGCAGCCCCTGGGAGCAGGGTGTTTGTGTGTGCTGTGCGAGGCTGTCACTCACAGCAGTGTTCCTGCTGGCAGCAGCACTGACAGTCCTGGAGCAGAAAAACCCCCTGGGACTGCCAAGATCCACGTCTGGGGCAGGTGGTCCCAGGCTGCTGCTCCTGGAAGAATCTCCACAGCTTTCAAAAGCCAGTCCACACCACTCTGCTTCCCAAACCCTCTCTGTAGGTGCAGGCTGCCCGTTTCAGGCTGCTACAACTTTGGGCAGCTCCAGGACTGCTGACATTTAATGCATGAAAGGACTCATTCAGACACAGATTTCACAGAAAATTATTCATGAATGGGAGCAAAGCAGTATATCCCAGAACTAACAAGAGTGGCAGCACCAGTCTCCCTCTCCTTGAGTATTTTATATCCTCCTTTAGCTTTTATATGAGGAAATTTTCATACTGCATCGCATTTAGGTTTAAAATGTTGCCCTTAGAAGATCTTTTCTTCTCCTGGGATATTCAGCAGAGAAGGGTGGGCAAATATTCTTGAGCATGGCAAGAGCCCTGAGATTGAAGTGCAGGTCTGGCTCATGCCCTGCTGTGGCTTCTCAGGGCTGGCTGAGTGCTGGGTGCCAGGATTTATTGTCCTGCTGTGCACCTAAGGTGACAGGAGTCACTTGGGGATGAGTGATTCCCTGGGAGCACGAAGCAGGAGGTGCTATGGGGGCTTGGTGCTCTCCCACACCGAGTTTTGGAGGGTGATTTTTCCTTTCAAAAATCCCAGCACCTCCCTGGGAGCTGGACACACAGGGGCTGAGCTCTGGTCGTGCCTTGGTGACTGGTGACAGCTTCTGAGGCATATCAATGCCTCTGGAATGGAGCTCTCCGGTCCTCGTGAGCCTGGTGAGCCATCAGCTGTCTCTGTGCTGCTGCTGCTGCTGGGAGATGATGAATGATAAACACCACTTGAAAGCCCAAGAAAATATCCCTGGGTTAACACCAGCTGCAGTGAGGGCAGGAAAGTGAACTGAGGGACCACAGTTACACTTAATGTGCTACAACCTCGGAACAAATGGATGTTTGTCACCTCACACCGTTACCACGGTACTTGTGCTGTTTTCCTTTGGCCACTGGGGCCTGGCCCTGTGTCAGCAGCTGAGGATGCTGCAGAGGGGGATTGCTGCCCCGGGAGAGCTGTGCTGTGCCCTGCTTGGTGTGTGGCAGGAGGAGGGTGACTCAAGCACAGCCTGCCATCCACGGGCTCCTGCAGCTTCTGAAATGTGAAACAGCACAGAAACGCAGAGTGCTGTAAGCACCCACTACAGGCTGAGGACAAGCTGTTAACAGGTTTGCCCTTTGCCATACCCCCATGGGTTGTAGCTCCCTTGTGGAAGCAGGGGATTGTTGATGGAGCTGAGCAGAGAAGAGCAGTGGCTCTGGGAGCTGTGAGTGCCACACTGTGTGCAGTGAGCTCACGTGGTGGGGGAAGCTGCTGCTGATGCTGTCCAAACATCTGGGGTGGGCAGCAGGGCTTGGTTTGCTTTCTGCTTTGTTTGAAGCACTTCTCCTTGTTGGTGCATCCTGAAGGGTGTAGTTTGGGCTCGGATCCTGTTGGGAACTAAGTGATGCTGGAAAAGCAGGAAACCAGGGTTAAATCAGCACCTGGAAGAGGTGCACGTGCTTGTGAGATATCCCTGGCAGGGAAGAGCTGTCCCAGGTGCCCACCTGGGGACAGCTGCCAGCACTGCCTGTCCATGGGAAGCCCCTGTCACAGCTCCTCCTCACAGGGCTGGGAGCCCATGGCCTTTTGCTCTGCTGGTGCCTCACTGCAGACAGGTGAGATGCTGCTGCAGCCTTTAAACCACACCCTGCCGATGGATTGTTGTCCAGCAGAGCCTTGAGAGGAGTTTTTGTGGGAGCTGTGTGTGTGTGCAGGCTCTGGTGGGCCGGCATGGAGGTGTTTTACACACTTTAACCCATTGCTCTGATGTAACTGGCGCTCGCTTTCCAGGCATCTCACCAGGAAATGGAATTGGCCATAAATCCTGAACTGGCTGATGACTCTGGCTCTCACTGCGTGGCTGGAAATGCTCCTCCCCAAATAAGTGAGCATCATTTAGCCTGCAGTCAAAACAGGAGGTTCCTGCAGTCACCGCTCCCGACAGCGCTGCACCTGCTGGGAAATAAGGGCTGCAACCCGTGTTTAAAAATAAGAGTGGCTGTGAGCAGTTCTTCCTTGGAGTGTTTTGGGTTCCCTGTGGGATTCCTGCGCCGGCTCCTGCTGGAGGATGAGCTGACAGCAGTTGGTGTGAGCGGCTCAGTGGGAGTGAACACATGCCTGATGGTTCAGCTCCCTCTCCTCTGACCCTCAGCCTCTTCCAGCGAGAGCCTCGGCTCTTTCACCCTCACGCTTCGCCTCCTGGAGCCCACAGCTCGTATGGAGCAGTCTGGCAGGGCTGCTGCTCCTCAGCTCAGCCCCAGCCCTGCTGGTCTCACCTCTAGGCTGGGAAGATCCCTGTCCTTGCGGCCCCTCACACCCCCGCTGTGTCCCAGGCCGTGGCCAGAGCCCTGCTGCCATCACAAAAGGCTTTGTGCTGCTCAGGAACGAGAGGCAGGGAAAACAAAGGTGTGCACCCTCGTCTGAGCATCCATTCTCTGCCTGTCCCAGCCCCAGCCTCTGTCTCTGATGGGATCTGTGCTCACAGCAGGCTCTGCCATCCTCCCCCAGCCATGAGCCAGCCGTGTCCCACTCATCTGTCACCTTCCCTGGCAGCAGGAACCCTCACTGCCAGCGGTGCCACCTTATTCCCAGCCTGAGTCTTAGGGCCAGCACCCGCTGCTGCTGCTTGGGAGAGCCCTGTGCTCACCCAGAACAGCCCTCCTGGAGCTCCAGCTGCACCCACAAAGGGCCTGCAAGCAGCTGGGAAAGCCCTGGGCACGGGGAGGGGCACAGCATGGCCCCCCAGGCTCTCTTGGTGGCTCCTGCTTTCATTTAGCATCAAGCACAGCTCAGGAATATTTGAGCGTGGCTGCCTGCAGCAGACAGCAGCGAGCGAGGGATTTGCTGGGCTGGAGTCAAAGCAGGCTCTCAGACCCTGCTAATGCTCTTCTTCTCCCATCTGACCTTATTAAATCAGCCTGGTTGTTCCACAGGATGCCTCCTTTGCTCTTCCAGCAGCCCCAGCTGCTCTGGAGGCAGCAGAGCTGGGGATGCTCTGGGAGGAGGACGTGGCTCAGTGGAGCAGGCCAGGGGCTGTGCTGGCCCTGGGCCCGTCCTGCAGGAGCCACCAACACCCTTCATCTTACAAATACAAGCCCTAGGTAAAAAAAAAGGCTGGAATTTTCTGCCCTCCCAACTGCTCAGTTGGCAAAATCTCCAGCACTTGGCGGGGCTGAGTGGAGGAGTTTGTTTAATCCTAGCAGCCTCTCGTCCTGCACGTGGCACTTGCAGCTTTCCCGGGCCATGAGGCAGCGGGTGGCAGGGCTGTGCTGCCAGCCAGGTCCCGGGAGGGCACGGGCCACGAGGGATCTGGCCATGGAAAGGCAGGGCCAGCGCTTTTCCTGGGGTTCTGTTCCATGGAGGCCTTGCTGAGCCAGCCTGGCCGTGCAGTGTGCTGCTGTGGCAGGGAGGGATGGCACGCAGGTGAAAGCTGCTGTGCTTTCTGCAAGCACAGGGATCTCTGCCCCATCCCTGGACAGCCTCAGGCCCTGGAATAACTCGGTTTATCCCGGCTGCACCATTACTGCCGTGGCAAGGCTCAGCAGGGAGAAGCCTCAGGCTGGCCATGGGCTCTGAAGCTCATCCTGGGGCTGGCACAAGGTGGCCAGTGACTCCTGGGCCAGGGGTGGCCCCTGGCCCGAGGGAATGAGCCCTGGCTTGTGGAGTGAGGTGTGGGCGAGCCACGAGCCTGAGGAGGTTCACTCTGTATGAACGCTTCCCAGCCCTGAGATGTGACATTAATTCATTAGTGTCCTCTAAGTAAAGGAGCTTTCTAATTAATTTTTATAGAAGCATCTTTCTTGTTTACACTGATTAATATTAAAAATGCTAATATGTGTTTTTTAATGCTAACCGCTGGCAAGGAGACCAGGCTACCACCCTTGATTAATGACACAGTGGCTTCTCGCTCCCCAGACCCCTTTTAAAAATGAAAATACACTGTAAAGCCCCCAGTGAGGGGTCCAGGCTGCCTGGGGGCTGGGGCAGATATCCTGGCCCAGGCTGTGAGCCCGAGTTCTCTCCTGCTGGGGCAGCGTGCCCAGCCCGTGCTGTGCACGCTGATGTCTCCCATTAAACCCTGGCTCCCTGCACTTTCAGGGCCTGCATTCATTTCAGCCTTGTAGAGCCTGAAATAAATTTGTATTCCCCCTTTTTGGTTGTTTCCCTCTGGAGGCCAAGGCCAGCAACCAAAGGCGTGGTAACAATCAAGCTCGACTGCGAGTTATTTGCTCGGCATCGCTGCGTCTGCCAAACAGCAATATTAATTTTGTCTCTCAATGAAGGAAATATTCTGCTGATTAGCCACGGGGGCAGCATTTGTTCTAGGAATCAGCCTTTATTAGGCCTTTAGATGATGCTGTAATTCATGTTGCTAAGTTAGGAAGAGCTTTTCATTGACACGCTGGGGTCTCCAGCTGGGATGGGCACAGAGCTGGGAAGGTGAATGAAAAGGTTGGGACTGGAAGTGCTGTGGGGAAAGGGGGGCTGCAGGCTGGGCAGGGACGGTGTCACACCAAGGTGCCATCCTGGGAGGGTCCTGTGGGGACAGCCAGCAGGGAATGCCCTGCCCCGCTGCTCCCCTGGCACCTGCGCTGGGGACAGGGACCCCCAGGCTGGGAGGATTCCCAGGGAGAAGACCCCAGCCCCAAGGGGTTGGAGAACACACTCTGTGCATGAACACGCTGCTGCCCACCAGCCACAGCCCCTGTGGCCGTGGGGACAGGGGTGGCAGTGGTCTGTGGTGCCACAGCAGGGCTCTCTCACACCTCATGGTGCTTCATAAAACCAGCTCTCCCACCCCCTTCAGGAGAGAGCCTGGGGCCAAAGTTTTGTGCTGCTGGCACGAGCTGTGAGTGTTTAATGTAGGCATGAAATCCTGAATCTGCCCCGAGCAGCTCGTGGGGACACCCCCTGTGCCAGTGCAGCCCAGCATTGCTGCCTCCATCCTGTGCTGCTGCTGCTGCTGCTCTCACCCAGGAGCTGCCCAGGGCTCTGCCTCCTCTGCCAGGGCAGCACTGCTGTGCCTGGAGCCCCTGGCAGCTCCTGCAGTGCCACCAGCAGCGCCCTGCATCTTCCCTCTCTCCCAACAGCATTTCCTCCAGCACAGGAGCGTGGCACCAGGCTCTGAGCTCTGTTTCTCTGCCAGGGACCCAGCAGTGCCCGGGGGTGGGCACAGGTGGGAGCAGCTTCCATCCCCTGGCAGCTCAGGGGGAGGCAAATGCCCTGGGCAATGCTGAGGGAGCAGATGGCGTTGAATTTCTAAGAGTAAAGATGCTTTTTAAAGTTGGGTTCTTTTCCCCCATCAATTGCTGAGAAATTGTCTTGAAAAAGTGGGTTAGAACAGAGCAAGGAGCAGGGATTTTGCTGTTTTGGCTGCAGGGACTCTGTGTGCTAAAAAATGATCAAAAAGGGGCTGTGTCCCCCTAAGGGTCCCACTGTGGCTGCCACTCATCCCTTCTGCTGCCACCTCTGGCTCTGGGGACGGGGCCTGTCCCTGCTCTCCCACCTCGGGAGAAGGCAGGGGATGTCCCCAGGCTCAGGAGAAGGGAGGGGATGTCCCCAGGCTCAGGAGAAGGGATGTCCCCAGGCTCAGGAGAAGGCAGGGGATGTCCCCAGGCTCAGAAGAAGCCAGGGGATGTCCCCAGGGTCAGGAGAAGGGAGGGGATGTCCCCAGGCTCAGGAGAAGTGATGTCCCCAGGCTCAGGAGAAGGCAGGGGATGTCCCCAGGCTCAGAAGAAGCCAGGGGATGTCCCCAGGCTCAGGAGAAGGCAGGGGATGTCCCCAGGCTCAGGAGAAGGGATGTCACCAGGCTCAGAAGAAGGCAGGGGATGTCCCCAGGCTCAGGAGAAGGCAGGGGGTGTCCCCAGGCTCAGGAGAAGGCAGGGGGTGTCCCCAGGCTCAGGAGAAGTGATGTCCCCAGGCTCAGGAGAAGGGATGTCCCCAGGCTCAGGAGAAGGCAGGGGGTGTCCCCAGGCTCAGGAGAAGTGAAGTGATGTCCCCAGGCTCAGGAGAAGTGATGTCCCCAGGCTCAGGAGAAGGCAGGGGATGTCCCCAGGCTCAGGAGAAGTGATGTCCCCAGGCTCAGGAGAAGGCAGGGGATGTCCCCAGGCTCAGGAGAAGGCAGGGGGTGTCCCCAGGGTCAGGAGAAGGCAGGGGATGTCTCCAGGCTCAGGAGAAGTGAAGTGATGTCCCCAGGCTCAGGAGAAGGCAGGGGATGTCCCCAGGCTCAGGAGAAGGGATGTCCCCAGGCTCAGGAGAAGGCAGGGGATGTCCCCAGGCTCAGGAGAAGGCAGGGGATGTCCCCAGGCTGTGCTGTCCCACCTTGCTGGGGATGGGGAGCGAGGTGGGTGCTGCTGGCAGCGTGGCACAGGGCTGTGCCCAGCCAGCCTGGGTGCCCCCTTTGCTCTCCTGCCAGGGGGCAGAGGCAGCTCTGGGCTGAGCTCAGCAAGGTTCTGGTGCCCTGGAATCCTTGCTGGACACGGGGCTGCTCCCAGGGGAGCCCTGGAGCTGCAGGCAGAAGCTGCATCCAGGTGGGAGCTTTGCTTATCCTGCAGTGGGAACATTTCAGCTCTGTCAGTGGGAGCATCTCAGTGTGGGCATCTTCCCCAGCTGCTCCTGGAGAGCAGCCTACTCCTCGAGATGAGTGTTACACCACAAAGTTCTGCTTCAGAAAATATTTCCTTAATAGCACAAAGTTTTAAGGCAGTTTCAAGTGCGTTTTTGTGTGGGAAGTCCATACATTTAGGGATGCTTATTTAATAATGAAGACCTGTTTATCTGCTGATTTATGACCTTTCCCGACACACAAAGCCCCCAGGGCGGTGCAGAGCTGCCAGGCAGAACCCAGCATGGTGTTCAGGCTGGTTTGTGATGAGGAGGAGAGCCAGGATCTGTGCAGGGAGTGAGGCTGACACAGCAGAGCTCTTCCTCACCCTCTGAACAATCTCAATTTCCCTCCTCGTTCCGCCTCTCTGCTCAGCTCGGAGACCTCACCCTCCTGACATTCAAAGCAAGAGGGAAACCAGGAATTATTTCAGATGGACCTGAAGATTTTAATCATTTCAGTCTCCAGGATCTTCTGTGGAGGCTCATCTAGAAAATACAGCCCGGTAATATGTAATGAAATAATCAACTGGCCTGGTTTTCAGCTGGGTTTTTATTTCCCCTTTCATTTTTGGGTGTTGCTGCTGCCCTGACCCCTCCCAGTCTCACACTCTGTGTGATGACACGTTCACACATGAAGGGAAAATCCCTGGAATCTCTGCACATCCCTTCAGCTCCAGAAACAAACCGATAAAAGGGAATGATGGGTTTAATAATAAAGATTATTTTTCCACAGGACAGGCCTCCAGCCCCGGTACAGAGCGCATCTCTGGGCATCTCTGAGCATCTCTGAGCACATCTCTGGGCATCTCTGAACATCTCTGGGCATCTCTGAGCATCTCTGAGCATCTCTGGGCATCTCTGGGCATCTCTGAGCATCTCTGGGCATCTCTGAGCATCTCTGAGCATCTCTGAGCATCTCTGAACATCTCTGGGCATCTCTGAACATCTCTGAGCATCTCTGGGCATCTCTGAGCATCTCTGGGCATCTCTGGGCATCTCTGAGCATCTCTGAGCATCTCTGAGCATCTCTGAGCATCTCTGAACATCTCTGAGCATCTCTGGGCATCTCTGAGCATCTCTGGGCATCTCTGAGCATCTCTGGGCATCTCTGAGCATCTCTGAGCGCATCTCTGAACATCTCTGAGCATCTCTGGGCATCTCTGAGCATCTCTGGGCATCTCTGCGCATCTCTGAGCGCATCTCTGAACATCTCTGAGCATCTCTGGGCATCTCTGAGCACATCTCTGGGCATCTCTGAGCATCTCTGAGCATCTCTGGGCATCTCTGAGCATCTCTGAGCATCTCTGAGCATCTCTGGGCATCTCTGAGCAACTCTGGGCATCTCTGAGCACATCTCTGAGCATCTCTGAGCATCTCTGAGCATCTCTGGGCATCTCTGAGCATCTCTGAACATCTCTGAGCATCTCTGAGCATCTCTGGGCATCTCTGAGCATCTCTGAGCATCTCTGAGCATCTCTGGGCATCTCTGAGCGCATCTCTGAGCGCATCTCTGAGCATCTCTGGGCATCTCTGAGCATCTCTGGGCATCTCTGGGCATCTCTGGGCATCTCTGAGCATCTCTGAGCATCTCTGGGCATCTCTGAGCATCTCTGAGCATCTCTGAGCATCTCTGAGCATCTCTGAGCATCTCTGGGCATCTCTGAGCATCTCTGAGCATCTCTGGGCATCTCTGAGCATCTCTGAGCATCTCTGAGCATCTCTGGGCATCTCTGGGCATCTCTGAGCATCTCTGGGCATCTCTGAGCATCTCTGAGCATCTCTGAGCATCTCTGAACATCTCTGGGCATCTCTGAGCATCTCTGAGCATCTCTGGGCATCTCTGGGCATCTCTGAGCATCTCTGGGCATCTCTGGGCATCTCTGAGCATCTCTGAGCATCTCTGGGCATCTCTGAGCATCTCTGAGCACATCTCTGGGCATCTCTGAGCATCTCTGGGCATCTCTGGGCATCTCTGAACATCTCTGAGCATCTCTGAGCACATCTCTGGGCATCTCTGAGCATCTCTGGGCATCTCTGAGCATCTCTGAGCATCTCTGAGCATCTCTGGGCATCTCTGAGCATCTCTGAGCATCTCTGAGCATCTCTGGGCATCTCTGAGCATCTCTGAGCATCTCTGGGCATCTCTGGGCATCTCTGGGCATCTCTGGGCATCTCTGAGCATCTCTGAGCATCTCTGGGCATCTCTGGGCATCTCTGAGTATCTCTGGGCATCTCTGAGCATCACTGAGCATCTCTGAGCATCTCTGAGCATCTCTGAGCATCTCTGAGCATCTCTGGGCATCTCTGGGCATCACTGAGCATCTCTGAGCATCTCTGAGCATCTCTGAGCATCTCTGAGCATCTCTGGGCATCTCTGAGCATCTCTGGGCATCTCTGGGCATCTCTGAGCATCTCTGGGCATCTCTGGGCACATCTCTGAGCATCTCTGGGCATCTCTGAGCATCTCTGGGCATCTCTGGGCATCTCTGGGCATCTCTGGGCATCTCTGAACATCTCTGGGCATCTCTGAGCATCTCTGAGCATCTCTGAGCATCTCTGAGCATCTCTGGGCATCTCTGAGCATCTCTGAACATCTCTGAGCATCTCTGAGCATCTCTGGGCATCTCTGAGAGCATCTCTGGGCATCTCTGGGCATCTCTGAGCATCTCTGGGCATCTCTGGGCATCTCTGAACATCTCTGAGCGTCTCTGAGCATCTCTGAGCATCTCTGAGCATCTCTGAGCATCTCTGAGCACATCTCTGAGCATCTCTGGGCATCTCTGAGCATCACTGAGCATCTCTGAGCATCTCTGGGCATCTCTGGGCATCTCTGAGCATCTCTGAGCATCTCTGAGCATCTCTGAGCATCTCTGGGCATCTCTGAGCATCTCTGAGCATCTCTGAGCATCTCTGGGCATCTCTGGGCATCTCTGGGCATCTCAGGGCATCTCTGAGCATATCTCTGAGCATCTCTGAGCACATCTCTGAGCATCTCTGAGCATCTCTGAGCACATCTCTGAGCATCTCTGAGCATCTCTGGGCATCTCTGAGCATCTCTGAGCATCTCTGGGCATCTCTGGGCATCTCTGGGCATCTCTGGGCATCTCTGAGCATCTCTGAGCATCTCTGGGCATCTCTGGGCATCTCTGGGCATCTCTGAGCATCTCTGAGCATCTCTGAGCATCTCTGGGCATCTCTGGGCATCTCTGAGCATCTCTGAGCATCTCTGAGCATCTCTGGGCATCTCTGAGCATCTCTGGGCATCTCTGAGCGCATCTCTGAGCATCTCTGAGCATCTCTGGGCATCTCTGAACATCTCTGAGCATCTCTGAACATCTCTGGGCATCTCTGAGCATCTCTGAGCATCTCTGGGCATCTCTGAGCATCTCTGGGCATCTCTGAGCGCATCTTTGGGCATCTCTGGGCATCTCTGGGCATCTCTGAGCATCTCTGAGCATCTCTGGGCATCTCTGGGCATCTCTGAGCATCTCTGGGAATCTCTGAGCATCTCTGGGCATCTCTGAGCATCTCTGAACATCTCTGAGCATCTCTGAGCATCTCTGAGCATCTCTGAGCATCTCTGGGCATCTCTGGGCATCTCTGGGCACATCTCTGAGCATCTCTGGGCATCACTGAGCATCTCTGAGCATCTCTGAGCACATCTCTGAGCATCTCTGGGCATCTCTGAGCATCTCTGAGCACATCTCTGAGCATCTCTGGGCATCTCTGAGCATCTCTGAGCATCTCTGGGCATCTCTGGGCATCTCTGGGCATCTCTGGGCATCTCTGGGCATCTCTGGGCATCTCTGAGCATCTCTGGGCATCTCTGGGCATCTCTGAGCATCACTGAGCATCTCTGAGCATCTCTGGGCATCTCTGGGCATCTCTGGGCATCTCTGAGCATCTCTGAACATCTCTGAGCATCTCTGAGCATCTCTGGGCATCTCTGAGCATCTCTGAGCATCTCTGAGCATCTCTGGGCATCTCTGGGCATCTCTGGGCATCTCTGAGCATTTCTGGGCATCTCTGGGCATCTCTGGGCATCTCTGAACATCTCTGGGCATCTCTGGGCATCTCTGAGCATCTCTGAGCATCTCTGACGCTGAGTGTCAGATGAAATGGGCTAATGAAAAGGATTAGGGTGTTAATAGCACATTTGATTAGCGGAGCTCTGGGCTCGGGGCACTCTCTGCTGAGTGTTAATGGGCGCTGCGGGGGACGGCTCCTAAATGAGCCCATTAATGAGCAGGAGCTGAGCCAGAGCCCGGGGCAGCCCGCGGGGAAAGCCGCCTGTCTGTCTGTCTGTCTGTCTGTCCTGTCTGCGGCCACAGGGAAAGAGAGAAAGAAGAAAAAAGGAGAAATATTAATTTTTTAATTTTTTTATTTTTTTTTTGTCTGACGGTGAAAAGAATAAAAATAAAAGGCCGGTGTGCTCTTGTCACTGTAGGAGGGCCTGACATTTGGTGATGGATGGATGGATGGGGAGCTGGGAGCGCGGCTGCTGTGCCAAACGCAGCCCTGGAGTCCTGCGGGAACGTTCTGAGATAATTCCCGGCTCGGGCGGCTCAGCCTTGGCCTGATGTGATTAATTAACGCCTCCCGGAGCAATCAGGGGCTGCCACTCATTAGCGGGATGATGCTCCGTCAATGCCTGCATCCCGGAGGGCTCGGAGGAGGATGCAGGGAGGGAGGGAAGGATGCAGGGAAACAGGGACGGATGCAGGGAAGGACGCAGGGATGCAGGGAGGGATGCAGGGATGCAGGAAGGGATGCAGAGAAGGATGCAGGGATGCAGGGACTGATGCAGGGATGCAGGAAGGGATGCAGGGAGGGATGCAGGGATGCAGGAAGGGATGCAGGGAAGGATGCAGGGATGCAGGGACTGATGCAGGGATGCAGGAAGGGATGCAGGGAGGGATGCAGGGAGGGATGCAGGGAGGCAGGGAGGGATGCAGGGAGGATGAGGGATGCAGGGATGGATGCAGGGATGCAGAGAGGCAGGGAAGGATGCAGGGAGGGATTCAGGGAGGGATGCAGGGATGCAGGAGGGATGCAGGGATGCAGGGAGGGATGCAGGGAGGGATGCAGGGATGCAGGGAGGCAGGAGGGATGAGGGATGCAGGGATGGATGCAGGGATGCAGAGAGGCAGGGAAGGATGCAGGGAGGGATGCAGGGAGGGATGGATGCAGGGATGCAGGGAGGCAGGGAGGGATGCAGGGAGGCAGGGAGGGATGCAGGGAGGGATGCAGGGAGGGATGCAGGGATGCAGGGATGGATGCAGGGAGGGATGCAGGGAGGCAGGGAGGGATGCAGGGAGGATGAGGGATGCAGGGATGGATGCAGGGATGCAGAGAGGCAGGGAAGGATGCAGGGAGGGATTCAGGGAAGGATGCAGGGAGGCAGAGAGGCAGGGAAGGATGCAGGGAAGGATGCAGGGAGGCAGGGAGGGATGCAGGGAGGGATGCAGGGATGCAGGAGGGATGAGGGAGGCAGGAAAGGATGCAGGTAGGGATGCAGGGAGGGATGCAGGGAGGGATGCAGGGATGCAGGAGGGATGAGGGAGGCAGGAAAGGATGCAGGTAGGGATTCAGGGAGGGATGCAGGGAGGGATGCAGGGAAGGATGCAGGGATGCAGGAGGGATGAGGGATGCAGGGAGGGATGCAGGGAGGGATGCAGGGATGCAGGTAAGGATGCAGGGAAGGATGCAGGGAGGCAGGAGGGATGAGGGAGGCAGGAAAGGATGCAGGGAGGGAGGCATGGCTGCTGCAGGCTGGGCACCCAGGGTTCCGTGCACCACAGCTGTGCCAGCACCTCCCCGCTGCCTCTGGGGCACCCGAGTAACTCCTGGAGAAATTCCCATCATGTTTCTTTTTTCGGTGTCAGGCAGTAAATAACACAGAGCCATAAACAGTTAGGATGCTGCAGGGAGGCAGGAGTTATCAATTGCTGGTGCAATAAGCTATCACATATCCTTAAGGAAGGGATTTAAAATATTGAAGTGAATAAACATACATGGCCTGGTTGGGTTTTGGTTTGGGTTTTTTTCCATCAGACTGACTCCAGGATGCAGCAGATTCGGAGAAAAGCAGCCCACAGGCTGTGAGCCTTGCACCCACAGCTGTCTGCTGAGAGCAGGAGCTTCACTGTCCTGTCCTGTGAGCTGCCTCTGACTGGGGCCTTTTAATGGTGTTTGTTATTTCAAACCAAAAATAGCTGAAAGGCCAATCCCCCAGTGCCTCCCACAGCTCTGGGGGCAGAGCACCTCCTTCCTGGGGTTTTGCCTTGTTCTGGAGCCTGCTGGATGCTCTGAAATGGTGAACTGGTGGCATACCCAACATCCCAGACACTGCACTGCAGCTCCCTCAGGCTGGGAGCTTCTTCCCACTACTTGTGAAAAAGAGGGATTTGATGAGGGAATGGCTTCAAACTGGAAGAGATCAGGTTTAGATTAGATACTGGGAAGAAATTGTTCACTGGGAGGGTGGGCAGGCCCTGGCACAGGTGCCCAGGGGAGCTGGGGCTGCCCCTGGATCCCTGGCAGTGGTCCAGGCCAGGTTGGATGGGGCTTGGAGTCTAGGCACTACCCAGGCAGATGAAATAGGTACAAAACAGCTCTCAGGGAGCACAGAAAATTGGGATTTACCCAATTACCCCTCTGTGCCACACATCCAAACCTGGGCAAGAGTCCCCAGCTGTGCTCCCACAGCCCTGCCCAGCATCCCTGCAGGTGAGGGACGCTCTTTGGCTGTTAAACACGGATCTCCAGGGCCTGGAAATTGTTTCAGTAATTTGGCTCAGCGTTCATAAAGCAATTAGTCATTGGAATAACGTTAGCAGCGCCTGATTTCAGCACGGTTTCCATGGCAATGGGCAGATTCCCGGGCACACAGGAGTGTGTGTGAGTGTGTGTGTGTGGGCAGGGAACAGCCCAGACCTTTCCCAGCCCAGCCCAGAGGGGTCCCAGTCCCTTTGGTGCTTTGTCCCTTGCTGGCTGCAGAGGGGGAAAATGATGGGAGCACTCCCCGGGGTGAATGCCTGAAGGAGGGCCAGCCTGAGCTCCCTGGGGCAGAGGGGAGCCACAGGTCATTTATTAATGCCAAACCTCACTAGAAGTGATGTGAAACACAAGGGCAGGTGAGTTATGGCCCAGCTTGGGTCATATTTTAGCACGGCAGCCCTGCAAGAACATTTCCTCTGCTCTTTTCCCTGCGTGCTGCAGCACAAAGTGAGTCCTTGATGCCCGGGGATCCTGCTGGGATGGGAGCAGAGCCCAGCTCAGGACACAGGAACAGCTCCCAGAGCTCTGCAGAGGAGCTGGGACTGAGGAGAGCAGCGTGGCTGCTCCCCTGCCCAGCACAGAGGGGCTGATCATCTCTCCCCCTAAATTAACCCCTTGCTGAGGCTGCCTGAGGATCTCTCCCCTCCAGCCTGCAGCCGGAGGTTGGGGGTGAAAAACGAGGCTCACGTATTTTTATATAGAATTTAAAAGTTTAATAGGAGCTAAAACAAAGTAAAATATACAGATACATTGCATTCAGCCAAGAGAGCACACCTCACTGACAAAGGATTGTCCCTTAAAAACAGAACCCTGCTACACATCCATAAATTCTCACACATAATTCAAACATTCTTTTCCATTCCAAGTTTTGGATGTTTCTTTGTTTAGTTTTAAACTCATCCCCTTCTCAATAAATCAATCTTCCTGGCTCCACCAAGTTTCACATTCCCTGAT
The DNA here is from genome assembly GCF_971803275.1 of Cyanistes caeruleus. Taxonomy (NCBI): domain Eukaryota; kingdom Metazoa; phylum Chordata; class Aves; order Passeriformes; family Paridae; genus Cyanistes; species Cyanistes caeruleus. The sequence goes on along the minus strand of NC_141709.1, from coordinate 891,778 downwards.
ACCAGAAATGCAATAAATTCCTCCCCCAGAGCTCTGGTCACTGCTGTCCTCATCTGGATAAGATAATCTAAGAATGGAGGGGGGTCTCTGACCATCTTTTTCAGTCTTTGGGTTATTCAAAAATAGTTTTTGTTTTAACACTATGCCATAGCTCAACATATATATGTATTTTATACCACTGTTTCTGAGTTTCATCAATAACAGAAGTAGAAGGAAACTCTATTTAATACAACAAAGTTTTCTAACCTTACACATATTCGTTTTAATATTTGCAAAAAGCCAATAATGTAATACGTATCTATAAAATAAATTTAACATTATATAAAATATCATCTCTTATTTACATATCCACACATCCAAAGGATGTCCCTGGGGCACAGAGGATGTCCCAGGGGCACAAAGGATGTCCCAGAGGCACAAAGGATGTCCCCAGAGCACAGAGGATGTCTCAGGGGCACAAAGGATGTCCCAGAGGCACAAAGGATGTCCCAAATGCACAAAGGATGTCCCAAATGCACAAAGGATGTCCCCAGAGCACAGAGGATGTCCCAGGGGCACAAAGGATGTCCCCAGGGGCACAGAGGATGTCCCAGAGGCACAAAGGATGTCCCAAATGCACAAAGGATGTCCCCAGGGGCACAAAGGATGTCCCCAGGGGCACAGAGGATGTCCCAAACGCACAAAGGATGTCCCAAATGCACAAAGGATGTCCCAGGGGCACCAAGGATGTCCCAGGGGTACCAAGGATGTCCCAAACGCACAAAGGATGTCCCTGGGGCACAAAGGATGTCCCAAATACACAAAGGATGTCCCAAATGCACAAAGGATGTCCCAGGGGCACAAAGGATGTCCCAGGGGCACAGAGGATGTCCCAGAGGCACAAAGGATGTCCCAGAGGCACAAAGGATGTCCCAGGGGCACAAAGGATGTCCCAGGGGCACAAAGGATGTCCCCAGGGGCACAAAGGATGTCCCCAGAGCACAGAGGATGTCCCAGGGGCGCAAAGGATGTCCCAAATGCATAGAGGATGTCCCAGGGGCACAAAGGATGTCCCTGGGGCACAAAGGATGTCCCAAATGCACAAAGGATGTCCCTGGGGCACAAAGGATGTCCCCAGGGGCACAGAGGATGTCCCTGGGGCACAAAGGATGTCCCAGGAGCACAAAGGATGTCCCAAATGCACAAAGGATGTCCCTGGGGCACAAAGGATGTCCCTGGGGCACAAAGGATGTCCCAGAGGCACAGAGCATGTCCCAAATGCACCAAGGCTGTCCCAGGAGCCCATGGATGTGCTGGCAGGCACACATGGGGCAGAGCAGGCAGGTGCCAGGCAGCAGGGGGAGGCTGGAGAGCTCCAGCAGCATCTCGTGGTATTTATCAGCCTCTCTTCTCTCTTCTCATCCCACAGCACCTACACCGACAGCCCTGGATTAAAAGTCACAGGCTGTGAGATTAATTGGGCTGTCAGTTCTATTTTGCAGCAAATGAACTATCCAGAGAGTCTTTTGCAAGGAGTGTTTTCAGTGGGCAGAAATGTCATTCCAACACGTGGAGAGAAACCCAGCTGGGAGCTTTGTGGAAGGGAATGGAGATCCCACTCTCTGTTTTAAAGCTGATTGGGGTGAGCTTTAATGGCCCAGGAGAGGATGAGTGTGACTGATCTGAGTGATCCCACAGCACTGATCCCCCTTCTGTGAGGGGAGGGGTGATGACACCTCCCATCTGGGAGGAGAACCGGGCTCTGCTGTCTAAAATGCTCCAGATTTGGGTCAGAGCTTCTCTTGCTGGTGGGGCTGGGTGTAGCAGCCAACACTTGCTGGGTGCCTGCTCTCAGCCTGCTGCTGCTGTCCCCTGACACACCTGTGCCCTGCCAGGACCTCAGCCTGCTGCTGCTGTCCCCTGACACACCTGTGCCCTGCCAGGACCTCACCCTCCCCTGCCACACCTGTGCCCTGCCAGGACCTCAGCCTGCTGCTGCTGCTGTGCCCTGCCACACCTGTGCCCTGCCAGGACCTCAGCCTCCCCTGCCACACCTGTGCCCTGCCAGGACCTCAGCCTGCTGCTGCTGCTCTCCCCTGCCACACCTGTGCCCTGCCAGGACCTCAGCCTGCTGCTGCTGCTGCTGCCAGATTTAATCCTTTATCATTATTATTATTAATTATTATTATATTTTAGGATTATTATTTTTATTATTTTTAGTATTTTTTATTATTATTTTTATTATTATTTTTATTTTAATTTTAATTTATCATCATTATTATCATTATTATAATTATTATCGTTATTATCATTATCATTAATATCATTATTATCATCATCATTAATATCATTATCATTATCCTTATTATCATTGTCTTTATATGTCATATATAATATAATAATAGAAAACATAATATATTTATAAATATAATAATATATAATAAATATAGGAATATTAGATGCTTATAAAATTTATAAATGTACATTTCATTTCTAAAATTTATATTTCTAAAATTTATAAATAAAATATAAATATAAATATAAATATAAATTATAAATATAAATGTAAATGTAAATGTAAATGTAAATATAAATATAAATATAAATATAAATATAAATATAAATATTAATATAAATATAAATATAAATATAAATTATAAATATAAATATAAATGTAAATGTAAATGTAAATGTAAATGTAAATATAAATATAAATATAAATATAAATATAAATATAAATATAAATATAAATATAAATATAAATATAAATATAAATATAAATATAAATATAAATGTAATAATAATAATGATAATAATAACAAAAAATTATAAAATAATTTATTTGTCATATATAATATAATAACATATTTAACACGTATTAAATGATATAATTATATTATATATAAAGCAATAAATTATTATATGTGAGAATTATGTTAAGTCACAGGATGAGATAGAGTTTAGAGTTTAAGATATATTAGTGAATAAAAGATAACACTCTTATTCACTGATAAGAATTATTATCAGTGAATTAGATATATTATATTATATTATATTATATTATATTATATTATATTATATTTTTTCATATTATATTTTTCATATTATATTTTTTCATATTATATTTTTTCATATTATATTTTTTCATATTATTTTTTTTCATATTATTTTTTTTCATATTATTTTTTTTCATATTATTTTTTTCATATTATATTTATTATGTTATATTATATTATTTATATTATATCATTCATATTATATTATTCATATTTTATTATATTATATTATTCATATTATATTATTTATATTTTTATATTATTCTATTCTATTCTATTCTATTCTATTCTATTCTATTCTATTATTTATATTAGATTATTAGTGAATAAGATTTATATATAAAATATATAAGTCTTATATATATGATATATAAATACATAAAATATATATTAAATATAAAAATTAGATAAATATATATTTATATAAAATTAAAATATAAATAATGTAGGGAAGGAAATATAGATAATATATAAATATAGGTAATAAATAAATACAGGTAATATGTAATACAGGTAAGGAAATGCAGGTAATATGTGATGTAGGTAAGGAAATATAGTAATATATAAATACAGGTAATATATAAATACAGGTAATATGTGATGTTGGTAAGGCAATATAGGAATATATAAATATAGGTAATATATAAATACAGGTAATATATAAATACAGGTAATATGTAAAACAGATAAGGAAATACAGGTAATGTATAAATATAGGTAATATGTGATGTAGGTAAGGAAATATAGGAATATATAAATATAGGTAATATATAAATACAAGTAATATGTAATATAGGTAAGGAAATATAGGTAATATATAAATACAGGTAATATATATACACAGGTAATATGTAAAACAGTTAAGGAAATATAGGTAATATATAAATATAGGTAATATATATATATATATATATACAGGTAATATGTAATCCAGGTAAGGAAATATAGATAATATATAAATACAGGTAATATATAAATACAGGAATATATAAATACAGGTAATATATAAATACAGGAATATATAAATACAGGAATATATAAATACAGGTAATATATAAATACAGGTAATATGTACATACAAGTAATATATAAATACAGGAATATATAAGTACAGGTAATATATAAATACAGGAATATATAAACACAGGAATATATAAATACAGGAATGTATAAGTACAGGTAATATATAAATACAGGAATACATAAATACAGGAATATATAAATATAGGAATATATAAACACAGGAATATATAAGTACAGGAATACATAAATACAGGAATATATAAGTACAGGTAGTTTTTTACCCAGGTAAGAACATCAGGACAGTCTCTGCTGCTCCTGGGGAGCAGAGCTGAGCTCCAGCAGGGCTGGGCTGCCTGTGTGGGGGCTCTGTGTCCTGGGGGGGTGAAAAAAGAGCTTTACTCGCTAATAAATGATAAAAGGTTTAATAGAAACAAAAAGACAATTAGGAGACAAAGATAATTAAGCAAAGGGTTGAAATGGCCGGGTGCCAGGAGCACTCCTGATGTCTTTGGAAATCCCTTAAATCCCATCCTGCTGGGGGGGTTTAATGCACATTCAAACTTTTCCTAGAACTAGAACCAGTTTGTGTAGCCACTCCCTTTTTAGTCCACCTTTTTAGAGTATGCACATTTGATTCTAAATTCTCTTTTATCATCTTTTTATTCGGGCTGGGGTTCTTTCTTCTACAGGGGGTGAGTGTTGACAGCATCATCTTGTCCACTGGAGGTTTTCTGGCTTTGCACGGACAGGACATTGCCCTAACATCCAAAAATTCTGCTTGAGCTACGCCTAAAACTTGCTAGCAGGAGAAAAAAGACGCAGCAAAAGCATTTAACACATACCACTCATCTCAATACTTGTGAAAAGCCAATATCCCAATCTGGGTTTATAACAGGGGGTCAGGGCAGCAGAATCCCCCGGCACAGCCAGCCTCACAGCCCTTGGGAGGATATTTCCTGAGGACAGAGAGGTTTGCTCGTGCGTCTCTGTGTGCTTGTGGCTGTTATTTATTCTTTCAAAAGTCGATTTTCTGGCCAAGAGTGGAGCTGCCTGCTTGTGGGCCAGTAAAATCAGCGGTGGGCAGGAGGGTGGCTGTGTGCCCGTGTTTCGGGGCTGGCACTGCTGCTCAGAGATGCACACTGCAGTTTGATGAAAGGCTTAATTCCTGCAATTAAACTTCCTGCAGGAATGATTGCCTGGCTGAGCTTTCCTCCAGCAGAGAGGAGGGGAAGAGGGGAAGCCCAGCAGGAGCCCAGCCGAGGGTGCAGCTCCCAGGGCTCGATAAAAGCAGCGATTCCAGCAGCGCTCCTGGGGCATCTCTGCAGGAGGACGGAGCTGTGAGGAGAAGCAGGTGCCAGGGTTCCATGGGGAAAGCTCATGGAACTGAGCTGAGGAAACCCTCTCCATGAGGATGAGCAGGAGGTGCAGCTCAGAAAGGGTCTGCTGGCAGCTGGGGACCTGTTTTGGTGGCAGCAGGACGTGTTTTGGTGGCTCTGCAGCCCAAGGAGGAGCCAACAGGGCTCAGAAGCCAAGCAGCTGCCTTGCCCCTCTCAGATTCAAGCCATGGCTGGGAAGACAAAAGGGAGAAGGAGGATTCAGACTTTTCCTCGGCCCCTGTGGTGCCAGACCTCTGGTGCAATGCCTGGGAATGTTTGTTGCAGGTGGGCACTGACACGTCCTGGGGGAGCAGGAACACCTCTGGGCTGCTTAACAAGCTGCTTTGGGCTGGAGAAACACAGCAAGGAAAGCAAAATCCCTGTTTCTGCTCACCTTTACAAACAGGGCTGCTGACAGCGATCTCTGTTGTAAAGCACTTTGCTTTCTGAGGATGAAAATTGCTGGGTGAAAACTTTGTGTATAATTTTTGCTTCAAGCACAACTGTTATCATTTTAAGCAATCTTTAGCGCCTGGTTTTGACATCTTCTTTTCAAGCTGGCAGACCTGTTTTCATTGGCCTGAAGAGCAAATCTGCCCATTTCCCAGCTGAAACAGCTTTCTGGTAGAAATTGCAGCCGGGTCAGAATTAAGGCTAATCCAATATTGTTGGGAGGAAATGGTGTTCGGATGGAAACAAACGAAAGGAGGCCCCCAGAGAACTGAACTATCTTTTTTCATTACAGCAGCACTGCTTCCTTTTGAGCTGCCCATTCATTTCTGAGCCTTTAAAAAGAGGAGGAAGCAAGAAGCAGTTAAGAGAAGAGGATCGATGGCAGCAAAGGAATGAAAGGCAGGCTCTGTGGAGGTTAATTCCTGGCTCTCAGGACTTTCACCTTCGCTGCTGGGGCACACCCAGAGGCCAGGAGAACAAAGACCCTTCATTAACTCAGGGCTGTTCTCCTTGGGATCACCCTGGAAAGGTTTGAACCTAAAGTAAGCCACGATGAAGTTGTTGTGGTCCAGCAGGGGATCAGGGGATGTGCTGGTGGTTGGGGAACCTGCAAGTCAGGGCAGAGGGCTCTGCGCTGCTTTCTGCCAGACAGGAAGGGCAGTGGGACACTGAGCAGACACTTCCCACACCAGTGGTGTCCCTCAAATGAGCAAAACCTCTGGCAGAAGAGTGGCTGAGCAGTGGTGCTCCCAGAACTGCCAGCACAGGGACGTGGCTCCTCGCCTGAGCCAGCTGGGAGATGCTGCTCCTGCAGCCACCCCCTGAAAGCTGCTCTTGTGAAGTAGAACCTGGTTCCTGCTGGTTGTACCAGGAGCCTGGTGGGATCTCACCAGCTCCCAGCTGCTCCTGGCCCCTCTCAGCCGGTTCACAGGTGGGCACAAGGTGTCCCCATCACCACCTTGGGCCCCCAGCCCTGCCAAGGACGCGTGGGGAGCAGGAGGAGGGTGGCACTGCCCTGGCTTGGTGTCCCCAAGCAGCTCCAGGCTGGTTCAGCAGCTAAAGCTGGGGCAGGAGTGACCTGGACAGCGCTGCAGGCTCCAGGGAGGCAGCTAGCTAGGTCAGCCACTTTTAAATATGTCTCTTTGGTGAAAATAGAAGAGAGAGCATCCATCACCTTCAGCTGGGATAAATGCATGCCCTCCTTCTTTCAATCACACCTGCCCGCCTCTTGCACACTGCCAGCCTTTCCTGCCCACAGGAGGATCCTCTCTTTCCTCACTCTCTAAATTCTCCTCCTTGGAACATCTACACCAACAGTGAAATCTTTATTATTGCTTCGCTTCTCGTCCCAGTTTCCCGTGCCTCTCATGCCATCTTCTTCAGACACCTTTCCCTTTCTCCTTTCCCAGCTCTTGTTTTCTGATTTCTAACAGCTGTCAGGCTAGCTAACTTCTGCCTAAATCCTTCCTTTCACTGTTTCTACAACACTTCTTAAAGAGCTCTTTCACTTTCCATTCACACCCATTTAGTTATTGTTTTTTTTCCCACCCAGTCAGTTTTGCTGGTAATTTCCCCTGATTTATTTCAGCGTTTTTGAAGCAGTGAGAGGCTCTGTTGCTGGCTGGGGCTGCCCTCTGCTCCCACTGACTATAATCGGATCACAGACACTACTCCCCAAGCAATTAGCTCTTCTTTAGCAATTAGATCAATGCAGCAGTAGAGCATCCTCTTGCATCTGGCTTGGTGGTTTCTGCACCAGATCTGAACCCTCTGGAAATTCTCCTGACACTCACCCTGGTCCCACACATCCCCAGAGGAGATTTTTTTCCCCCCACAGCATCACGACCCTGTGGGTGGGAGGCTGCCTGCACCAATTTCTGCTTTCATTTTCTGCTTTTTTTTTTTTTTCTTTTCTTTTTACTCGCCAAAAAAAAAAAATCAAACAAAAATGTAAATTGCCAGATGAAGCCACCTGCATGAGTGACCAAAAGGGTTTTTATTGCAACACCCTCCTCCAGGGTGCCCCCAGCCCTTGGATCTTCCAGGTACATCTATTGCTGACTGCATCCTCTTCACGACATGCTGCAACTCGGCAGCAGCAGGAGATTTTTCCCAGGTGCTGTATAATTCTCCTACAACCATAAAACAAGTGGCTGGGCCCGTTTTCCCGTTTATCCTGGGTCAGCTGCAATCCCCACCACGGGCTCCTGTGCTCCTATGGCACAGAGGGCCTGTTAAGTGTGAGAAGAATGATTGATAGCCCGGGGGTTTAAATCATCTCTTTCCCACCCAGGGTGTAGGACTCGGTGTCTTTCTGACAAGAAAAAGAAAACACGTTTGCTTTTTGTCTTCCTTTTTTCCAGTGGCATCTTGCAAGGCTCTGGTTTTTTGTTTTGTTTTTTTTTTCCTGTTGCATCTTCAGAGCATATTTTGGCTGTGCAGGTGCAGTGAGACCTGCTCCTCCGGGCTGAGGGGGAAACAAAGCCCCTTTTGCTGCCAGGGTTCTGAGCTTCCTTCAAGGCTGGGAGCTGCTCTAAGTGACCTTCTTTTCCCCAGCATCTCCTCTCGTGGTCTGTCCCGGGCAGGGAGGGAGCAGCGCTGGACAGAGCCAGCAGCTCCCGTGGCAGCAGCTCAGGGCTCACCTGCACCCACCTGTGGCACCTCACAGGTGAGCTGGAGCTCGCTGTGCTGCCTCTGCTTCGGAGAAAGCCCTGGGTAAAACCAGCTCCATCCCCAGCCCCAGCCCCATCTCCATCCCCAGCTCCAGCTCCATCCCCAGCCCCAGCTCTATCCCATCCCCATCCCTATCCCATCCCATCCCTATCCCATCCCATCCCTATCCCATCCCATCCCCATCCCTATCCCCATCCCCATCCCCATCCCCATCCCATCCCCATCCCTATCCCCATCCCCATCCCCATCCCCATCCCTATCCCCATCCCCATCCCCATCCCCATCCCCATCCCCATCCCCATCCCCATCCCCATCCCCATCCCCATCCCATCCCCATCCCCATCCCCATCCCCATCCCCATCCCCATCCCCATCCCCATCCCATCCCCATCCCCATCCCCATCCCATCCCCATCCCCATCCCCATCCCATCCCATCCCCATCCCCATCCCCATCCCATCCCCATCCCCATCCCATCCCCATCCCTATCCCATCCCCATCCCCATCCCCATCCCCATCCCCATCCCCATCCCATCCCATCCCCATCCCATCCCCATCCCATCCCCATCCCCATCCCATCCCCATCCCTATCCCCATCCCCATCCCCATCCCCATCCCCATCCCCATCCCCATCCCCATCCCATCCCCATCCCATCCCATCCCATCCCCATCCCCATCCCCACCCCATCCCCATCCCCATCCCATCCCATCCCCATCCCATCCCTATCCCCATCCCATCCCCATCCCCATCCCCATCCCCATCCCCATCCCCATCCCCATCCCCATCCCATCCCCATCCCCATCCCATCCCCATCCCCATCCCATCCCCATCCCCATCCCATCCCCATCCCCATCCCCATCCCCATCCCCATCCCCATCCCCATCCCCATCCCCATCCCATCCCCATCCCATCCCATCCCCATCCCCATCCCCATCCCCATCCCCATCCCCATCCCATCCCATCCCATCCCCATCCCCATCCCCACCCCATCCCCATCCCCATCCCATCCCATCCCCATCCCATCCCATCCCCATCCCATCCCTATCCCCATCCCATCGCATCCCCATCTCCATCCCCATCCCCATCCCCATCCCCATCCCATCCCCATCCCCATCCCCATCCCCATCCCCATCCCCATCCCCATCCCCATCCCCATCCCCATCCCATCCCCATCCCCATCCCATCCCCATCCCCATCCCATCCCCATCCCCATCCCATCCCCATCCCCATCCCCATCCCCATCCCCATCCCCATCCCCATCCCCATCCCCATCCCATCCCCATCCCATCCCATCCCCATCCCCATCCCCATCCCCATCCCCATCCCCATCCCATCCCATCCCATCCCCATCCCCATCCCCACCCCATCCCCATCCCCATCCCATCCCATCCCCATCCCATCCCTATCCCCATCCCATCGCATCCCCATCTCCATCCCCATCCCCATCCCCATCCCCATCCCATCCCCATCCCCATCCCCATCCCCATCCCCATCCCCATCCCCATCCCCATCCCCATCCCCATCCCCATCCCCATCCCATCCCCATCCCCATCCCATCCCCATCCCATCCCCATCCCCATCCCCATCCCCATCCCCATCCCCATCCCCATCCCCATCCCCATCCCCATCCCCATCCCCATCCCATCCCCATCCCATCCCATCCCCATCCCCATCCCCATCCCCATCCCCATCCCCATCCCCATCCCCATCCCATCCCATCCCATCCCTATCCCATCCCCATCCCCATCCCCGAGTGCTTGGAGCTGAACCTGCCTCCAGCCCCTGCAGCCATTCCCCGCTCCTCCCCTGCCAAAAAACCTTTGCAGAAAGAAACCCAACCAACCCCCGATAAAATAAACCTGCTTTGCCTCTCTGTCCCCATTCCCAGCAGCCCTGAGTGCCAGGAGCAGTAATGAATCTGTACTTTTTAATAATGAATCTGTGTTTTTTTCCCTGGGAAAGGCTTTCTGCCTTTCCCTGGTGGCAGTCCCCGAGCGGGGGGCTTCACCCCGAGCCTTTGCTGTGGTTGTTGTTGCCCTGCTGCCTGTCTGTGCCTGTGCAGGTGTTGTGGGAGCAGCTCTGAGGCTGCTGGGGGTCACAGCCCCCTCCTCCATGGCCATCCTATTTTACACAGGGCTCCCTCTCTGTTTGCTGGGTTCTGCGCTGTATATTTTCATTACTGGGAAGAGCTGAGGGTACTTAAACTGTAATAAATACATAAATTGTTCCTGAAGACTCCCAAACACCCTGATGGAGGCCCGGGGAAGACACAATTACCTTCCAGTGTAATTGAAGCCCTGGGAGAGGTCACTTTATTTTCACAGCCCTTAATTTTTTATGACGAATGGCTCCTAATATGCAGCTGACAAAAGATGCTCATGTGGTGCTGCTAAGTGAGAGGATGAGAAAAGGCAGGGAATGTGATTATGGGGCTGCAGAGAGTGAGTGACACGCTGTCTCCCACAGCCACTGCTCCCAAAGGCACGGCTGGCTGAGGGGCAGGCTGGAATTGTGCCTTAAAGACCCTCAGCCTTCCCTCTTGGCCTGCCAGGACCCTTGGGAGGAGCTGGGGATGGGGCTGGTTCCCCCCAGAGCCACCCCTGGGTGTGCTGGGTGGCTCCCAGGCAGTCCCTTCAAGCACCCATGGAACGCTTTGGGCTGGAAAGGGCTGAAAGCTCATTTTGTTCCAACCCCCTGCCATGGCAGGGACACCTCCCACTGTCCCAGGCTGCTCCAAGCCCTGTCCAGCCTGGCCTGGGGCACTGCCAGGGATCCAGGGACATCCACAACTTCTCAGGGCAGCCTTCTCCAGTGCCTCACCACCCCCACAGTGGAGAATTTTCCCCCTGTGTTTGACCTAAATTTTCCCTGTTTCTGAACCCATTACTCCTCGTGCTGTGACCACAGACCCTGCTGGAGAGTCCCTCTTTGGCTTCCTTGGAGATTCCCTTCAGACACTGCAGCTCTGGCAGGAGGTCAGGGAGCCCCTTTGCTGCTCTGGGAGGGGAAACCTCATCCCTTGTGAACACAGGTTTAGCTCTGGGGCTTTATCTGCCGTGGTAACTCCTTTATTTGGGATTTACCACTCCCTCAGCTTTGAAATGGAGCTGGGAGTCTGGATGGAAGGGGCTGACAGCTCAATTTCTCAAGAATTTATTGTCCCCAGTATTAATTATATGACCCACTTTGGTTGCAGGCTTTTATCTTTGCCTGCCACTCGTTTTGCTGTAAATTTCTGCCCGGGCATTTTGGCTCATGGGGTACCATTTAATTTGGTTCTGTGTATTCATTAGCACTTTCTGATACCGCAGTAAAACCTTTTTGCATAAAAGTGGCTATTCATTTTCCAGCAGTAAGCGTAAAAGACAACCAATGTTACCCATAAAAACAGCAGTTTATTCCAGCAGCCAGGGTCTCCGTGGGAAGCAGGAGGATCACTGCCAGGCCAGCTGCATGGGGTGCTCAGAAAGTGCCCACTTACAGGGAAAAAGCAAAGCCCTGCTGGGCACTGCTCTGTCCCCCTGCAAAGGGGACTGGCAGGGCTGTGAGGGCACCCTGGGGACCCTGCTGGCAGGAGCCTGACCCAAAATTCCACATTTGCTTTGTCCTTCCCCTCCCCAGCCCGGACAAGGACAAGGCGGTGTGGCTGGGGCTGTTCTTCACGCTCCTTGTGGCATCAAGCGCTTCCCATTTTATCCCAGCTGATAAAATCGCTCCATGAGGGGCTCCATGAGGGGCTCCATGAGGGGTTCCATGAGGGGCTCCTCAGTGAGGCAGCAGGGCTGGAGGTGTTTTATCCCAGCTGATAAATGGCAGGTTCCATGAGGGGTTCCATGAGGGGTTCCATGAGGGGTTCCATGAGGGGTTCCATGAAGGGTTCCATGAAGGGTTCCATGAGGGGTTCCATGAGGGGTTCCATGAGGGGTTCCATGAGGGGTTCCATGAGGGGTTCCATGAGGGGATCCTCAGTGAGGCAGCTGGGCTGGAGATGTTTTATCCCAGCTGATAAATGGCAGGTTCCATGAGGGGTTCCATGAGGGGTTCCATGAGGGGCTCCATGAGGGGCTCCATGAGGGGATCCTCAGTGAGGCAGCAGGGCTGGAGGAGTTTTATCCCAGCTGATAAATGGCAGGTTCCATGAGGGATTCCATGAGGGGTTCCATGATGGGATCCTCAGTGAGGAAGCTGTGCTGGAGGTGTTTTATCCCAGCTGATAAATGGCGGGTTCTATGATGGGCTCCTCAGTGAGGCAGCTGGCCTGGAGGTGTTTTATCCCAGCAAATAAATGGAAGGTTCTATGTGGGGTTCCATGAGGGGCTCCTCAGTGAGGCAGCTGGGCTGGAGATGTTTTATCCCAGCTGATAAATGGCAGGTTCCATGAGGGGTTTCCATGAGGGGTTCCATGAGGGGTTCCATGAGGGGTTCCATGATGGGCTCCTCAGTGAGGCAGCAGGGCTGGAGATGTTTTATCCCAGGTGATAAATGGCAGGTTCCATGCATGATGGGCTCCTCAGTGAGGAAGCTGTGCTGGAGATGTTTTATCCCAGCTGATAAATGGCAGGTTCCATGAGGGGTTTCCATGAGGGGTTCCATGAGGGGTTCCATGAGGGGTTCCATGATGGGCTCCTCAGTGAGGCAGCTGGCCTGGAGGTGTTTTATCCCAGCAAATAAATGGAAGGTTCTATGTGGGGTTCCATGATGGGCTCCTCAGTGAGGAAGCTGTGCTGGAGATGTTTTATCCCAGCTGATAAATGGCAGGTTCCATGAGGGGTTCCATGAGGGGTTCCATGATGGGATCCCCAGTGAGGCAGCTGGCCTGGAGATGTTTTATCCCAGCTGATAAATGGCAGGTTCCATGCATGATGGGCTCCTCAGTGAGGAAGCTGTGCTCTCCTGCATGGGCTGCTCTGCCAGAGCAGGGTCCTGGGGGGCCAGCACCCCCCTGCTCCCCAGCCCCAGTCAGGCATTCAGGAAGGGTTCCAAACAGAGGATGTAATTCCACTCCCACGCGCTCCCCAGAGAAATGAGAGTTAAACAATGAAAAGATTGATTTTCCAATGAATGTCAATTTGTTTTCTAACTGAAATATCAAATTACGGAGAGCTGGGAGGAGGGGAGCACGGCACGGTGCAAGAGGGGACTTGTTTTAAATGGGCAAACAATTAATTCCCAGATTCATTACAAGGATTGTAAGTGAGGGTACATGAAACAGTAAATGCAGTTAATTTGGAGCCCGGCATTTCCCCTGATGAGCTCGGCAGCCACAATATGCTCTCGCCATCCGAGAAGCTTCCCTTCCACTGCAAAATTTAATTACCTCTTCATTACTCCAGGAAATTGATGGGAGACTGACGTAGGGCTGGAATCTTCACAGGATGCTCCCTGGGCTGCCTCCTCCAGCACGCTGTTGGAACAAGGCTGAAGGGGATTTACGCCCAGCCAGGCCCCGTGTCCCCGCAGCACGCGTCCCTTTCTGCAGGACAAGCATTCCCTTGCTCCCCTGGGTGTCCCTGGTGGCTCTGCAGGGATGGGGATGGGCCAGGCCAGGGCTGGGTGTCCTGTGCCAGCTCCCCAGGGTGCCCTGATGTGGCAGCAGGCAGCCAGGATGGGGCAGGAACAGCAGCAGCTGGAGCACAGGACAAGGCTCCCCAGAGATGCACAGAGAGGGTGGGAGCTGCTTTCTGCTCCAGCAGAGCGGCTCAGTGTCTCCTGGAGTATCAGATCAGGATCAGATCAGATCAGGATCAGATCCTGAGCCTTGCTGGCCTCTTGCCTCGGTGCCTGGGAGCAGCTCTTCACAGCTCCTGGGCCTGGGAGGAATCAGCAGGATGGTTGTGCGGTAAATAAATGGATCCAGGCAAGCCCAATTGACTTCCCAGGTAATTACCTAATGACTGGCTGAGAGCAGCACGGCAGGGAGAGCAGCACAGCCTCCAGGAGGGCTGCTCCAGAGCCTCTGCACCCCCCAGGCACGGCAAGAAATCGGCTTTGGATCTGGCTGATGTGGCAGATGATGCTCAGCAGGGACCATCCTGGCACTGCCACCTAACCCTGGCGAGGATCCAGCACCCCAGGGGACCCCTGGCACTGGCCAGCAGGGACAGCTCTTGTCCAGCAAGGATGAGGAGGGTCCCTCCACTCAGGCTCTGATTAATGTGCTCCAAGCTGCTGTTCTCCCTTCCACAGTGCCTCCAGTGCCTCTGAGGTGCTTCCCCTGCAGATCAGCTGCAGACAGAGCTGTCAGCAGCCCCGATGTGATAACAGCTTCCACTGGCACTGCTGCTAAACAAGTGCCTTGGAAACCTCTGCTGAAAATAGAGTTGTGGCTGTCTCCTGCTCTCCTAGGAGAAGGGAGCATTTCCCCCAGCCAGGAGTTTCCCCAGAGTGTCCCCAGCTCCTGCTGAGAGCTGGGCAGTGACAGGCCCTGATGGAGCCCGGGATGTGGAGCCAGGCTGTGCCAGGGCAGCAGGCAGAGCTCAGCTCAGCTGCTGATTGCCTGCCCATCTCTTTTGAGACCTGATCCATTTTATGGGCTGCTGTAAAAGCACGAGGAGGCTCACACAAACCAGAACTGGGTTTCCCTGGAGTGATCCTTCCAGGAGCAGCATTGCCAGGAGGTGCTGGCCGATGCTGGGAAGCTGCCAGAGCCCACATCCCACCCCAGGACAGGTCCCAGAGTGCCAGCCAGCCTGGCACACACAGCTCCCACAGCAGCCAGGATGCTCCCAGCACTACCTGGCCACCACCAACCCCTTTTGGCTTCCCAACACACAGCTCCATGTCCTGCAGACTGCCCCTCTGGCCTCCAGGCTGCTCCTGCTGCTGCGATGCATTGAGGCTGCGTGCAGCAAGGTGATTTCAATTGCCCAGGGGTTGGGGGAAAAGGCATTTTCTAAATAATCTGTTTTACTGCAGAGCGAATGGAGAAATTGCCCCTGAGGTTCCTGCCCTGGCTCTCCCAGCTTTGCTTTTCCCTTCCAGCACTGCAGACATGTTGAAACCCTCAAATCTGAGAGCAGCAAAATGTGATTCAGCAAGAACACCCCAGCACCTTTCCGAGATGAAATTAACGGTCTCTAATTAGGATGGAAATAATGAGAAGTTATTTAATAATTCATTTCTTCCTATGAATTATTCGGTGTGTTCTTAACTCCAGGGCTCTGTTGCTTGGCAGAGAACACCTCTGAGCCCTCATGGGGCATCCTCTGGGTGCTGCTGGCAACAGAACCCCCTCCCTGCCGGGTCTCCAAGGGCCAGAGGAGCAGCCTGGGGAGCTCTGAGCTGCTGGCCCACCTGCAGCCCCAAAAGAAAATCCCTTCAACCACAGAAAATCTCTTTTCAGGCAATATTTCAGCCACAGGAGGCTTCTGTGGAGGGAGGAGAGACCTGTCATCCACATGCCAGTCCCTGTGGTTTGAGCCTGTTTGCTCTTGTTAACTCAAAGTTACTAAATTTCTAAGGGAGGATGTAAGTCAGCCTTGGCCCTTGGCTTTGTAAAACCAATTGTGTTGGATATTTACACCATCCTTACATTTTCTTTTTCAGACATGTTTTAATTAAAGGAATTCTCCTTTCATTTTGTCTTTTTTTCCGGCTGATGGAGAACAGCATTGAGAATCTAGATAAACCCAAGAGAAAAAAGGTCATTTGCAAAGCAATAATTTTATTTTTTCCACCTTCTTTCCCACTGGCAAGGATTCAAGCAGCCACCCACAGGCTGGTTTCAGTTTGAATTTACCCAAGTGCCAGCAAAGTGCCTCCTCCTCCCACTGAAGGATTGCTCCTGCTGCTCTAGCAGCATCCCTGCAGGGGTAAAAACTTTGGGATGCTGCTCTGGGGCTGCCACAGACCTCTTGCCACGTTTTGTCACACAGGCACTTGTGGAATTGTGCTGGCAGGAATTCTCTCAGCAGCAGAATCACTGATTTTGGGTGTTCAGAATTTCCTCTCTCTCTCCCTCCAAGGGGGTGCAAGGGCAGCGCATCCTGCAGGAGCTGAGGCAGCAGCTGGACCCTCTGCAGGTGCAATCTGCTCCTCTCCAGCCCTGCCACAGCCTCTGCTGTGCCCTGCTGCTCCTGCCCCTCTTCCCTGCCATCCCTTCCCTTCAGGATCTCCTCTTCTCCCCTTCCCTGATCTCCTCCCAGCACTGTCCTTGCAATCTGCTCTTGAGGCTGGCGTGGCTCCCCAGCAGCGCTGCCTCACAATCAGCTTTTCTCAGCTATTCGATGGAAAAGGTTTCGTTTTCCTGTCTTTTTCCCCCTCTGCCTGCTGAAAACCTTTACCTGCAGTATCCTCTTGCTCCTTTCCTCCTGAGTTTACGTCTCGGTGGCTGTAACAAATTGCAATGGAAATAATGCTCTGTATTTCCAGGAACTCATCAAGCATGATTGTGCAGCAGCAAAAAGCCAGGGCAGCTGCTCAGAGGAGCAGATCCCAAGGGAAGGAGGGGTTTAAATCTGGCCAGGAGAGCAGGGAGGATGGAGGGGGAATGCTGGCTCACCTGTCCTTCCCCACCAGCAGGGATCAGACCCAGTGCTTTGAAGCA
This sequence comes from Cyanistes caeruleus, assembly GCF_971803275.1. Lineage (NCBI taxonomy): Eukaryota > Metazoa > Chordata > Aves > Passeriformes > Paridae > Cyanistes > Cyanistes caeruleus. Next base: position 874,674 of record NC_141709.1, on the reverse strand, counting down.
TTAGGCACTGAGAAAAAAGCTGCCTCTCCTTTTCCTCACGTGTTAGCCATTTATCTGCTGGAGCTGGCTGCAGTCCAGGCAGGCCATGCACAGGAGAAGTCATCCCACGGAGAAGCTCTGGGAGGAATTTGGGCCTGGAGAGCTGCTAATACCAGCACCAAGATGAGAAGGTTTTGTGAGTTATGTACACCGGTGTCAATCACGCCTCCCTTTGGTGCTTCCCTCCCTGCAGGGAGGTGGTGCAATAAATCACACCCATTTTCTGACTGCAATCCTCTTCTGCTCGGCCTTGGAGGCAGAAAACGAAGCCTGAGCAGCGTGGGGGTGGGAAAAAGCAAGGACTCCTACAAACATGAAGGAAAACACCCACAGCTGGTGTGAGCCAGCAAACCCAGCCATGCCTGAGCCAACCCAAGGGCCCAGACAGCCAAAGAGAGCCTTTAAAATGTCCTAAAGGGGAAGAAGCAGCTCTGCCTAAACCCATGCATGATGTGTTTCTCAGTTTGCATGGGATCAGGGAGGCTGCAGCCCTCAGCAGGCGAGCACGGCGCTGAGCCTGGGCAGTGCTGTGCTGGGACTGGGCAGGCTGTCTCTTTTCCCACCTGGACTTCTGCATTTGGGTTCTTTTTCCCTTGGAACTGAAGATTGACGAGAGGGAGGCAGTTTTCTCTTGTTTGGTCTCAGTTGATTATTCTTTTCTTATCAGCATTACAAGGTACAAGGAGCTATGTGCACTATGATAGAAAATGGTAAAATGGCCAACAAAGATCCTCTTCAAGGGCTTTTATATGTCCATTTACCCAATTAACAGATGCCAACTCAATTATTTTTCTTAGTGACCCAGTGACCCAACACTTGTGTGCTGCACTCCAACATCTTTTACCCAATCACTCACTACCACCCAAAAACCCCTAGGAGAAGAACATGAAGAAGAAAGAAGAAGGACAAGACACAACACCCTAAATCCTCATCTTGTCTCCTGTTCTCTAAACTACTCTAAATCACCCAGTGATTTAAAAAAACTTTCTAATCTACACACACTTTTTCTATCTAACTTTAACATTTGTTCTCATGTATCACCATGAAAACATGCTCATGAATTTCATGTGATATGAAATTCAGTGTTTCTTTGGATCCTAGAAGTAAGTATTAAAAACAAGGGCACACACTCTGTGTCTCAGACTCCAACAGCAGGGAGCAGCTCCCAGGCAGAAGATGAGGAGCAGGGTGTAGCCCAAAGCTCAGGGAGGTCACCTGGACATTGGCACGCTGCTCTGGGTCTCTGCAGCTTCTGAATCCTTGGCTGTTATTTGTGGACTCTTCCCTGTGTGCTCTTATTTCTGCTCCCCAGTGAGAGCTGGCCAGTGTCCTGCTGCCTTCTGGAAACCCTGCCCTGCTCACTGTACCTGCTTTAGTGTGTGCTGAGTGATAGCCAGGCTTTGGGCTGCTTCACACCTCTCTGTTTGAGAAATACAGCAAACTCTCTTCCCTTCTCTTTCCTCCTGCCACAGGGCACGAGTTTCACAGCTCCTTTCAGCTCATTATTCTGCACATTTTTTCCCCTTAGGTGTGTGGTTAGCCTTTCACAGGCTCTGTTGTGGTGTGATATCTGCTTCTGATATGTCAGAATTCAGAATTCTGCTTCTGACCTGGGCTGTGGCAGGCAGAAGAGAAATCCACCACATTTTGATGGAGATAACATTTTAATCTCATCTGCACTGGGGAAAGAAAAATCTGCTGGGGAAGCCCAGGCCCCTGAAGGCAGAGGTGACACAGAGGTGACAAAAAGTGACACACAGAGGTGACACAGAGGTGACACACAGAGGTGACAAGAGGAGACCTGTTCCCTCAGAAAGCACTGGCAGGTCTGACTTGATGGACATTTTTCAAGCTGACTTTGAGCCTGCTCTAAGACCCCTGAGCTGGCCATGAAAGAAGAGAGAAATGGAAGCTTTCCCTGGTTTTGTGTAGGACCTCACAGAGAAGCTCTGGCAGTTTGCAAATGATGCAGGAGGAGCAGCAGAAGAGGCAGGGATCAGCCCATGGTCTGGAAACAGGACAAGAAGCCCTGGCTGGTCAGGATTCTGCCCTTGAATGCCACGTCAAGGACTCACTCTCTGCTTGTCTCAAGTGCTGCCACACCTGTGACAGCCTCAAAACCTCAAAGCTGGATTTAATTTTAAGATGAGTTTAGCCAAGAGCAGCAAACAGATCTGTTCAGGTTTGTACTCAAAAGTTTTTAAGCTTATTCCTTCTTTGGTTTTGGGTGTGGGTTTTTTTTTCCTGCTGCCTGTAGCTGCATAAAAAACCTAAACCTAAAAACCAAGCAAAGTTTCTGATTAATCATTTCTTATGTTTGAAGAAGAAAGGCTTTGGTTTTGAATTCTTCTGAAAACAGAGTCCTTCAGTGCTGGGCAAACAGAGTTACCCAGCAACAAGGAAAATAAAGGGAGCAGGAGGAGAGGAGCAGAGCCCGTGTCCCCCCCCCCCGTGTCCCTGCTGGGCTCAGGTGCAAGGACAGTGTCCTGAGCTGGTGTTTCCCTGGGCCATCAGCACCCCTGTCCTCCTCCCCAGCACTCACTGGGCTGTTGTGCCATGAGCAGGGCTTGGGACAGTCCCAGGCACCCCCTGTTCCACGCAGGACCCTGCTCAGACCATCCAGAGCATCCTTTCCATTCTGTTCCACACAGCCCCTTCCAGCTACACCCTGGCTCTGTGAAGAGTCATCAAAATCTGTCTTTGAAATGCCACACGATGAAACAGCTTGATTGGAGTTGTGGTGGAACATCTGAGGGTCAATTACACTCCCTGCATAAAAAACATTAGGGCATCCTGTCCTTAATCTTTTTTATGGCTTTGCCTGCTTTAAAAGCCCTGTATATAAACAAGCCTTTAAATAAATAGACTTGGAAGCACAATCTCCTCACACAGACTTTTACAAAACTCTGTTCAAGCCATCTCAATCTTCAGGACAAACTAAATGGGTTGAAACCATTACATTTCTCCCTGTAAAGTGGCTTTTAGAGATGACCCTTCTTTGAGCTCTCTGGGTTTTCCTACATGTGCTTTTAGATGTGTAGGCAGATCAGTAAATGCCAATAGCAGCTGTATCTCTCCTCAGCTTTTTTCCTTTTTATTCATCCAAGGATCTCACCAGTCCATTTGTGCACAGCATTAAACTCCTGATGAGCACTCATAATTCCTCTGCATCCTGACAGTGTCTTCATCCCCAGCTGCACAGCACTTTAGGAGAATTACACCCTATTTGCTACCTGGCTGATCAGCAGTCCTCCATCATTAATAAAAGCCTGCATGATCAGTGCCCTGATCAATCATGAGTGGGGTGTTTTTAGAGGGATGAGCCTCTAAGAGGGGCTTAGGGCTGACCTATGCTCACCCAAACAGCAGCTGGAAGCTGTGAGCTTCTTGTTCCTGACCAGGACAAAGTGCTGCCCTTTGACTTTTTTTTCCCCAAAAAAACTCCCAAAAACCAAACCAACCAACAAACCAAAAAACCACAAACAACAAAAGCCTAAAAAACAACAACAACCAAAAAAAACCAACAAACAAAAACCCAAAACCAAACAAAACCCACTTCTCAATAGAGATGTTGTAGCCAAGCCATGGCTGAGAGAGGGGTCAGGCACAAGATTTATGGTGTAAGTAAAGTTCATTGTGGCTCCAGCTGGCAGCTTCACAAGGCAGACATAATTCACCTTCCCCCCTGGCAGTGCTGTTTAAAGAGAAACAGATTGCACCAGGAGGAGTAGGAGCAAAAACCCCTGGGAGATGCTCTGCCAGCCCAGAGGGGCAGGATTTGGGGAGCACAGAGATGTGGAGATGATGGAAAGCACTGCATTTCCTTTGGGTCTGTTCCTTGGGAAGCTTCACTCTGAATTTCTTAGCGGCATTCATCTGTTCCCTCAATTGCTCTCCCATTTCACAGCTGCAGCCAGCAGCAGCAGCATCCCCCAAGGTGGTCTTGGCCTCTCCCCACCTGTGCTCAGTCCAGCTCAAAGTCTTGCTGGCCTGCACTGGGCTGGCTCCAGTATATCCACAGCTTTCTCCTTCTGCTCCTTCTCCTTGTGTGTCCAGGGCAGAGCTGCCTCTCTCTGAGCCCTGCAGCCACGCAGCCAGGCCCAGTTTGGGGATGCAAAGAGAGCCTGCCTGCACCTGCTGCTCCTTATTGATGTGTTTGGGCCACTTGTCCCACTCTGAGGTGACACCGAGATCATTTCTGTGGCACTCCCAGCAGCCCTGGGAGCTGTGACACCCCCTCTCCCATTTGGGAAAGCACCACCTCTCTCCTGGGGGCTCAGCCTTTGTGCACAGTGCTGGCCAGCCAATATCAGCAGGTTCCAGCCTTGTCCCCCAGCTTCCAAAGGCAGCGTGGTGTCAGTGAGGCCTCGGTGGCTTCTCCCAGCACCAGATAAAAGTGGTTTATTGCACAGCCCTAACAGTGTGATTTGTTCACACATTACCCAGAGGTGGCACAATCTGTGCTGGGTAACGGGAAATGTTAAACCTGTCACTTCAGCAGCAGACATTCCAACGTGCTAAATGGGTCACGCTGTTAAAACAAATATTCCCAAGGTGAATTTATGAAGTACTGCAGAGGGACAGACCTGGGAACGCTGCAGCATCAGGAGCCTCCTCATCCCCAGCAGCTGCAGCAGCAGGCACCAGAGCAAAGCCAAATTCACACAGGAGCACTGGCAGGGCAGGGCAGGGTGGGGAGGGTGTGCTGGGGGCTCACCCTGCAGGGACAGCCCAACAGAGCTGTGTGCTGGCAGGGCATGGGATGGGATGGGATGGGATGGGATGGGATGGGATGGGATGGGATGGGATGGCATGGCATGGCATGGCATGGCATGGCATGGCATGGCATGGCATGGCATGGCATGGCATGGCATGGCATGGGATGGGATGGGATGGGATGGGATGGGATGGGATGGGAACCATGGGATGGGATGGGAACCATGGGATGGGATGGGATGGGATGGGATGGGATGGGATGGGATGGGATGGGATGGGATGGGGATGGGATGGGATGGGAACCATGGGATGGGATGGGATGGGATGGGATGGGATGGGATGGGATGGGATGGGATGGGATGGGATGGGATGGGATGGGATGGCATGGCATGGCATGGCATGGCATGGCATGGCATGGCATGGCATGGCATGGCATGGCATGGGATGGCATGGGATGGCATGGGATGGCATGGGATGGCATGGGATGGGGAGGGTGTGCTGGGGGCTCACCCTGCAGGGACAGCCCAGCAGAGCTGTGTGCTGGCAGGGCAGGGATGGGATGCTCTGCACAGGGATGCTCTCTGAGACAGGACACGGCTTTGGCTGCAGCTCGGGGAGGGCCCAAAGGAGTGTCTGAGCAAAAGTGGAGCTGCTCCCCAGCCCTGACCCAAACGTTCTGCAGGGAGCTGGGTTTGCACAAAGAACCTTCTCTCACCCAGCACAGACATGGGCAGGGGCTGTCCCCAAATCTCCTCATTCACAAATCTCCTGAACCCGTGTCAGGTGCTGGCCTGCCCCACCGTGTGTTTTGCTGGAGGAGAGCAGAGGTGCTGCCCAGAGCTTGTGTGAGCCACAATTTGCCTTCCCCTCCCAGCTGCTGGAGATCTGAAGCTGCTGTTTCCCCCCTCAGGTCAGCTCAGGCCGAGTGCTCTCACATTTAGCCCTTGCTGCCCGTCCGCTCACAGGCACAGACAGGGCTGTGCTGAGATCCTGGCAGTGCTCCAGCCAGCAGCACCCAGTAATTATGTGGAAAGATACAGCAAAAGGCAAATCCTGCTGTTCCTGAGATAAAAGAGTCCTCAAGGGCCCTGCAGCCTTCCTGCTTGCACAGCCCCCTGGCATCTGAGCGAGGCTCTTGTGCTCTGCCATTCCTGTCAGGTGCCTGCTCTGCTTGGATTAAAGAGGGAAAAACAGCTGCCTCATGTCCCAGCACTCTGAGGACAGTGGCTTGTGTCTCTTCACTCTACACCCAAGGAGTTTGCCTCCTTCTCTGGCCTAGGAAAGACTGGGAACTTCTCAGATTTTCAGCCCCTTCCAGCCATGCTGGACCCCAACAAGGTTTGTGCTTTCTGACACTGGGGAAGGAGAACCCTGGAGCCCTGGTCACGCTGCCTGCACCCAAGGCCCCGGGGGTATTTCTGCAATAGCTTCATCTACCAGATGGTGCAGCTGACCTTGCACACCTCCCCAGCTCCTTCCCTTTCCTGTGTCCCAGCTGTGCTGGGTGATCTCCTCTCCTGTGGCCATGCCAATGAAAGCAGTGAGGGTGCTGCCTGCACTGATGAGGAGCTCAGTCAGGTGCACGCAGCTGTGGGTGTCTTGCAGTAACTCTTGCAGGCTCTGTGCAAACCCAGCAGCTGTCTCCAATTCAATTACACGTGTTTTCCATGCTGAAACCAATAGCTGCAAAGCAAGAAGCATTATTTTGGCCAACAGAGAAGGTCAGGGGATGAAGAAGAATTCCTGCTTCCCTAGGCAGCCTATTTCTAATGCTTGACGACCAGGGAAGAAAATTTTTGTTGTGTCCAGCCTAAACCTCCTCTGGCACAACATGGGGCCATTTCCTTTTGTCCTGTCACTTATTACCTGAGAGAAAAGCCTGATCCTCACCTGGCTACAGCCTCTGGAATTTATAGAGAGTGATAAAGTTCCCCCCTGAGTCTCCTTTTCTCCAGAAAGGAGAATAAGTCACTCCTCCTCAGGCTAATGCTCCAGATCCTTCCCCAGATTTCTTGCCCTTTGCTGGACACTCTCCCACACCTCAGGGTCTCCTGTCCCTCTTCCCAAGATTGTCCAAGCCTTCCTCCCTCCCTCCCTCCCTCCCTTTTGTTGACTCATGTACTGCTTGGCTTTGTGTCATCTGCAGACTCACTGAGGTGCACTCGCTGTCACTGTCTCTGCCACTGATGAAGATATTAAAGAGCACTGTTTCCAAGACAGAGCCCTGAAGGGCTCTTAATATAATATAAAGTAATCAACAGCAATAGAAAAGTATCTTAAAGCTAGGTATTGATTTCCTGTCCAAGGAGATGTATCTCAGGCTCTTCCCAGCCTCCCTGAGGCCACGCTGCGGGGCTGTGGATCCCTGCTTAGGCTGAGCAAGGAGACCCCTGACCCCCAGCAAGACCCTGGCTCACCCCACTGTCCCCCAGGGAGTTAGATCAGAGCAAAACAGGAAAAATGAGATGAGGTCAGCTTCCAGAGTGTCAGGAGGAGAAGTCCCACACCAATAGCCACGGTCTGGAAACAATATTTTAAATGAAGAGTCATTGTCTGCCTAGTCCCTGGTTGCCTTCTCATCTCCATCTGCAGCCCCCTGGTCTGTCAGGCTGCAGCAGCCAGCCCCACACCCGTGCCTTGTCCCATTAAGGACTTCTGCATTTGGGTTCTTTTTCCCTTGGAACTGAAGATTGACGAGAGGGAGGCAGTTTTCTCTTGTTTGGTCTCAGTTGATTATTCTTTTCTTATCAGCATTACAAGGTACAAGGAGCTATGTGCACTATGATAGAAAAGGGGTAAAATGGCCAACAAAGATCCTCTTCAAGGGCTTTTATATGTCCATTTACACAATTAACAGATGCCAAATCAATTATTTTTCTTAGTGACCCAATGACCCAACACTTGTGTGCTGCACTCCAACATCTTTTATCCAATCACTCACTACCACCCAAAAACCCCTAGGAGAAGAACATGAAGAAGAAAGAAGAAGGACAAGACACAACACCCTAAATCCTCATCTTGTCTCCTGTTCTCTAAACTACTTTTTCACCCAGTGATTTAAAAAACTTTCTGATCTACACACTTACACTTTTCCTATCTAACTTTAACATTTGTTCTCATGTATCACCATGAAAACATGCTCATGAATTTCATGTGATATGAAATTCAGTGTTTCTTTGGATCCTAGAAGTAAGTATTAGAAACAAGGGCACACACTGTGTGTCTCAGACTCCACCAGTGCCTGTCACAGAGTCCTGCAGATGGAGGTGTGCACGGGGCTGGCACAGGGCTCTTTTCAATTACTTGCCTGGTAATGTTTCAAAGGCACTCAGATGCTCAGCACTCACTGCACCCTGAGCTGCTGGGCCTGCTGATCACTCCCTGCCATGGGGAAAGGAGTCAGAATGTGCAATCTGCAGGGATTTGTGCTGCCCTTGCCTCCCTCCCAGCACAGATCCTGGGCTGGCCCCTGGGACCACGCTGGCACCTGCAGTAGGATGCTTTATTCAGAGGATGTCAGGATTGCAGCCCTGCCCCAGCAGAGCACAGAGTCACTCCAGACCTATTTATTATTGTCACACCAGCGCAAAAGAACTATTTTTATTTTATCTTTTGCTTGCTGTTTTGGGAAATCAGGAAGTGACTAATGGACCTGCAGAAAATGCAAAGGGGCTCTCATCTGCTGCCCATCATTTCCCTGAGCAATCCACCCCTTCTTGGCTGCCCACGGTGGAAACAGCCAGGGCCAAAGAGCAGAGCTGCTCTAGTCATGCTCTGCTTTTCCTGGGCTTTGCCAGCAAGGCCATTAACCAAAGGAAAAGCTGGCATCCTCTCGCTGCCCACCTGTCACTCCCACCCATGGAAATTGCTGCAGATTGGCAGAAAAAGTCCCAGGGATCAGGGGGAAACATAATTGGCATAACTGGCAGCATAAGGAAGGTCTTTATCAGCCCATTGATCTGAAAAGGATTTCTAGCAATAACCTCTGGGTTGCCAGCATGCTAAAAATAACCCAACCAAACAAGAGGGAAGAGACTTTCCTGACCTTTTAAATGTTATCCTGAGTGTCACTGAATACGAATAACAATGACCACTAGCTGCATATTAGGACCTAGGTGCATGCCTGGCTTCACTAAAGCAGAACACCATCAAAATATCTCAGAGGAGCTGGAGGCACTGGAGGAAGGCTGAGAGCTCCTTTTTTATTAAACCTGATCTAGAGCTATTAAACCTTGCGTTGGGGGTGATGTAGCACACCCAGAACGCTTTCCCACTGTGTTCTACCTTGCACAGCTCCTGATTTGGTAGCAGGCAGTTGTGTGTATAAGTCAGAGTGTGACAGCCCAGTGCAGTCATCTGGTTGTTGTTGTCTTGTTAGCAAACAACCTCTGCTGTTCTTGCTGTGCATGACACGGTCCCCTGGAGCCCCCAGGGTGTCACTGTCACTGCAGGTCAGGTAGGACAACGAGGGAGAGAGTAAAAAGGGTCAGTGGATGCTTTTCATGGGCTGCTGTCCCTGCAGAAAGGCAGAGCCCAGTAACAGCAGGGAGAGCTGTGATCCTGCCCTGTGCCAGGAGGGTTTCTGCTCCCTGAGCTGCCCCAGCAGTGAGGGCAGGGCTGGGACCAAGCCAGACCTCGAGCAAGCGGCCCCGAGGGAGAGCAGAGCTCTTCACCTCTCCTGTGATCAGGGAGGCAAATTACTCAGGCCTCAGAGGCTGCCTGAGGAACTTTATTTTTAGAGGAACCTCTGAATTATGCATGAAACATAGGGAGAGAAGGTGGCATTTTAGAGGAGATTGTAGCATGGGGCTGCCTCAGCCCCTTCTTAGCACAGGCTCTGGGGATCCAGTCAGGTACCTGCAGAGAGTGGGACTGCTCCAGCAGGAGCTGGAAGGAAAGACTTGATGCAAATCCACCCTCCAGGCCCTTGCCAGCCCCAAAACCAAGCTCAGCTTCAGGGGGGAGCTATAAAGGATGAGTGGATGGGGGACAAGGTTCCCTTTGCTCAGTGGCCACCAGCCCCAGGACAGTCCCCAAAAAACTTGGATCCCACTCACCTGAGCACAGTGCCTGCAGGGAAAACTGTGCCAAGGAGCTGCCTAAGCAGGCATGGCATGCAGCATCACTCAGCAGGGAAGCTGGGCTGCATCCTCCTCACCCTGCCTCCTGGGGAGCCCCAGAGATGGGCACACAGATCAGCTCCAAGAGCTGCCAGAGCTGGCTCCAGCTGCTGCCCACCTCAAAACCATCCAGCTGCAGGCAGGGGTTCAGCAATGGCCCTGCAAGCTGCAGGGATGGAAATACTGGGGAGTCTGTGCCTGGGAGATGCTGCACAGCTCCTTCTCATCTGCTTTCCCAGGGAAATGACCCAACAGAAGAGTTTGCTACAAGACAGAGGTGATTTTAAGGTCTTTTTTCCCTTCCAGATGCACTATTTGAAAAGGTTCAACCCTGCTGGTTTGTTTTCCTTGATCCTCCTTTCCTTGTTTCCCAAGAGGCAGGAAACTCTTGAAGGCAGCTCCCAGATCCAAGCTCAGTGACCTGGGCTCTGGGAGCAGCTTTGGAGCAGCAGACCCAGATCAAGAGAGGCAGGAGCATCCCCTGTGGGGCTGGGATGGCACAAAGGCCACGGGTTTTGCCCTTAGGAGAGAGTTTCACTTCAGAGCTTCAAGAAAACTCTTCCCATGTCCCCCACAGAGCCAGAGAGAGCGGCTCAGCCACGCTGGGACACCTGGCTGGGGGCAGGGGAGCGAGGGGAGCCACTGGGAGAGGGGCCAGAGGCATCCCGTGTGTCCAAGAGATGGACAAGGATGGCGGTGGAATAAGTAAACATGTTGCTAGGAGACACCAAATTTGAGATCAATAATTCATGAGATCTCCGCAATGAAGTGAATAATTTATGGGTGTGGGAGGCAGGGAGAGAAATGGGGAAGAGGTTTAAAGCCCTCCCCATGATGACTGGTCCCCTGCCTGCACGTCTTGCCAAACATTGCCCAGCCTCCCATGGATGGAGAGAAAGACCTGGGGCTTTTCCATGCCTGGGAGAAACATCCAGGACAACAGCTCAAGCTCAGTGTCAGTGGGCCCCAAACAAGGCTCAGAAAACATGGCCATCTGTTTAGAGGCTGCTCACCATTTCAGGCTCGCCTAAATGACTTTACATTTGGCAAAGTGTTTTTCCTTTCACCAAATGTGGTAGTTGCTAAGTCATAATGTTAAATAGAAACAATCCTGAAAGGCTCCAGTGATCTATTAGAAATGTTTCATTTAGAAATCAACCTAAATTTAAATGAGAATGGGTTTGTTCTGCAGTACTTACCAATGTGTTTGCTTATGAGTTGAATCAAGTGCTCCATTCTATGTGAAATAAGGATTTTTTTGTTCTTTTAAACACATCTCTGGTCACTGAAACAGCAAGAATTTCTTTTTTTCTCCAGAATGCTTCTTGAAATTAATTTCTGCAAATGAGTTTGGAGAGGGAAGTTGGCTGATAACACATCCGTGTTTGGATGCTTCCTGAATACAGTTCAAGGTTTTACCCAGACTCGGGGGAGACAGGACTCAGCCTGACAACCAGACTTTCCCCCAAGCACCCAGGCTCACTTCAGCTTCCCTGTACATCCCTCCCTCCCCAGCCTGGCACTCACTGGAGGCTGGACCAGCTTCTTTTTCTTGGGAAAGACAAGGTGCCCCTGGGTGTCCCAGCACGATGTGCAGAATCATCGGGGACCTGAGAGCTATCCTACCTTGAAAAGGATGCCTAAGCTAGGAGAGGAAAAGAGTAATCTCTCCCTCACCCTTTTTAAGAAAGCCCAGTATGCTGGACCATCTGGGGAGGCCTCTGATGGCTCTGTAAAACCCAGTATTCATTAGCATTCAAGGGGAAGATCTCTGTTTGGAAATGCCTCTGCTCCTCACACGCCAGAAACACAATTGGTAGGAAGCAGCCAGAGTTTGATTTGCTCTGAAATGGAATGGACTTTGGACAAGAACTGGTTCCAAAATTGCCTGGTACTACCCAGGCAGTAGCAGTGAGTGAGAGAGCTGTTCACCAAGTAATGAAGAGGGTGTTCTCCCCCACAGAAATATCACTTTGCCACTAGCAAAGCCTTTGCGAGCAAGGAAGGTCAAATAAAATTTCCAAACCCGGTTATATCCTACTGTCAGATTTGGGAGCAAGGCTTTTGCACCCTGCAGCTCTGAGCTGGGCAGTGCAGGTGCTGGGGACCCCCTGGGAAGTACTTTGGGAAACACTTGAAATGGAGAGAAATGATTTACTCAGAGCCTGGCAAACAAGGCAGTGACCCGAGGGGCTTTCAGTAACAGAGAAACCAATTTTGCTCTGTCTGCTCTATTATGTTCCCTTACTGTGGGCTTTATAGAGTGCTGGGCCCTGAAGAGCTGACCTTTTCCTCTGAACATATTTTTGGGGATAGAACTGCAAGAAGCTCCGTGCAGGAAACTAAGCGTAAATTAAACAAAATAAGTACTGATGTGCTTCTGGCTCCAAGAAGACTGGGAAATACTGTGGCAATAACTCCAATTTGTGCATCTGACAGGAGAGAGAGGGCTGTGCACGAGGAGCAAACCGCACGCTCATCTCCTGCAGCCTCCTCGTGCGCTGCTGCCTGCACCGCGGCTCCTGAGCACGGCCGCAGTGTCAGAGGGCTTCCAGCAGCGAGATGGATCAGCCCCAGCCTCGGGAAGGACAAAGCTCAACTGATCCCAACATCCCTTTGCTGCACACCCTGTGCAGTTGTAAGACACGGGCGCATTACAATGATCTACAGGATCTCTTGCTGGAGCCCTGCCACGTCCTGGCGGTGTTCCCGGAGGAGCCCACATGCCCTGCGGAGACAAAGGCTTCAGTGCTCCGTGGCCACGTTTCCCTCTCTCCCCGTTGTCCCCCGTGTTCCCCCTGGCCAGAGGCGCTCGCTGTGCGCAGCCATCCCCCTTTGGGAGCTGCTCCTCGTGCTGACAGAGCCGCGCTCGCAGCGCGTGCGAAGGCAAGCGCCGCTGCTTCCACTTTCACAACAATAATTACTCCACAAGGAGCTTGTCAGTTATTGTGCTCTGTGGTAATCAAAACCCCCACTTTGGAATCGCAGGGCGGATTCCCGTCTGCTTCTGCTCTGCTCCGTGTGGGAAGATCGCTCATTCACGGCTCTGTCTTGCAGCCAAGCCATGACAGATGGGTGGGCTGGAGTGAAATTCAGGACGTGGTGACTCACCAAATTGTTCCAGCAGCTCAGGGGTGTCACTCTCCTTCCCAGCACCCAAAGTCGTGCCCCGTTGCCGCTCTCCGTGCAGAGCTGGGCACATCACCCTTGCCCAAAAGCCATGGCCTTATGTCCTCATGTCCTCATGGCCTCATGGCCCCATGGCCTCATGGCCTCATGGCCTCATGGCCTCATGGCCTCATGGCCCCATGGCCTCATGGCCTCATGGCTTCATGGCCTCATGGCCTCATGGCCTCATGTCCTCATGTCCTCATGTCCTCATGGCTTCATGGCCCCATGGCCTCATGGCCCCATGGCCTCATGGCCTCATGTCCTCATGGCCCCATGGCCTCATGGCCTCATGGTCTCATGGCCCCATGGCCTCATGGCCTCATGGCCTCATGGCCTCATGGCCCTTCACGAGGGGCTCATGGGCTGTAGGAGCCCTTGGCATTCCAGCAGCAAGGAATGGGGAGCCATCACTGGTGATTCATCCCCGCTAAGGGAACACCAGCAATCCTCACCTGTCTAAATCCACAGCCAGCTTCATTAACTCCCAGCTCCCTCTGCCTCCGGATCAATCGTAAGGAAAAGCTGCGCGTCAGCACTTGGCACCCTCCCGCTCCTGAGTCCAGCCAGCTCCCACACACAGGCCCTGACAGAGCTGCCTGGGCTCAGCTGCTCCAGCCGGGCCCTGGAGACCCCTGCCCCAGCTTGGGAGGGGCTGCAGGGTCTGTGGGGTGCAACATGGGGCCTGCAGGGTCTGTGGGGTCCAACATGAGCTCTGCAGGGTCTGTGGGGTGCAACATGAGCTCTGCAGGGTCTGTGGGGTGCAACATGGGCTCTTCAGGGTCTGTGGGGTGCAACATGAGCTCTGCAGGGTCTGTGGGGTGCAACATGAGCTCTGCAGGGTCTGTGGGGTGCAACATGGGCTCTGCAGGGTCTGTGGGGTGCAACATGGGCTCTTCAGGGTCTGTGGGGTGCAACATGAGCTCTGCAGGGTCTGTGGGGTGCAACATGGGCTCTGCAGGGTCTGTGGGGTGCAACATGGGCTCTGCAGGGCCTGTGGGGTGCAACATGGGGCCTGCAGGGTCTGTGGGGTCCAACATGGGCTCTGCAGGGCCTGTGGGGTGCAACATGGGGCCTGCAGGGTCTGTGGGGTGCAACATGGGCTCTTCAGGGTCTGTGGGGTGCAACATGAGCTCTGCAGGGTCTGTGGGGTGCAACATGGGCTCTGCAGGGTCTGTGGGGTGCAACATGGGGCCTGCAGGGTCTGTGGGGTGCAACATGAGCTCTGCAGGGTCTGTGGGGTGCAACATGGGGCCTGCAGGGTCTGTGGGGTGCAACATGAGCTCTGCAGGGTCTGTGGGGTGCAACATGGGCTCTTCAGGGTCTGTGGGGTGCAACATGGGGCCTGCAGGGTCTGTGGGGTGCAACATGAGCTCTGCAGGGTCTGTGGGGTTCAACATGGGCTCTGCAGGGTCTGTGGGGTCCAACATAGGCTCTGCAGGGTCTGTGGGGTGCAATACAGGCCTGAGGGGTCTGTGGGGTCCAACATGGGGCCTGAAGGGTCTGTGGGGTCCAACACGGGCTCTGCAGGATCTGTGGGGTCCAACATGAGCTCTGCAGGGTCAGTGGGGTGCAACACGGGCTCTGCAGGGTCTGTGGGGTCCAACATAGGCTCTGCAGGGTCTGTGGGGTGCAATACAGACCTGAGGGGTCTGTGGGGTCCAACACAGGCTCTGCAGGCTCTGCAGGGTGCAATACAGGCCTGCAATGTCCATGCACAATGGCAGGGCTGCTCAGGTGCCTGCAGGCCCTGGGATGTGCTGGTGGAGGCAGAAGGAAGCTCTGTGCCGTGGTGGCAGGCGGTGACACAAAGCCCAGGGTCTGCACGTGGCCATGCTTCAGGGCTCTGTCCATCCCCAGCAGCAGAAATGACTGGCCCAGCTCACACCTGCCCCAGCTCCTTGCAGCCTCAGAGATGTTTGTATGAGCTGAGCATTCCCAGCAAGACACGTATCCCCTGAATCCAACCTTTCCAGCCTCCGACCTTGGGGCTGGGAGTTCTTAAATCCCAACTCCCCTGAAACCCTTGGCTGCTGCTAGGGCTGTCTCAGTGGCCACCGAGTGTTAGCTCCCAGGCTGAAGATCTTGACTAACTGAACTCTCGAGCACCATGGCAGAAAGGTGCACACAAAAGGTCAAGGTAATTTTTTTTTTTCCATGCTGGAAAATTGCTCTGCAGGGCTGCCCCTGAGCTGGGCCCACCACGTGCAGAAGCCCAATGAAGCAGAGCATCCATCTGACACGGTGCCAGGAGGGAGAGCAGCAGCAGCACTGCCACCAGAGCCAAGGCACAGTACTGTGGTTGTCTGGCTACAGGTGCCTGAATCTAATTAGGTATCTCAGCACAACGATCATTTTAATTAAGTAAAGCCAACTGCCTCTGCTGGATGTGCCAGTGTTCAAAATTCCCAGGCAAGTTTCCATTGCATCTCCCCCACCCTGTTCATTTCCTCCGCTCTGTAAACACGTGGCTTGAACAAAAATCCGATTTTCCCCTCAGGTACCACACAACAAAACCAGAAGCGGGCAGGAGGCTCCTGAGGCAGCAGGAATGGAGCGTGAACTGCAGATCAGGGGCTGTGCACACTGTGCAGAGTTTGTGCAGGGCTTTGGTCCAGGCTGGATCCACTGATCAGAGCACGAGATCACAAGGGCAACCTTTAACCAGCAGCATCAGCTGCAGTGGATTTCCAGCTATAAAGGGACTGACAGGAGCCTTAACCAGAGCAGTCTTTATGTGACAGTGAAAAGCAGCAGCAGGAGTAAGAAGCATAAAACACAGACCAAAATCACAATTCCTTTTTTAAAAGTCTCACCTTTAGATCTGATGTAAAAAAACCAGAAAAAACTGTGAAAGAAAGAGCTTTAAGGACTCAGCCCGATTTCATTAGTGGGCTGAGCCTCTCTAAGATCAGTGATACATCTCAACACAAATAACTTCCATGGCATACAGAGACCCTCTCCATCACTAGCAGCACACTCCAAGGGACCCCAGGAGCTGCACTGGCCGTGGGGCTGGACTGCTGGAATTTGCTGACTGTCCCACACAGCCCTGCTCCAGGAGCATCCTCATCTGTGGGCTCAGCCCAGCGGGGCTCCAAGAGGCTTCATCCCTTGGTTGTTCCCTCCCACAGAGAGGGGCTGTCCCAGCAGGCTGCTTAACCCACAGATACCCTGGGAAGTAGCAAAACATGATGTCTTCAGCCATCAATCCAGCAGCTTCTCCCCCTACAGCCCCCCAGAGCTGGGGTGAGTACCTTACAGTGACTGCTGATTCTTCCTGAGAGCCTGTGCTACATCCCTAACCCAACTCCCACCACTAAAACATTCCCACGAGCCTGGAGCTGCCCTTTCTCCCCCAGCAATGCTGCCCCATCCCAATTCCCATCCCTTGGGCTGGCCCTGGGACCTTTCCACTGCCTCCAGTGTGCCCAGATGTGCTCAGCAGCCCTGCTCCAGGCTCCAGAGTGCGGCAGGCTCGTGGCAGGGAGCACAGCCTGCAAGGACAGCAGTTGTCTTGGGCTCCATCCTTCCCAACCTGGGAGCCAAGTTTGGATCTGCCCATCCCAAGCTGTCTGGCCAAACAGCTGCTGGGCTCCTTCCCTTGCTGCTCTGCAGGCAATCTCCCAGGCAGGAGATATTTTTTTTCCCTAAATGGCTGTGCCAAATGGCTCCTCCTGCAGATCCCCATCTCCCCGTGCAGGAACAGCAGCAGCACCTCTGGGAACTCGAATCTGTCAAGTTCTGGGGGAACAAATGATCCACAAATAACAGTTCCTTCAAGAAATAAAATAAAACAACAATTTATGGAAAGACCACACGCCTAAAAAGAAATTGTTGGGGCTGCTGAATATGTGAATCCAACCCTACTTAACTTTTTTAATTACTCCCATAAAGCCAGCAGTTTCGAACACACACGCAATATTGAGAACAGATTCAAATCTAATTAGCTGTGTTCACGTTAATTAGATTCATTGTGTATTTGATGCTCAGCTCTTCCTTCAAGTTTTATCTTGGAGCATGTGTTCATGATTAACCCAAATTTAGTGTGCAGTTAAGGCCAGTTCTCTAAGACAGGCTTTGCTCTTGCTCTCCCTGTGGACAGTCCCTCTCATTTGTTGCCTGGGGTCAGTGAGGGATGCAGAGAACTGATCCTGCAGGGAACGTGGCAGAGCAAGGGCTCTTCTAATCCTCACTGAGGAGTGATTTGGGGCTGCAGAGAAATGAGAAATACCCAGAGAAATCATTGAGTTGAATGAGTTGAGCCAGCACAGCCAAATAGAGAGAACCCCAGGGGAGATCCTGGCACCTCTGGGTGATGCTTTGGGGCTGAGTGCCAGGACAGAGCCCCTTCTGACCCCACTCCTGGCTTCCTGGGACCAAGGCACTCTGGCTGTGGCAGCCTTGGGAAGGGTTGTTCTTCCCAGATGTCACCTCTGGTGATGCCTTTTTCTCTGTCCCTCCTAGATTCTCCCCCATAGGATGAGATCCAGGCCCTGTTTACAAAAGAGTGTCTCAGAAAGCTGTTTTCAGCCTGGCTTTCTAAGGAGAACCAAGATAGCACAGGGATCCTGGGATTTGTTTTGTCTTTCTGCCTAGAAAAGTGTTGAAACTAAGCTACAATACCAAGCTACAAAGCTATGAATATATGTGTAAAGGATGTAGAGATTATATAAAAGAAAAAAAGGGTAAAACCATAACAGCATCACTGATGTCTGGGCCTAATTGGTCCTGCCCTGTGAGCACAAGGGTGTTGAGGTCCCTCATGCTGGGTCTCAGCTGGCTGAGGATCCTGGCTGGCCAGAGGGGCCGTGCTGGGGTCACGTCCCCATGAGCTCAGGGAATGACATTGCTGGTGATTTCTGGAATATATTTATTGTATAAAGCCTGGTCAGCTCTATTTTAAACAAGCTCTTTTTTTTTTTTCCTTACCTTGATTTCATTAGCTGAATATCTGCTCCTGCAGGATACTTATAATTAGATTAATGTGTATTCCTTGCTTATCTGAGAGCAGGTTTGGTGGGCACAGAGGTTGCTGTGGTGTGGCCAGGAGCAGCAGCATTTCCCCACAGCTGTCTGGGAGAGAGGATGGAGGGGATGGAGGGGATGGAAGAGATGGAAGAGATGGAGGAGATGGAAGTGATGGAAGAGATGGAAGAGATGGAAGAGATGGAAGAGATGGAGGAGATGGAAGAGATGGAGGGGATGGAAGAGATGGAAGAGATGGAAGAGATGGAAGAGATGGAAGAGATGAAGAGATGGAGGGGATGGAAGAGATGGAAGAGATGGAAGAGATGGAAGAGATGGAAGAGATGGAAGAGATGGAATAGATGGAAGAGCTGGAAGAGATGGAGGAGATGGAAGAGATGTAAGAGATGGAGGAGATGGAAGAGATGAAGAGATGGAAGAGATGGAGGAGATGGAAGAGATGAAGAGATGGAAGAGATGGAAGAGATGAAGAGATGGAAGACATGGAAGAGATGGAAGAGATGGAAGAGATGGAAGAGATGGAAGAGATGGAAGAGATGGAAGAGATGGAAGAGCTGGAAGAGCTGGAAGAGATGGAAGAGATGGAGGAGATGGAAGAGATGGAAGAGCTGGAAGAGATGGAAGAGATGGAAGAGATGGAAGAGATGGAAGAGATGGAAGAGATGGAAGAGATGGAAGAGATGGAAGGCAGCATCAGAGCTCCTGGTATTGTTTTCCCAACCAGGGGTCCCTGAGCACTGCTGCCCAGGAGTGAGGGAAACCTTTGAAACATCTCAGAGGACAATTTGGAAAGCTGGATTTGCCTCCTTCTGCTCAAAGAAGAGAAAAAAGTGGTGAAGCATTCAGTGACACCCCCCCTTCCCCTGACCCCAGTAATCTTTCCTTTTTCTTTGTTAATTGGAAGCAATAGAATTCCTGGTTCCATTCAAAGGAAATCATAAAGGACAGTGACAAACTGGTCACATTGGAAAGCCTCTTTCATGTGAGAGTCAAGGAAATGGTTTCTTGCATAATGGTACGGCTGTTATGTTATTTGTTGAATATTAAAGTTATTAAAGTTATTTGCTGTTTGCAAGCCACAGAAGAAGTGTTCTGTTTTGTTGACAATGACACAAAATAACCATGACAGGTCATTCCTACCCTTCAAAACTATCAGAAGAGAAAAAGAGCAGAGATTTGTTGACTTGTCCAGCTCTGCACCCAGAGAAACCAAAGGGGTGCTGAGGCAGAGCCCTCTGGGTGAGGGCAAAGCACCTCTCTGAAAGGCGGTTTTTAAGAACAGCATTACACAAATCAAACCAAAAAGCACTGACTTTTGAATTTATTTAAACAGAAAAAAACGTTTATGACTTCACATTTTTATTTTTTTTTAAGAAATAAATTCTTTGAAAGGACAGCCCCTTTATTTTTCTTTAATGTCTGCACCAGCACCTTCCAGAGTTCAAGGTATTTGGCTGCTGACAGATTTGAGCTGTCAAAGGGAACTGCTGCCAGCTGGCAGAGTGCAGGCAGCCTCAGCTCAAACAGAGATGAACTGCACTGCAGGAGCTGGGAGTGTGGGCAGGGAACAAAACCTTCCCAGCCAAAGTCCACCCTTTGCAAGGGAAGGATGAAGTTTTCTGGCACTGCTGATATTCTGCTTAAACAATCATGGAATCTGGAATATCCTGGATTGGAAGGGCCCCACAAGGATCATCGAGTCCAGCTCCTGGCCCTGCCTTGAGAGATGAATTGTTCTGTTCCCCAGCCCTTCACTCCTCCATCCCCTGAGCCAGGTCTGCTTCCCTCACCCCCAGGACACCTGCTGAGCTCAGCTTTGTCTTGGCTTGCAGTGCAAGATGGAACCAGGAGTTTGTATTCCATCAGCAGCTGTTAAAACCAGCTGGGGCAGTGTTCTTCACTCTCCCACCACCCATCCTCCCTCCAGGGGCACACCTTCTGTTCATGGCCATTGAGCCTCACTGCAGGACTGATAAAATTCCATCATCCCACTGGGAGATGCTGCACTCAGGGGAAGGAGCCAGGCATTCCTACCTGGATTTAATCTGGGACCTGGAACACCACAGGCAGCCTTTCCCCACTGGATTCCCAGAGGAAAACAACACCCATCTTCACCACCCCTGGACCTTCAGAGGGAAACTGAGCCCTTCTGCAGGATCACTGCTTCAACAGAAGCACATCTGGCACTCAGGAGGACTGAGGCCACCACTAAATCACACTGCTGCCAACACCCAGCCCAGCAGGGTGTCAGGTTCTACCCTGACTCTCTCAGTGCTTTTTGTACTACTGCATTTTATTTTCATTTTCCTATTAAGTTGTAGGGTTGTTTGCTTTTTTTAAAAATTATTTATACATGCTAGTAAAGAACTGTTATTCCTACTCCCTATCTTCATCTGAGAGATCTTTAATTCCAAAATTATAATAATTTGGAGGGAGAGGGTTTACATTTTCCATTTCAAGAGAGGCTCCTCTCTTCCCTAGCAGACACCTGTCTTTTCAAACCAAGACAAACTTCTTCCATGAAGTTCAAACAAACTATGAATTTGACCTTTTCTAGTCCCAAAAGATAAAAGAAAAAAGGGGAATGGAAAGAAAGCCTTTGGTCTGTGTTCACAGATCAAACAGGTGTGGAAAAGCTGAATAGAGTTGGCTGGACACTTTTTAACACAATCATTCAATTCAAAAATTGCTATTTCATCAAAAGCTTCTGGAGGAAGATGTGAATTTGGATATAATTTCCCTTCAGAAGAAAGAAGAAACACATAGCCTGCAAAACTCTTTATCTCCCCATTTGTGCCTTTTAGAGCATTTTCCTCCTCCACAGTGGCTTTTCCAGTTTCTCCTGGATTTTCAGAAAACCCTTCAGCAGTTCAAGCCATCCTTGCAGTTTTCCATCACCGTGTGCTGCTGGGCTCCCTAATAAAGAATTTCAGCAGAGCTAGAGAAATCAATATGAAATTCATCTTTGCAGCTGAGTTTCCTGGCACGCTGCATGGGAGCTCAGAGAACACAACATCTGCAAAAAGCATCGCACCCCAGTCCCCCTGGGGGCAAAGGAAACCTGCCCTGGAAGCAGCCTCACCTGGCACTGACCTGCAGCTATTCCAGAAATCCCCAGGGACAGAGGGGCACAGCTCCAGGGAGAAGGGCTGGGGGAAATGTGGGAAGCTGGCATTTTCCACCCCCAGGGACCGCTCAGATGCCGTGCCACACACCAGCTCCGGAGGTTTGCTGCTTTTGACTCTTCCTGATGGATCTCAGGGTGATTTTTCTTTGCTCTGGAATGAGATGCAGAAAGCTTGACAAATGGGGAGGAGGGAAACTCCTCGTGCCAGAATAACTCAATTTTATTGTATTCTTCACTGCACACCACGCTGCCTCCAGCTTGCTGGGGGTGAAAATCACTTGACAGAGAGTATAACATGCAGCAAGTGTCAGAAAGCTCACTGTGCTTTTGTCCTCCCCTCTCCAACCTCAGCTGCGCCATCAGGGTGGGAAATGCAAAGTAAAAGAGCTCTGGGAGGTGTGACATTGGCATCTGCTCTCCAAAATCTTGGTCTGCTGTTGGGCCCAGAAGGGAGCCCCACATGTCTCTGACATTGCATTTCCTTGGCAAATTCCCAGCTGGTTCTTGCTCTCCATCTCTGGTCACAGCCATCCCGAGTAATGGCATTTTCTTCTTCAAAATTCAGCTGGATTTTCTGGTGAATGAGAAGTTCCCCAGTGTCCCCAGTGCAGCAGGTGAGATGCAGGACAGACACTGTTCCTCTGTGCCAGGTGGGGTGGCTTGCTGAGCCTTTGCAGTGCTCTGCCATGAAGAGGGAAACAAAAATGACAAACACCATTTTTCTTCTTCTTCTTCAGAAAAAGAAAAACTTCTTTTTCTGGCAGTTTATCACTTAAAGGTCCAAGGAACACTCCAGGCAATCAGAGCAGTATAAAAGTTGCTTGGGGAGAAAAGTCAGCCCACCATTCCTTTTTGTGACCCTTTTCAGCCCTTTGGAGCTGGGAGCTGAAGAGTGGAATTTGGCAGTGTGGGAGCTGAGCACAGCCCTGTCCCACAGGGCTCATTTTGGGGGGGATTCAGCAGCTCCCACTGCTGGGATTTTTGGGAAGAGGAGCCTGCTCGCTGCAGGGAATGTGTTACTTTGTCTTGATGCTGCTGCACTTTTAAAACCCCATGGGCTTATGCTGTTGGACAGGAGGAGGAGCAGGGGGCATGAATTAGACCCGTGAAATCTGAAGTAACTCAGTGGGTGCTGTTAGCAGGACTTGCAGAGAGGCCAGGAAGCTTCACTGATGTTAGGCAGCATTATTGTTTAAAAGTAGAAATGTCATGCAATGCTTGAATCAAGTGTCTTGCAAAAACCTCAGGGAGGGGGGGGGGCTAAATATAATTAATTTGCACAGTAACCTTCACCTGCCAAGCCCATGTTAGCAGGAGAGCCTGGGGATGGATTTTAGCTCCTCCGTGTATAAAGGCACTTGTGGAGGGAGGAGCAGGCAGAGGAGCCTGGGGAATGGTGTCAGGAGGTGTCAGGAGGTGTCAGGAGGTGTCAGGAGGTGTCAGGTATGGCAGTCCCAGTGAGGATGGTGGGACCACTGGGGTCAGGTAGCTTTGGAAGGATGCAGGCTGCACCAGCTCAGCTGCCTGAGGGAGAAAGAACCATCAGCCTTGCTGGTGTGGGGTGGGAGAGGTGTGAGGAAGGTGATGCTGCCCTTCCCTGGCTGTCACAGCCGGGTTCTGCCTTGCCTCAGGTCATTCCCAGAGCTTCTTTCCTCTGCACTAATAGGATTTGGGAGCTTAGCTACCTTTGTGCAGTAATGACAGCTCACCCCAGAGCCTTTCAGGCATGGCTGCTTGGCTGCCTAAAAGCCTGGAAAACCGCTAATGAAAACGAGCTCCTGGCCAGAGCCGTGGCACCCGTGGGAGGACCACGAGCTGGGCCATCCCTGCTGGACATGTGCCAGCCCCACACTGCCCCATGGCTGCTGCCACCCACCCCCAGCACCTGCAGGAGGGCAGGAAACCCACCTAGCCAGGGGGGCATCTCTAGCAGCAGGGGTGCTTTCAATCCCACAGGAACACCTTAACAAAATTCAGAGTCTGGAGCATTTTTGGCTGGAAATGGGGAAGATGTGAGTCTTCAAAAGACTTTGGCTTTCCTACACGCAGGGCTTGGCATCCATCCTGACCTCCTCACAGATGCCCAGGGACAGGCTCATGTTTTATTTAGCCCTCTTGACCTACTGAAGCAGTATTTCCTCTCCTCTCCCTCCTTCCCACCCAGCTGTTTCTTTCTCTTCTTTGACACAGGCTGGTGCTTCCTCAGGTGCCTGCCCTCAGTCCCCAGTCTCTCCACCACAGGAACACAGCCTGCCTGTGCCCTGCAAGTGCTGCTGAGTCTAGGAATGATTTTAATTGTGTTTTTTTCCAAAAAAAGATGAACTGTGCAATTATTATCCTAATGGATGTGACACGTTCTCCACATACTGACAATAACATATGGCGCAAGATTACCTCCTTCTAAATGATTCATGCAGTTCATCACCACCACGATTATCTGCTCCTTTCCAGAGCTCTGTCTTCCCACACAGCTAAAAATCCCCAGCCCCCTCCCTCTGGCCCCCCATGGCTCCAGCTGCTGGGATATTTTCAGCCTCAGGTAGACACTGGGAAGCTCTGATGCCTCCAGAGGCTGCCTGGAACAGGGGCTGGACAGAGTTAAAGGAATAAAGTAGGGATTTATTAAAAAATCTTCAAAGGATGCACCTTGGGCAGTGCAAGAGCCTGGCCAAGGCTACACCCAGGATGGAGGTTATGAGTTTTCACACTTTGATCAGTTTAGGTCCATTTCCATATTGGGGTTCATTGTCCCATTCCAGCTGCAGGTGATGCAGTCCCATCCTCCCAGATTGCTCTCCTCAATTCGCTGCTGGTTGTGCTTTTTGGGGCTGGAGCTGCAGCGGTGTCCTTGGTTGTGGGGCTGGAAAAGGATTGTTGTGTGTGCCTGAGCTGTGAGGAGAACTGGCTGACACTTCATATGGAGTTCAGAGTTACCAGTGCACTACAGAACCTGGGAAATACGAAAGCCAGAACTTCAGGCATCAGCTCTGCCTGTCAGAGAAGTCATCACCAGCCCAGCCCCTTGTGCAGTCAGAGCTCAGAGTTTCACTCCTTCCTCCTCACAGCACCCCCTGGCCAGGGCAGGGCTTCCCTGCCAGCACCTCTGGGATGAGGCTGCAGGGTCTGGGAGACCTCAGCCCACAGATGAGGTGGTTGGAACAGTTTACCCACAAGAAGAATTAATTTCTCCTATAATGGAAAATTCCTTCAAGGAAAAAGCATTCGTTGAGATGCAAATTCACCATGCTCTCTGCAGAAAATAAACCCATTTTCCCCTGCACGAGGCTCCAGTAACCTATTTATGCAGCCCTGCTCGACAGTGGTATCTCCAGCTGCCCAGGAAAATCAGTGTACATTAGCACAGAGCAGGGCTTGGAACCCGAGAGCGGCGTCCTGGCCTTGCTTATCCTTGGGACATTCAAGGCAGAATTAACGCAATTTAACTTTTCTGACTCACCCATTTTGCCTGGGAGCTTTAAGTGAGTTTTTAATGCAGAAGCCTGGTCTGCAGCACGTGAATCAGGAGCCTCTTGGGGCATTTGCCAGCCTGGCTGCTTTAATAGAGAAACCCCACCACACTCAAAGCCTCGCACTGGGGGAGCCAAGGTAGAGATGCCGTGCCCTGCTCACTCCCAGCCTGGAGCCAGTTATCCTCTGGGTTCAGAGCTGATACCAAACTATTTCAGATCCCACAGACAAAAAAAGCTCTGTTAAAAAAAACCCTTGCTCAGGCAGCGAGATAAGTACCCAAACGTTGGCAAAGGCCAGATTTGTGGCTCCTGCACAACTTTAATTTTGCTCCCTGTGCAGTGGAATGAGTGAAAAGCCCCAGGAGGAAGGAGCGAGCGATCATTTAACTAAACACTGCGTGGTAATGTAGATGGGGGCAGAACAGAGGTCAAACCAACCACCATAAAACTAACCCTGCCTAATTTCTGATGCTTGAGCTTGCAACCTGCTAACAGAGAGTTTGGAGAGATTTCCCAGGCTCTTTTCTTTAAGTTTTCCAGTGGCTGGAAAGCTCCCAAGGGGCAGGAGCACTGATGTGCAGAGCCTCCCTGGTCTGTGCCTCACCATGCCAGGCAAGGAGCAGGGCCAGCAGCTCCAGGGCTTGGCTGGCCTGACAGCTTCAGCCAGGGTTTTGGAATAATAAACCTCAGCTGATGGATCTCCCTCACAAAAGAGAAGTTCTTGTGACCCAAACAGCTCTGGGCTTGAATCGTTTGTCTCGTTCTAAAGCACATCAAAAGGCCACCAGCTGGCTCCAAGGTTGTTCCTGGGCAGTTTGTCCTGCCAGTGTCAGTGTCTGGGGGTTGTGTGGTGCTGGAGTCACCGTGGCCTGTGCAAGCTCCCTTCCCCTGGCATTCCTCCTTGCTGAGCAGAGAAATCAGCACCATCCCAGCTTCTCCTGAAAAGCTCAGCAGGTGCCTGCACGCTGTTTGCAAAGAGCCTTAGATGTTCCTCAGCTATATCCCTATTAGCTCTCAGCCTGAAATCCTCCCAGAAATCAAACAGGAACCCTCCAGGCATTTGAAATTAAATATAGCCCAACTTTGCAGCTGCCTGGGCTTCTGCAGGGAGCTTTTGTCTCACCCACACAGTCTCCAGCCGTGCATTCCCTACACAGCCGTTTGGTCTCCAACCATAAATCTCACAGTGAGACTGTGCCTTGTCTCAGCCCTGACAGGTTTGGGTACAAGAGAGTATTTCAGGGCATCACTAGCCTCTGACAGGAGCTGCAAGCCAAAGCAGCCTGTCCAGACTGACTGATTTAAAAATGTTTATCTCTAGCACATGTTGCTCCATGCCCTTAACCTCAGTTAAAAAAGGTCTGGGAACTATTTCCCCCAGCAGAGGAGCAGGAAGAGTAATTAGCAACAAAAACCCCAAATCCACCAACAGGCAGAGTGGGAAAATAGACAGCAATCAATGTGAAAAGCAGCAAATTGGCCTGGGAAGCAGAAGCGATGAGCAGAACAAATCTCTGGTCCGGGGAGGCGAGAAAGCAGCAAAGGGGATTTTCCAGGCTCTGAAGGAAGCTGGCTGCTGGGGATGGAACCCAGAGCTGTACTGAGGTGAGAAAGGCAGAGATGGGCAGTGACCATTCCTGCTTTTCCTGCAGCCAGCCAGTTGGTCAAGCTGGAGCAGCCTTGCCCTGCACGCCCCCGTGGGCTCCCATCCCACTGCTGTGTGCCTGCACAGCCAGCAGCCTGCCTGCTCCTCCACACCAGCTCTGGATAATTGCTCTTGCAGCTATAAATAATCCTCCTCTCCCTCTCTGCTCTTCCCATGACGTTCCCTGGGATGCTGAGGCACGGCGTCCCCGTGGCTCAGCCCCTGGGCGCTGCTCAGCCCCTGGCACTGGGGCTCTCCCTGTCCCTGGGGGATGCCACGTCTCTGGCAGGTGGCTGAGCAGCGAGGACAGGCTGGGGACAGAGGCAGGTGGCTTTGTCTTGTCCCTGCAGCTGTGCAGAGCTGCCTGCTGGCCAGGGGCTGCATCCCACAGAGATGGCTTTGGAGCAGGGGGAAGGGGTTCCAGTGAGGGAGACCTTGTTAAGTGAGTTTTGTCTGCAAAGGTAAAAAACACAAGAAAGAAAGGGAAGAAAAGAAGACAAATGAGCATTTTCTTTTCCCTCCTACTGATGGAAGCAAGGAGAGCTTGCAGTGATTTTTTTTCTCCATGTTTTGCTTGTGTAGAAGGGGAGCACTGGGAAGCAGCTGCTTTTCCACCAACTCCTTCCCTTGCCATAAGAAGGCATCACTTGACCCCAGTGGCTGGAGGGATGCTGTGGGAGCTGTGTTGGCCTCCCCCTGGCACCATTCCTTGCCTACCTTGCCTTATCAACTCCTCCCTTGCCTTGCCTTGCCAACCCCTCCTTGCTGTGCTTCGCCTCCCCCCTCTCCTTGCCCTTGTTTCCCCAGGACAAGGCAGGTCTTGGCGTCTCCAGGAGCATTTCTCAGCTGTGGCTGCAGCAGCAAGGTGCATCACTGGGTTCAGAGGGGCTGGAGCTGCTGATGTGCATGGGCACAGCACCTCCAGGGCCCAGCCCTGGCCTGGGACAGGTTTGGATATGGTTCCCCCCAGGAAACCCGTGGGGATGGGCAGCTGTTAACAGGCACGGAGAAGCCTCTCAGTGGAAACGTTGCTCTCCAGAGAACCACCTTTACAGCAGCAGCTGTGAGATTCAAAGTCATTTTTTCCCCCCTTCCATTTAAAGAGATACCAATAAAAAGCACAAAACCACATTTGTGGCCCCATTTTTCAGCACAGAGGAAAGCAGAAATTACACCATTTTCTAGGAAAGTCACGATCCAAATGCCCGGGGTTTGGAAAAGGATTTTCCCTCTGACAACGACCATTTTCATCATTATCAGCTGGACATAAAATCCACAAAGCTTTCTGCAGTTTCCTGGCTCTTTGAGAGCACCAGCTCCCTACTGGGTGCCCACTGGGCTCGGTGTCACCCCGCTGGAGGGACACCAGGGTGTCCTGTCCCTGGGCACCCAGCCCTGGCTGCTGCCCACCCACCACAGCCAAAGCTGGCTGATAATTGGGAGCTAATTGAATCCATTGCAATTACCTTTTCCCCAGTTCTGTTTCCCCCCTGGAAGGCTGAGCTGTTTTGGGCTGAGAGCAGCAACTGGAATTGTCAGTTCTAATTCCCTGTGGCTGCGTTTATTAGGCCAGAGGACTTCCCCAGAGTAATCAAACCCAGGCAGAAAATGCATTAAACTCACAAAACAAACACTGCTGTTTGCAGCACAAAGCCCTTCCTGTCTCATTAAGATCAATTAGGTTGTCTTGAGCAAACTTTCCCCTTTCTTTCTGCTCGGCCTGGACCGCTAAGCCCATCCTCCAGCTAAAGCAGCTGAACGGCGAATCTGAAGGTGAAAAATGCCCACGCATGAGCGCTTTGCTTCCAGGCAAGCTCTCTCCAAAGCACTGCCAGGATACAGGCAGGGTGGGCAGGCAGGACGTGTCTCTCAGAGCCCTTTATCCCCAGGAAGGATGCACAAACACACTCCAGACAGCTCCTCTCCATCGCCCTGGGCCACCCTGGCTCTCAGAGCAGGGCAGGGCTGCAGGATCCCGTGTGCTGCCCTCCCTGCCCAGCCCGCCTGGCCCGGGCTGCTCACTGCAGTCTTGCAGGGCCCAGAGTGGCAGTGGGTGCAGAACTGTAAATCACCCGCGGCTCTGCTTTACAGGGAGCATCTGCTGCCAGGGGAAGGGAGGAATGCATCAGAGCTCTGTAAATTCAGCGCTGGAGAGGCCCGGCAGCCCGGGCTGCCCATCCCGGGGAGCAGCGAGGGGGAGAGCATCCCCCAGAGGAGGATGGAGAGGGGAGCAGGCTGGTCCCAGAGCCGCAGGAACGGGCACATCCCCTGTCTACAACAGGAACGGGCACATCCCCTGTCTACAACAGGAATGGGCACATCCCCTCTGTCCGGGTCACATCAGGAACGGGCACATCCCCTCTCCGGGTCACAGGAACGGGCACATCCCCTCTGTCCGGGTCACATCAGGAACGGGCACATCCCCTCTCCGGGTCACAGGGACGGGCACATCCCCTCCCCGGGTCACAGGAACGGGCACATCCCCTCTGTCCGGGTCACAGGAACGGGCACATCCCTTCTGTCCGGGTCACATCAGGAAGGGGCACATCCCCTTTGTCCGGGTCACATCAGGGACGGGCACATCCCCTCTCCGGGTCACAGGAACGGGCACATCCCCTCTCCGGGTCCCAGGGACCCCATCCGAGCTCCCAGTCCCACAGCCCGGGGGCAGCAGCCGAAGCAGGGATGCAGGGAAGCAGGGATGCAGGGATGCAGGGATGCAGGGATGCAGGGAAGCAGGGATGCTCGGTGTGCATCCTCCGAGCGCATCCCGCTTTGCCGCCGGGCACCGCACACAGCAGAGCCCACCGGACTCTGCCGAGAGCCAGCGAGGAGAGGAAAGGCATCATTGAAGTCCCGGATCTGGCTGCAAACATGGCATAATGGAATTAGCCCTCGCTGCCAGGCTGCGAGCTTCCTGCCGAGCCGCAGCAGCAGCCGCATCCCTCCGAGGCTCCCTGGGCAGAGCCAGCTCAGCTCCCAGGGCATTCACCAGGGTCATTCATTCCAGGGCTGGGCACTGCTGACCTCCCACCGAAATCACCTCCCCAAACCACAGCAGGCTTGCGGGTGCTGGCAAAAGCTCCCGGGGTTCCCACGGGGAGGGAGCTCTGGCAGCCTGGGGACAGCTCGTGTGCTCCCCGGTGTCCCGTTAAACCTAAAGGCAGCAGGAATTCTGCAGCGCTTTCTGAAGCTCTCCAGGGGAAGAGGAGATCCTCGTTCCCAAACAAGTGCAGCCTGGCACAGGGTTGCACACACTCCAGGCAGATCCTGGCTCCTGCCGCTCGGAATCCCCAGCACAATTCACAGATTTACGACTGTGAGCCAGGAAAGTCACTCCTAGATGATCCTGCAGAGGAAGGATGATGTTAATTCCACGGGGAGGGTGTCTGGGTGTTGCTTAGGGTGAAAAAAAAAGGAGGGAGGGGAGCTGCCCCCGCCAGATCTGAGAACCACAGGAGAAGCTGATAGGATTTCTGCTAGGAGGCAGATAACATCAAGAAGCCTCTGGAGATTGTTTGTTTTCTCAGAAATCTTAACATGCAAAAACTGGCAAGTAAACAGCAATTTTAGAGAAACCAAAGAGTCCCTCTTTCCCTTTTTTTTTAAAAAAAGAACCCAGAAGAAGAAGCAGCCGTGCAGGTCTTGCCTGATTGCTGCGCCGGGCGCTGCGAGGGTGCCTGCAAAGGGAGGAGCAGGAGCCGTGCAGGTGCAGGAAAAATGGCATGCTCATGTGGTTCATGCTCAAAGAAAGGAATTAGGGCTTGGCTGGTGTAGGATGCTCCTGTCCCAGCCCTCTGCTCCGTGCCTTAGCTGGCCCAGCCGTGTGGAGCCCATGGTGTCACAGACATTTGTGCCCACACCCTCCGTGCCTTCATCCCAAGTTCAGCAGGATCCCCCCTGGGAAGTTGTGTGCAGCCTGGAGGGTCCCTGCCTGCCAAGTCACGGGGAGGAAAAGGGAGCTTTGCAGCGTGAGCTGTGCAGGAGTGGATGGACAGAACAGTGGTGGAGTCCTGCTTTGAAGAGCAGCCTGCAATGAGCCGGGGAGGAATCCACGGGGATCTGCTCTGGAGGGGGAGAAGTGTGAGGTGCTCTCGTAAATGAACAAAGCCACTGGCTGAAAAATGGAGTGTTTGCAACTAATTATTTTCAGTAACTGACCAGCTTTACGGATGGTTGAGGAATATTCA
Organism: Cyanistes caeruleus; assembly: GCF_971803275.1. Taxonomy (NCBI): domain Eukaryota; kingdom Metazoa; phylum Chordata; class Aves; order Passeriformes; family Paridae; genus Cyanistes; species Cyanistes caeruleus. The sequence continues at coordinate 844,210 of NC_141709.1, read as the reverse complement.
TCAAATAAATTATTCATGATTTCTTTCCACTGATCAGCAAATCAATTAGCCACAAACCTCTCTCCAATTATTCATCCAGCTGGAGCGGGATAAATGGGGAGATTTATGACACAGACAACCAACTAATGTGTATTTCCAAACAGGGACCCTTAAGATCTATAAACCTTGTTCTGCACTGGCTCAAAGGACCCTGTGCTGTGAGTCACAGTTAAACTCTGTGAGCTCATGCCCCATCTCCTGCCACTCCTGGTTGTCTGGGAAAACACCCCTCGATGAATAAATCAGTAGATACAGCCAGGTCAAACATCAGACCTGATGCAGAAATAACCAGTGGTGTGCACAAGGTCAGGTGTGACCATGTACAAATCTCTTCAGCTATAAACTCCACAGTTATGGACCTGTTGGGAAGTTGCATTTGTGCAATTTAACCTCTACTGTTATAATTCCCCTTAAAAGCACTCTCACACCAAAATTAAGGCATGTTGACAATATTAAGCTGCACAGTAAATGTAAGTAAGAGTTATTAGACTAACAAATAGTCAAATTAGCATAAGAGCTGGCTTTGCCTCGCTGGAGTAACACCATTAGAGTTTGTATAAGTGAAGCATAATTCAGCATAAGTGTGATAAGTGACCAGAACTGCGCAGAGATATCTCCAAATTGCCCTGCTTTGCAAGGCTTCCCATTCCAGCCACGCTGGTGCTCCAGCTCACAAGTGAGGCCTGCCTGCCATACTTGGCATGGACACGGGTCCCTCGTGGCAATCTACAGTACTGCTCCTTAGTATGGCTGGAAATGAGGGTTGTGGCTGGTTTGTACAGATAAAGTGAGTCCAGATGGAGGAGGGCAGCTGCTGTACCTGCCAGGCACAGGGAACAGGCACAGGAACAGCCAGACACTCGCAGCTTTGATTGATCTGGTGAGTGGATTAAGCTCATATTCACATAAATACACTGGCAGCCTCAATCTGCTTCCACCCCGCTGCCTGGGAGGGCTCCCTGCTCACAAAGTCCCACCCGGAACTCCACAGGGCTCCTTCAGCTGGAGCAGCTTTGGCCACAGACAAGAGGCTGTGAGGACACCCACCCACCTTCTGCACGGTGACCTGGCGCAGAGCAGCCCCCAGGCTTTACCTCCAGAGGCGCTCGCTTTCTCTGCGTTTGCTAATTCTCCTGCAGTTAGCATGCTAAGGCATCCCAGCACATCCCAGCTCATCCCAGCACATCCCAGTGCATCCCAGTGCATCCCAGAGCATCCCAGCACATCCCAGTGCATCCCAGTGCATCCCAGTGCATCCCAGCGCATCCCAGCGCATCCCAGTGCATCCCAGCATATCCCAGCACATCCCAGTGCATCCCAGCACATCCCAGTGCATCCCAGTGCATCTTAGCACATCCCAGTGCATCCCAGCGCATCCCAGCACATCCCAGTGCATCCCAGCGCATCCCAGCGCATCCCAGCATATCCCAGCACATCCCAGCGCATCCCAGCACATCCCAGTGCATCCCAGCGCATCCCAGCGCATCCCAGCGCATCCCAGCACATCCCAGTGCATCCCAGCTCATCCCAGTGCATCCCAGTGCATCCCAGCACATCCCAGTGCATCCCAGTGCATCCCAGCTCATCCCAGTGCATCCCAGCGCATCCCAGCGCATCCCAGTGCATCCCAGCGCATCCCAGCGCATCCCAGCATATCCCAGCACATCCCAGCGCATCCCAGCACATCCCAGTGCATCCCAGCACATCCCAGTGCATCCCAGTGCATCCCAGTGCATCCCAGCTCATCCCAGCTCATCCCAGTGCATCCCAGTGCATCCCAGTGCATCCCAGCGCATCCCAGCGCATCCCAGTGCATCCCAGCACATCCCAGTGCATCCCAGTGCATCCCAGCTCATCCCAGCTCATCCCAGTGCATCCCAGAGCATCCCAGCGCATCCCAGTGCATCCCAGTGCATCCCAGCACATCCCAGTGCATCCCAGTGCATCCCAGTGCATCCTAGCACATCCCAGCGCATCCCAGTGCATCCCAGTGCATCCCAGCGCATCCCAGAGCATCCCAGCACATCCCAGTGCATCCCAGTGCATCCCAGCACATCCCAGTGCATCCCAGCGCATCCCAGCGCATCCCAGTTCATCCCAGTATATCCCAGCACATCCCAGTGCATCCCAGCACATCCCAGTGCATCCCAGTGCATCCCAGCACATCCCAGTGCATCCCAGTGCATCCCAGCGCATCCCAGTGCATCCCAGAACATCCCAGTGCATCCCAGTGCATCCCAGCACATCCCAGTGCATCCCAGTGCATCCCAGCGCATCCCAGTGCATCCCAGTGCATCCCAGTGCATCCCAGCCCATGCCAGCGCATCCCAGAGCATCCCAGTGCATCCCAGTGCATCCCAGCACATCCCAGTGCATCCCAGCTCATCCCAGTGCATCCCAGCACATCCCAGTGCATCCCAGCGCATCCCAGTGCATCCCAGTGCATCCCAGTGCATCTTAGCACATCCCAGTGCATCCCAGCTCATCCCAGCGCTTCCCAGTGCATCCCAGTGCATCCCAGCGCATCCCAGTGCATCCCAGTGCATCCCAGTGCATCCCAGTGCATCCCAGCGCATCCCAGCACATCCCAGCGCATCCCAGTGCATCCCAGCGCATCCCAGTGCATCCCAGCTCATCCCAGCGCATCCCAGTATATCCCAGTGCATCCCAGCACATCCCAGTGCATCCCAGTGCATCCCAGGGCATCCCAGTGCATCCCAGCGCATCCCAGTGAATCCCAGCGCATCCCAGTGCATCCCAGTGCATCCCAGTGCATCCCAGCACATCCCAGTGCATCCCAGTGCATCCCAGCACATCCCAGTGCATCCCAGCACATCCCAGCGCATCCCAGTATCATCCCAGTGCATCCCAGTGCATCCCAGCACATCCCAGTGCATCCCAGTGCATCCCAGCACATCCCAGCACATCCCAGCGCATCCCAGTGCATCCTAGTGCATCCCAGCGCATCCCAGCACATCCCAGCACATCCCAGTGCATCCCAGCGCATCCCAGTGCATCCCAGTGCATCCCAGGGCATCCCAGTGCATCCCAGTGCATCCCAGCACATCCCAGTGCATCCCAGTGCATCCCAGTGCATCCCAGGGGCAGGAGCCTGCCTTGGGCCACCGCGGGATGCTGTGTGACCTCCGCCGGGAACGGGGCAGGCTGTGCGCTGCGGGAGAAACCGGGCACCCCTTTAAAAACCGGGCACCCCTTCAAAAACCGGGCACCCCGTTAAAAACCGGGCACCCCTTTAAAAACCGGGCAGCCCTTTAAAAACCGGGCACCCCTTCAAAAACCGGGCACCCCTTTAAAAACCGGGCACCCCTTTAAAAACCGGGCACCCCTTTAAAAACTGGGCACCCCTTTAAAAACCGGGCACCCCTTTAAAAACCGGGCACCCCTTTAAAAACTGGGCACCCCTTTAAAAACCGGGCACCCCTTCAAAAACCGGGCAGCACCTTTAAAAACCGGGCAGCACCTTTAAAAACAGGGCACCCCTTTAAAAACCGGGCAGCGCCTTCCCTCTGCCCCTCAGAGCTGCTGACCCCCAGCCGGGGCACAGCCAGGAGAGCTCCTGGGCTCTGGGGGTGACCGGAGGCGTCCCGGGGCAGGGACAGGGACTCTCGGGCTCTGGGGGTGACCGGAGGGGTCCCAGGGCAGGGACAGGGACTCCTGGGCTCTGGGGGTGGCCGGAGGGGTCCCAGGGCAGGGACAGGGACTCCTGGGCTCTGGGGGTGACCGGAGGGGTCCCAGGGCAGGGACAGGGACTCCCGGGCTCTGGCAGCGGCTGCAGAGGTCGGCGCTGAGGACTCCGGGGCTCAGGGACCGCCCGCAGCCCGCAGGGATGGAGGAGAGGAAGGAGGCAAAGGGTCTGGACTCTGATGCCGCTCTCGGCACCCGGGGATGGATTCGGCTGTGCCGAGGTCTCGGGCGGGTCCCTGGCCCAGCGACAAAGGGACGGGATCCTCCCGGACGCCGGGAGCGGGGATGGGGGACCCCGGCTGCGGGACGGCGGTGCAGGAAGCCCCGGCTCCCGGTGCCGGGGGTCCCGGGGGACGGGGCGGAGGGCTCGGGGTTAGAGCCGGCCCCTCCCGGCGGCGCGGGGCGGAGGGGCGATGGGCTCGGCCCCCCGGCCGCGCCGCCCCCCGCCCGCCCCCAGCGCCTCCCGCGGACGGCGGAGCGCGGCGCGGGGCCGCGGGGCCGGCGAGCGGCGGCGGGGCGGCCGCAGCCCCCGACGGCAGCGGCGGCGATGCGGCGAGGCGGGGCGGCGGACGGCGAGGCGGGGCGGCGGGGGCGGCGGGGCTGAGCGCCGGGCGGCCGGGGCTGCTCGGCCCCGGGGCGGGGGTGGGGGGCAGCCGCCCGCCCGCCCGCCCGCCCGCCCGGCGCCGCAGCCGGCACACGGATTTACGGCGCGGACCGCAGGCTCCGGAGCGGCCCGGCAGGTAAGGCACGGCCTCGCCGCCCCCGCCGCGCATCCCCGCTCATCCCCCCCGCCATCGGCTCGCCGGGCTCCGGACGCGCCGCGAGTTTCCCCCGCTGCGGTCCCGGCGGGCAGCGGCTCCCCGCTCTCCCCGCTCCGGGATGGATGCCGAGGGGATGGGGCTGGCCCGGGCTGCTCTCCCCGCTCCGGGATGGATGCCGAGGGCATGGGGCTGGCCCGGGCTGCTCTCCCCGCCCCGGGATGGATGCCGAGGGCATGGGGCTGGCCCGGGCTGCTCTCCCCGCTCCGGGATGGATGCCGAGGGGATGGGGCTGGCCCGGGCTGCTCTCCCCGCCCCGGGATGGATGCCGAGGGGATGGGGCTGGCCCGGGCTGCTGTCCCCGCCGGCCGCTCCCCTCCGCTCCGCTCCCCGCTGCAGCCCCGAGCCCCCCGGCGGGACAGCGGAGAGGGGCCGGGGGATGCGGCCCCGGGCGGAGAGCGGACCGGGCTGCTCGGGCTGCTGCGGGAGAAGGTTCTGTCGCTCTCGGACCAAACTTGGCTTCGGGGAACCCGGCCTCGGGGTGGGAGCCCCGGGAGGGAGCCGAGGGCCGGGGGAGCCCGAAGGACGCGGCCGGAGCCCGCTGCTGCTCGGGGTGCGGCTGCCTCGCCCCGCTCCTGGGGATGCTCCCCGCTAGGCCTCGGCTGGAGGCTTCGCTTCTCCGCAGGGAACGCGGACTCCTTCCAGCCTTGTGGCGGGGCTGAGTGCCGGGAGGCTCGGGATGCTCCCGTCTCCGCCTTGAGAACGCGTTCCCTTCGCGGTGGACCTCAGAAAGCGAGGGTGGGAGAGGGGACACAGCCCGTGGGGGCGGCAGCGCAGCCGGGGACACGAGGAGCTTTCCCTGAGAGTGCTGAGCGTGTTGTGAGCGGGACTTTCCCTCTCGCAGCCCGGTAGCGGGGGCGCTGCCCACCTGCGGCCCCGCTGGGGCTCCTGCCTTGCCGGCTCCACCGGCTGCGGGTTTCACCGGGCTGCTTCCCTGAGCGAGGAAGATCCCTGTTTGCAGCCTTTTCCCTCTCTGCCCTGCACGGTGGCAGGCTGTCGCCATCGGCCGTGCGGAGAGCTGTGCCAGCGGCTGAGCTGTGACTTCCCCTGGGCGTGGGGCATCGATCTGTGGCTCTGCCCTGCGGAAGGGAAGGTGTGCTCAGCGCATCGCATCGCATCGCATCCCTGGGGATGCTCCTGTGCTCCTCCTGTGCTCCTCCTGCTCCTGTGCTCGGCTCCGGGCAGATGTCACATCTGGAGTCCTCCCTCCGGACACGCCGCTGTCACGCCTCTCCTCGGGCAGCCCGGCAGCTGGCACCAGGGTTTGGGTGTCCCGTGGTGGTTTGTGCCGGGAATGTGGCTGGCTCTAGCTCTGAGCCACCTCCGGTGTGTCCCCAGCGGCAGCAGGGTCCCCTCCGCTCCTGCCGGGCTCGCCGTGCCCCGCGGCTCCGCGGGGCTGAGAAGCCTGGGGCTGTGGCACAGCCTGGTTCCTGGGGCACGGCTGGCACCGCGCTTCCCCAGGCTCCTGCTGTGCACCAAAGGGTGCCCCGGCTTTATCTGCAGGAACCGAGTCCGGGGCTCTGAGCACGCAAAAATCCTCCTCCAGAAATCCCCCCCTCCCGAGCTGACATCAGGTGAAATAAGCTCAGATTCTGCACTTTTACGGCTCTCCAAGGGTTTTGCCGCAACCAACAGTAGATGGGGCTGAATATGAACTGGGTTTTTATCGGTTTCACTGGGTTTTTATCTGTTTCCCGATGCAAAGCTCTTGCTGTCAGAATGAAAACAGATGTTTGGCTGCCTGCTTAAGCCAGAAACGCCCCTGGTTAGGATGCTAGCAGAACTAGGATCTCCAGCCCCATCCCCTTCACCTCAGTGGCTTCAAAGGCTGCCTGAGCAGAACTGTTCTTAAACTCCTCTGGTTGCTGCCACAGAGGCATCCCCCTGCTCCCTTTAAAAAATAATAAGGGAAAGAAATACGAAAAGGCGTGCAGATGGTGGAGGAGGGTCTCAGAGCACGGCTTGGCACAGCAGCTCAGCCAGAGCTCCAGTCTGGCACTCTGCTGCTTCCCCGTGTCCTCCCCGGGCTCTGGGTGCCCTGCTGTGCCCTGCAGGCTCTCCAAGGAGCTCTCCAGAGGAAGCCCGGAGGGGATTGAGGCCCTTGCTGTGAATATCCATCCCCAGGAGTGCCGTGTACACACACCCACCTGCGAGACACCCTGCTCGTTCTGCTGTTTGGCTGATGGATCCAGAGAGGGAGAGCTTTCCTGTGTCTGCTGCTGTGCTTTTTTGCTGTTTTGCTGTGGGACACCTAAAGCCCAGCCTGTGCTCGGGGCTGGAGCTCATCAGCTCGGTTTTGCTGTGGTTATTCTGCCGGTGATGCTGCCCAGGGCGGTGGCAGGAGGCTCCTGCTGGTGCTGCTGCAGGCTGGGGCTGTGAAGGGCTACAGAGCAAGGTGGCACTTGTCCCAAAGGCCACAGCAGGGCTCTGCTGAACCCCAGCTCCCAGGGCGCTCCTGCCGCTGCAGATTGCTGCCCGTGCCCCACAAACAGCTCTGTGTGTAAATGGGAATTTCTTCAAAACTCCTGGGAGGAGCAGCTGACAACAAATAGCTCAGTGCAAAACCCGTGTGTGTGAGTGTGTGTGTGTGTGTGTGTGTGTGTGTGAACTACAGCCTAAACGGGAGAGGGAAAACATCCAGTTACAGAACTAATGCAAATGGAGTTGGCTTTCATCTCTCCCTGCAGCGTCCTTTGTGGAAGGCATTTGCATTTCCCCAAAGTCAGTTTGCTACCTATCCTTCAAGCAAATCCAGAGCTAGAGAGCAGAGGAAAGCCTGTTTACAAGGTGCGGGGTGGCTTGCCAAGTCTGGAGAGAGCTGAACTCAAAATATTTGATAAGGAAATGTCTTATTTTAAAGGTAGCAACACCGAACGCGGCAGAGGATGGCACGCACAGACTGCGGTGTGTGCTCCACTGCTGAGCAGGGTCGGGGGACCATTCCCGAGCTCCTGCTGCCCTTTCCTTGTGGCTGAGCCATCCAGAAGAGTGGTGGGGAGGACGAGAGGCTCCTCAATTCCTCTGAGCTCCCCGCAGCACGGCTCCGGAACGGGATGTGTGCGCTCCCGCAGGGGGATCCTGGAGCCGGCCAGCATCCCCCCGAGGTGATGGCAGCATCCCCCCGAGGTGATGGCCAGCATCCCCCCAAGGTGATGGCAGCATCCCCCCGAGGTGATGGCCAGCATCCCCCCGAGGTGATGGCAGCATCATCCCGAGGTGATGGCAGCATCCCCCCGAGGTGATGGCCAGCATCCCCCAGAGGTGATGGCAGCATCCCCTCGAGGTGATGGCCAGCATCCCCCCGAGGTGATGGCCAGCATCCCCCCGAGGTGATGGCCAGCATCATCCCGAGGTGATGGCCAGCATCATCCCGAGGTGATGGCCAGAATCATCCCGAGGTGATGGCCAGCATCATCCCGAGGTGATGGCAGCATCATCCCGAGGTGATGGCAGCATCATCCCGAGGTGATGGCAGCATCATCCCGAGGTGATGGCCAGCATCCCCCCGAGGTGATGGCCAGCATCATCCCGAGGTGATGGCCAGCATCCCCCCGAGGTGATGGCAGCATCCCCCAGAGGTGATGGCCAGCATCCCCCCGAGGTGATGGCCAGCATCCCCCCGAGGTGATGGCAGCATCCCCCAGGGGTGATGGACAGCATCATCCCGAGGTGATGGCCAGCATCATCCCGAGGTGATGGCAGCATCCCCCCGAGGTGATGGCCAGCATCATCCCGAGGTGATGGCAGCATCATCCCGAGGTGATGGCAGCATCATCCCGAGGTGATGGCAGCATCACCCCGGCAGAGAGCCACCAGCCCTGGGGTTCTCTGTGTCCTCGGTGCTGCGGGGGACCCTGGGTCTGGCAGCTGCAAACAGCTCCAGGGTGGATTGCTGCCGTTCTGGAGGGAGCCTCCAGCCGGAAGACAGAAACAAAACAGGATTTCAGGAGCGCTCCAGCAACAGCCATTAGCTATGCTAAAAGGATTAACAGCTCTGCAGGACTCATCAAGTGTTTCAAACATAACTCAAGCATCAAAGGCGACTCTTAAAGGCTCACATTTTCACATCAAGTCACTGCGAAAATTTCTATCCAACTTAATTAAAACATTCACTAGGCTCGTTAAAAACAGAAAGAGAAAAAACAAAGGCCTTTTTTTCCTTAAGTACCAAGCTGTTTTGAAGAGAGGAGTTTACAGCAAAGCATGCTTATTCCTTTGTTATTGAAACACCTTTATGAAAGTCTCCTGGCCCTAGATCACTGCGTCTGACTAAGCTCAAGCTCTCCGAAAAGGAAATGAATATGTTGGTATTGTTTTTGTTGTTTTGTTTTTTTCCCTGGCCAGGGACCACAGAAGAGAGATGAAAAAAGTGAGAAGAGCTTTGTAGAGAAAGTTAGATAAGAGGGTGGGGGAGTGTCAGAAGCAGACCTATAATAGGAAACAAGCCGCTGAAGTTCTGGTGAAAGTACCTTTTATCTTGAAGGCTCCAAGTGCTGTGCAGTGCATTAATACACACAGGAGCTGAAAAACAGTCAACAAACAGCACCAGCACCTTTGCTGGCAGCAGAGTCACCCCAGCTGGGTCACAGGATGGCTCACCGTCGGTCCCTGCCTGCCTCTCTGCTTTGTCCGAGTTCATTTTTGGAAATGAAAGGAAGAACATCTTCCAGATGCTCTGGAAGAAGGACATCGAGGTGCTGGAGCAAATCCAGAGAAGGGCAGCAAAGCTGGTGAAGGGTTTGGAGCACAAATCTGCTGAGGAGTGGCTGAGGGAGCTGGGGGGCTCAGGCTGGAGAGAGGGAGGCTCAGGGGAGACCTCACAGCTCTCTACAACCACTACAAAAAAGGTGGGAGCTGCCCAGTTCTTCACGTGATAAGAGACAGGGCAAGAGGAAACGACCTCAAGGTTCACCAGGGGAAGTCTGGGATGGATATTGGGGAAAACTCCTTCATGGACAGGATTGCCAAGCACTGGAACATGCTGCCAGGGGAGTGGTTGAGTCACCTTCCCTGGAGGGGTTTAAAAGATGTGTTGGTGTGCCACTCAGGGACATCATTTAGTGGTGAATTGGGCAGTGCTGGGTTTGTGGTTGGACTCCACAATCTTTGCAGCTTCCTCCAGTCCAAATGATTCCATGGCTGTGTGATTCCATGCCTGAGGTGTGATGCTGCTGATCAGCCCCATCCCAAGCCCTTCCCCATGTGTGCTTGGTGCTGGTCAGAGCCCTCAGCATCATCCATGGGGCTGCCATTTAATTCTCCTTCCCCGTGGTGGCCCTGTCCCAGTGGCATGGGCTCATCCCCAGCACGTATTCACCCTGGCCACTCTCACCCTGCTCAGAGGCCTCAGTGACTTCCAGTGCCCTGGGGAGATGTGAAACAGGAGTTAGACTCCCTCTGCACAAGGTGTAACTGGAATTATGGGTACATTAAATACAGTATTTAAACCTAGTGAATGAGTTCTTGACATTCACAGAGGCCTTGAGCATTGTAGGATTTCATCCCATGATGATAATTTTCTTGGTCTTGATTCATATTGAATCAGCATCCCCAAAAAAAGGAATAAACAAGTCCTCTCCTTCCTCTTGCTTACGTACGAGTTTGATTTCTTCCTCTTCACACTGTCCTGCCTGGTGCTGGGAAGGGCAGTGCTGAGAAATGCCACGAGGAGCAGAGCTGCTCCTGCAGCGTCTTCCCAAGGGAATCTGCAGCCTCTCTTCCTCCTTTCCTTCCCACTCAGCCCTTTCCTGGAGGCAGACTGTAGGGTCTGAGCAGCACCATCCTCCTGTAGGGTGTGAGCAGAACCAGCCTCCTGTAGGGTGTGAGCAGAACCAGCCTCCTGTAGGGTGTGAGCAGAACCATCCTCCTGTAGGGTCTGTGCAGAACCAGCCTCCTGTAGGGTGTGAGCAGAACCATCCTCCTGTAGGGTGTGAGCAGAACCAGGCTCCTGTAGGGTCTGTGCAGAACCATCCTCCTGTAGGGTGTGAGCAGAACCAGCCTCCTGTGGGGTCTGTGCAGAACCAGGCTCCTGTAGGGTGTGAGCAGAACCAGCCTCCTGTAGGGTCTGTGCAGAACCAGCCTCCTGTAGGGTGTGAGCAGAACCAGCCTCCTGTAGGGTGTGAGCAGAACCATCCTCCTGTAGGGTGTGAGCAGAACCAGTCTCCTGTAGGGTCTGAGCAAACTCTCCTGTAGGGTCTGAGCAAACTCTCCTGTCCCTGGGGCGCTCTGGGCTGGGCCAGCTGTGTCCCCATGCCAGGGACAGCGAGCTGTGTGGGCACAGACTCTACAGCCACCATGGTCAGGATGTGAAATGCAGGAATTAGGAGGTAGACAGGGTTCAGTCAGGATGTGAAATGCAGGAGTTAGGAGGTAGACAGGGTTTTTCCATCAGGCATTTATAGCACCTTCCCCACTCTGTGTCTAGACATAGCTATAAATGAGGGAGAGGGCTATTACCTGGGAATAAAACGACTGAAACCAGCCCTGGAGAGCCTGACGCTGTATTTCCAAGGAACTGGGAGATTCCTTATGATTAATGTAACAATATCAAAGGCCATAAACTCACCACAGCTGGGTTCTGAGTCAGGGACACACTTAAAAGGTACCTGCCACTTGCTCAGGCTTGGCTTTAACTGCGGTCTCTTGGCCATTCCAAGGGCTGCTGCCTGATCAGGGGCTCAGCTCTGCTGGCTCCACCAGCTCCAGGGGCATCAGAAAACAGCCCACAGTCTGATTTCTCATTGCAGTGTGCACCAGTGGTGCTGTGGAGGAGAGGAGAGGTCATGAGTGGAGCCTGGAGCCTTCACACCTGGAAAGTTGGGGCAGGGCCAGCAGGAGCTCTGCTGTGCATGTGGCAGTGCCTGTGTGGGTGGGAAACGCCTGGGAACTCATCCCAGAATGCCCAGTCCCCACTCCAGTCCTTTTGAGAGTGGTGGGAGAAGTTGTACTGCAGAGATCTTATTGTTTTAGATTCTGTTCTCTGATCATTGCTTCTGCCATGTCCACCACAGCGGGGTCTAAGTCTGCCTAAGGCTTTGCCACGCTCTTATAGCATCAACAAAAGTAATGAAGAAGAGAATGGACTCCCTGGAAAAAGGCCATGAAGTGATCCACTGGCACACTCCTGGCAGTGCCTGCAGTGAAAGCCACAGAATTACCTTCTTCAGCTGAGTGTAACCTACCTACACTAGTCTGAGTGACTGAGTGAGGTGGCTGGGGCTGTCCCTTCTGGTCCTTTGGCTGAGTTAGAGGATGAAAAAGGCGAGGGGAAGGGTCACACTGATGGCTTTTGGGATCTGCTGGCCCACAGACCTGCCTTCTGAGGGAGGAAGGATGAGAATCAGCAGCATGGCAAGGGAATTTGGGTCAGCACTTTTGTGGCTGCAGGAGATGCTCCCCAAGCTGGGTTTCCTCACCCTGTTAGGTGTTCTCCTCCAGATTAGCTTCCCTCTGCAGATGGTGGCCAGGCCTTGCAGCCCTGCAGAGTTCCCTCGTGTTGTGCAGTCAGGATTAGGAGGCACTTGGGTAACGTGGTCCTCTGGGTACCTGAGACTCATTAAAAATTGCTCTCATTTGACTCCACAAACAGTGCCATTGGGAATGCAGCAATGCTTCTGGGATGGGAGCAAATATTGGCCTTGAATGAAGTCGTGGATAATGGCAGATAAGTTATCAACAGCTGTTTAACTTAATATTACTTCCATGCAAGATAACAGCGAGCTTTTGCAAGAGGTTAATAACCAGATGCAGAATCCATCACTGCAAACACAGGCACCTGGCAAAGTGCATCCATAATTTTTCTGCTGGAGTGTTATCACAGCTGAGGGAGTGTGGTGGCAGGGAAATGTACCCAAAATGAAACAGTGGGGCTGGCTCCAGAGGCAGCACAGGTGATGCTGTGTGGCTCTGTGCAGTGACCCGGGGCACAAGGGGGCTTCCCTGTGGGCCCAGCTCCTCCTGGCTGAAGGGGCTGGGATGGAATCATGATGTGGTTGTGTTAACAAAGCTTTTGCTGCTGCTGATCAGGCTTGGGTGCCTGTACTGCACCTCTGAGCACGGTGACCTTGGGGCACAGAGTGAATGGGGACAGGGGGCGCTGATATCGATATTTAGAAGGTGGGGGTGAAACAGGAAGGGTGCATCAGTTGTGGATCTCAGGATCAGCACAAAGAGGAATGCAGCTGCTGCTAAGCCAGATTTTAACCCAGAGTTTTGGGTCTGCACCACCTTAGGTGGCTGCTGGTGTCTGGTGTGGCTGCTCCAGCCTGATGCTGGACCTGTAATTCCATGGAACTGTAATTCCAAGAAGAGGTTGGCAAAGGCCAGAAGCACTCAGGGAGATTGGAAAGGCTCTGCTAGCGAGCAGTGCTTGGCTCTGCAGCCACCAGGCTTCTCTGCACAGAGGGATTCCTTCCCAGGCTTGTCCCAAAGTGTGGAGCTGGGGCAGAGGAGATGTGTCAGCCTCCTGCCCATTGCCACAGGGCAGGCCTACCCTGGATATTTCAATTCCATTCCTCTCTCTCCTGGCCAGGGATGCTGTCATTTCAGTGTTCAGCTCCACAAGGCAGAGCCAAGGCGAGGGCTGGGGTGTGAGAGGAGCAGACCCTGCCTGCTCTCCTCTGCCTGCTCCACCCTCAGGGCTCTCCCTGATGACCAGGAGATGCCACTGGTGCCATTGTCCAGCTGGGACATGGCTCTGGGGACATTGATCAGCCTGGAGGAGCCCTCAGTGGAGACTCCTGGCAGAGCTGGGCTGGCTTGCAGTGCTCCTGGCTCCCAGCCCCTGCTTTATCCAGCAGACCACACAGAGCTGCCTGCGGATGCTGGGACAGCAGCTGCAGTCCTATTGATCCCTGTGGGGGTGATCAGCCCAAATGAAGACCCCTGGGAAATCAGCACAGAATACAAAAATCTGGCTCCAAAGCAGAGGCTCAGACTGTGACAGCTCTGCAGACAAACCCATGTGAGAGTCCAGCTGTGCAGGGCATCCACAGAGAGCCTGCTTTGAATGTGGATTGGATTCTTGGCATAGATAAGGGAATCTTTGTTGGTTCACATGAGCCCATCACACCTTTTCCTTCTCCCAGAGGAAGCAGCTGGAAGCAGATCCAGGTCCTTGCACCCATGGAGGCAACAAACCCTCAGCTTCCCTGGCTTCCTCAAGTGGGTTCCTCAGGTTGTGAGGCTGGAGTGACCAGATGAGCACCTTGGAAGCATCCAGGTCTCATTCTCATGGTCTCAGGGCTAGAAGGGTCAGAGAAACAGCCTGGCCTCCCCAAGGGAAGAGGCCTCTCCATGTCCCCCTGCTGTCCTGGCTGTTGCACAGTAGATGGGGACGTGTGTGTGTGTTCAGGCCATGCCACACTCTTGGTTATGGAAACTGGCAGTGCTCAAATAAGAGATTTTTAGGCTTCAGGCTCTAGCTTGAGCCTGTGGGAAACTGAGTCACACAACTCTCTCCCTCTGGCCTGAGAAATCATGAGGAGGACTCCCAACAGTCCTTGGAGAAGGAAAACAACCTTTGCAGGTGTTGTTTGTTCCTTGTTGTTTGCTTGTCAGAAACGGCCCAGGGGTGTTGTTCCAGCTGCCCAGTGATGGTGATGGGTTGGTTTCATGAGCAATGAGAGTTTTACCTCCTCAGACCTGCTCAGAGCTGTCTAGAAAAGAAGATCAGGAAGAATAAAACTTGCTCTCTTGTGGAACTGAGGCTGGAGAGTCCGTGTGGTCACTTCTCCACGCCTCATGGAGTGCAGGAGCTGGACCTGGAGCAGTGCCCTGGCCTTGCTCTCTCCCCAGGGAGCTCTCCTGGGCCAGCTCCAGCAGCAGCTCTGAGCAATGGTGCTCTGAGCATCCCTGGAGGCTCGCTGGTAGCTGCAGTTAAGAAGAAATCTGTGTTCCTAACCCTCGTGCACAGCTGCTTTTCTCCCAGGCGTTCCAGCTGAACTTTTCCCCCGTGCTGTTTGCGATCCAGGCCCTCACCCTTCCCACACACACACACATGGCAGCTCCCTGGCTGGCCTCAGCAATCAGCAGAGAGCTCCAGCTGCCACCAGTGCCACCCTGGGATGGCTTTGCCATCATCTTTGATGATCAATGTTCCCTGTGGGCTCATTTCTGCAGCAGCAGCAGCAGCAGGGCCGGGCCACGCGGCTTCGCGTTTTTATGGCCAGGCCTTGCCCTTGGCCGTCACTTACACTGCGAGGTTAAACTGAGGGCTGAAATCAGCTTTATTATGAAAGGTCCTGAGCTCTGCAGTTATTAAAGGTCAGACAGCCTGGGTTGACCCTTGTGGGCTTGCGTGCCTGCCTTTAAAAAGCAGAGGAAATTCCTGTCGGTGTGCCGGCAAAGGCTGGTCAAGTTCTGTGTCTGAGCAAGCACTCCCTGCTCCGGACTGTGGCCTTGTGATTTTCTTCTACAACTGCATTTTTAGCTCCTGCTGAAGTTCCCCTCTGTGAGCAAGGTCCTGGCTGGCAGCAGCTTCCCTGTTTTTTTGCAGGAGAAGCTGCTGCATGGTGGCTCTGCTGAGCAGCAGCTCCCCTTGCCCTCGGTCTCCTGCTCCCCAGGGATGCTGCTGAACTTGATGCTGCTGCCACAAATCCTTCTCCTGGGGAGCTTCCACGTAGTTAATTCACCTGTGGAGCTCTGGGCTCCTGTTTCAAAGGGAGTTTAAAAGGAGTTGAAAAAGTTTTTTTAAATCTTTCTTTTAATCACTTTGCAAAATACCCAGCTTCTTGTTTACTCTCATTTGAGTTCCCCTTATGTATCTTAAATTCTGGGGAGTGTGGCTGCTGGTTTTCAGTGTGCAGCACATCAGCAAACCACCCTGGGCCCCCTGGGACCCTCTTCCTTCTTCTCCTCCCCATCCCTCTGCAAGGTACAGCAATATAATCACTGGTTTGTTCAGTTCTTATTTCCCTGGCAGGAATCAATCTCATGTTGTCTTTGGTTCCTCCTTTGATTTCTTGGCTTTTCTGATCTTCCCACACTTTCTGCAGCTGCACAACTCATCCAAGCTAATAACCAGCCCCGTTTTCCACCTCAGGCAGCTTTGTGTGCCCTCAGACCTGGGGCAGTGCTGGTCATGGTGGGGCTCATAACCTCGTAATTAGTTCTGTCCTCTTTATAAGCAGCCCTTGGCAACGAATCCTTGCAGTCCCACAAGGATCTTGTGTCAAATTCACAGGAATTTCATGAGACTGAATTCTTCACACCCAAGTCTAGCAGGGGGAGTATAGGAAATCTATAGCTGCAAAAGGACTTTGCAGAGTTGCTTTATGCTCTATTTCCTTGGCAAAGGCAAAATAAAACCGTGCAGGGAGAAGGGAATAAAGAGTGGAGAAAAATGCTGCAGACACCAAAGGAGAAAATGCTGAATGGGAGGGGAGAACTGACAGCCTTAATGTGGATTTGGGGGGAATTTATAAACCTGAAGCCAAGTAATCACAGAGCTGAGGTAGCTGAGGTGGCTGTGGGGACTCACTGCTCTTCATTAACCTTCCAGCCACCTGGCTCCAGGTGTCAGCTCAACATCAAACCACAGCTGATCAAAACTTCCTCCCTCTGAAAAATCGTGGGCAAATTGGGTTTCCAAGTGACTGAATGGGATTTTATGAGGCCCCTGCCTTCCTCAATCTTGTTAAATCATTCAATATCAAAAATCTAAAAACGGATATTTGGGCCTGAATCCAGTTCTGGGCTCCAGCCAAAAAGAGCTGAGAAAAATGCTGCTGTGCTTGTTTTGAAGTGAGGAACCTGTATTTTTCCCCAGGTGCCAGGGGGGATTTCTTGCCCCTGCCTGACAGAGAGCTCGGTCAGGATCCAGGCGCTGCCTTGCCCAGAGAGCAGCACAGACAGCAGCAGCTTCAGTACAGTGAAAAACCCTTTTTTCTCACCTGTATCTGCTGGGAACGCTCTGCCCTGACCCAGAGGTGTACAGGGAGAGCATAAGGAAGATTCCATCAGGCTGGGAAAATGGTCTGGCTCGAGTAGCCCTGGGATGAGGGCTGTCTATCACGCTGTGGATTTGCTTGGGAGAGCAAACAGCTCAGGAGAGTGAGAGAGGCTTTCCCAGGACGGCTGTGGCTTGCCAGGGGCTGAGAGAGACACTGGGTCTTCTGTTTGGTGTCTGTGTTGATCTGGAGTGTGGAATCACCACTGGGCTGGCAGGGTCAGATGGAACTGCGGAGTGAAGCCTTGCCTTTGGTGGCTGCTGGCCGAGGAGTGCCCACGCTGAAGGTGCTGGGAGCCCGGAGGGGCAGCCTGGCTGCACCAAAAAACACCCAGTTTTCCACCAGGGCTTTGGGCTCCAGGGTGGCCTCACAAAGAATTCATGGCCAAGCACATGTTTCCATTCCACTGGCAGCAGAGTGACCTGCTCAGGTGGAGCTGCAGACAAAAACGAGTGTGAACAGGCTGCAGGGCTCTTGCAGAAACCCTGGGACCCTCACCCAGAGCTAAAAAACCTTCCTAAACCTCCAGCTGTTACTGTAGAGCTTGTAGGGTAACACCAAATCACACCAGGAGCTCCCACTGGTCTTCTGCACCCTTTTATTTGGTTTAAAACAAAGTGTTTGCAAGCCATCACGGGGAATTCATCGTCGGCCGTCTGTCACACTTAATTGGGTTGTCCTGTAAAATATCTTGCATATAAGTAAATCAAGAAGAGAGGGGCTCATAAAAGGGCCAGTTTGTGGCACATTGGTGTTATTTATAGGCTTCTCTGTGGTGCTCATCACCATGGCAGCTGTGAAGGTCGATGCTGACACTTGTGAGGGAATGCCACGGATGTTTCTAAAAAGCCTGGTGTACAGAATGAATGGTGCTTATGTGTCCCAGTGGAGCTGGGAGCAGGGCTGCAGGGTCCTGCAGGGAGCCCCCAGCCCCAGGAGAGGGGCAGGAGGGCAAGGGGCCACGGCAGGAGAGAGCAGCTCTGTGGGCTGAGGCTTCTGGGCTCCTAGAGCCCACAGCTCTGGTGGCATCCTGAAATCTCCTTGGAAAAGCAGGCAATGAGCCAAAGGGGAGAAAAGTACTGACATGGAAGAGGCTGGAGATTCTTCTCCTCTTCAGGATGAAGCTCTCACTTACCAGCCTGGTTTTCATACCTTTCTGTTTAATTCCACTGAAGCCAGTGGCGATTGCTCCATGAGAGTCCCACAGATTACTTTCTACAGCTGCCTTTTTCTGATAACACTCCCTCTTCTCGAAAAGCCAGCAAAAGCAGCATGTCCTCCTGTCAGTTCTGCAACTGGCACATAAAAAGGCTGCTTCAGCCACATCCAGGCAGAGCTGCTTGGAGCATCTGCACCTCAGCCTTCACCTGGAAATCAGCCTCTTGCAAACTCTACATTGCTGTCTCCAGCTGCAGCGCTCCAAATTGACTCTCAGGGAGGAGCATAACAAACCCTCAGTGTGATCCTGTCATTACAAAGCTGCCTGTGACCCCAGTTCCTCCAAATACCTGGCCAGGCTCTCTCAGTGAATGCATCTTCATCTTCTCACCTGCACCAGGGTGTCACAGCCCAGCCCTGACCCGAGGAGCCCAGGAATTCAGCCCTTCATGGATCTCTCTGCCCCTCTGAGAAAAGCTTTCTATTAACCTTCATCTTCCTCCTGCTGAGTGAGCAGTGATGCCCCCAGCTCAGGCTGGAGTTTTTTCTCTGCAGGATGAGCAGAGCTCTCTGGAAGGGGCTGTTTCCCAGCAGTGTCCCTGGTGCACACTGTGCCTTTCCCGTCCCCCTGCTCCTCTGCAGCAGGATCCAAACTGTGCCTGTTTTTCCCCACCCTGTGCAGATACACAGCTGCTTCTCCCAGCCTGTTCCCTTCTCCTCTCCTTGCTCCCCAGGGGCAGCCTCGGTTCCCTGGCTGTGCTAGCCTTGTGTGTCCAGCTGTGTGCTGGGCTCTGCCTGCTCCCCAGCAGTGAGGAAAGGCTCTTCAGGACAGCCCCTGGGGACATAAAGTCATTATTTAACTCCCTGCTTCCACCTGGTGATGGGAACAGTATTTCTATTGCTGCAGGGGCACAGGGGCCCTCAATTCTGTAAGAATTCAATTTATGCTTTCTTCACAACAGTAAACTGTCTTTGCCAAAGCCATTTGGTTAAAGAGCTGATGTAAATGAACTCACTGGATTATTTTATTCCCTGGGAAAGTCAGGGGCTGTTCTGGAGTTTATGCAAGCAACATTCACTGCCCTGGCATCCACTGTTAGTCCAGTGGGAATGAGCCCACATGGGCAATGGGTGTTAGGGAGTCGGTGGGATGCTTTCCCTGCCTCCTGCACCTCCATTCAGGAGCTCTTCTTGCACAGCAAATGCATGGGGTGTCTTTTTGCTCCGAGACTGATACGGTTATTAAGCTTTCTGCAGTGGAAAAAAGATTGCAAGGCAATTCAGCTCGCAAGCTAGGTCATGAATCCATGTGGATGTTATGAATGGAAACGATATGCATGTGCCCTGGGCTTTGCCCAATCATACCAAGCAGTAATACAACTCAGGATGAAAATAAATCTTAATACCAACATGCCCTACATGAAGCAAATACTTATTTTACATAAAACCTAATTTTAGCACGTCAAGACTGTAGCCAATCCACTTTGTCTCACCATGACTTAGCATAACGACGTACATATAGGTATGAATATATAGATGTGTAAGCACCTCTTTCCCCCCTGATTTATTGCTGAATGGGAGTGCCCCAAGAGGCAGAGCTTGCTGTCTCAGGGAGGAATCTCTCTGCACACTCACAGCCCTTCCCTCCCTCTCCTGGGCATGGGGAAGGCAGCAGGGGCACCCAGCTCTGCCACATTGTGCACAGGGTGATTTCTTGGAGCAGCAGCAGCAGCTCAGAAATGCCAAAGCAAGGCTTTAATGCCGACTGGGATGGGCTGGGTAGAACGAGATGCTGATGGTGTCAGGCCCTGGGGATGCTGCCTGCAGCCCTGCCTCCCACAGCTGCCCCACTGTAGTGATCTCAGTGCTGGCCAAGCAGCAGCACAGAAATGCTCTGCAGCGTGGGATTGACCTGTGTGCATCCCTCCATCTGATACCCACCATGAGAGAGCGTGGAGGGTGCCAGAGGGAGTGAGGGAGTGCCCTGACTCCCCAAAGCCACAAGTGCTTCCCAGCCTGCTGCACCCTCCCCACAGTGCACACTGTCCTGGGAAGAGGCAGGGATTCCTCCAGGGCTGGTTTGGATGTGCAGTGTCATGGGGGGATCCCAGCTGGCAGTGATTCCCACTCTCTGTGCCAGCCTGGGGGCTCCCCCAGCCCCAGCCACGCTCCCCACGGTGCTGCCCAGCTCTGTGGGGTGTGCTGTGGGGCTTTGGGGTGCACCAGGAGTCTGCATCCCTGCTGCTGCACCAGGAGCTGCATCCCTGCTGCTGCACCAGGAGCTGCATCCCTGCTGCTGCACCAGGAGCTGCATTCCTGCTGCTGCACCAGGAGCCTGCATCCCTGCTGCTGCACCAGGAGCTGCATTCCTGCTGCTGCACCAGGAGCTGCATCCCTGCTGCTGCACCAGGAGCCTGCATCTCTGCTGCCTGGGCTGTCTGGGCTGCTGGAGGCTGAGGGAGGATTTGGGCTTGTGCTGGCAGCCAGCGAGGAGCGGCTGGCGCTGGTGGCTGGAGACAAAGCTCCAAAGCTTGTGAGCCAAGCCAGGCTGGCAGGCTCAGGAGCCAAAAGCAAAGTGAAAGGCAAGGCTCTGCATCCCTTTGTGGACTATTGCCTCGATGGTGATGATGCCTGAAGTTCTGGCTTTCGTATTTCCCAGGTTCTGTAGTGCATTGGTAACTCTGAGCTCCATATGAAGTGTCAGCCAGTTCTCCTCACAGCTCAGGCACACACAACAATCCTTTTCCAGCCCCACAACCAAGGACACCGCTGCAGCTCCAGCCCCAAAAAGCACAACCAGCAGCGAATGGAGGAGAGCAACCTGGGAGGATGGGACTGCATCACCTGCAGCTGGAATGGGACAATGAACCCCAATGTGGAAATGGACCAAAACTGATCAAAGTGTGAAAACTCATAACCTCCATCCTGGGTGTAGCCTTGGCCAGGCTCTTGCAGTGCCCAAGGTGCATCCTTGGAAGGGCTTTTAATAAATCCCTGCTTTATTCCTTTAACTCTGTCCAGCCCCTGTTCCAGGCAGCCTCTGGAGGTGTCAGTGAAGCCACTCATGACACTTCTGTCGTGGGGAGCAGCCACTGGTGCTTCCGTGAGGCTGTGGTGGTGAGGAGCAGCTCTGGAGAGGCAAACACCCTCAGGAAGGTGTAGGGGGGTGTGGATCCTCACAAGCTGCAGGGAAGGAGCTGTGCTGGGATGCTGCTGCCTTCCTGAAGAGGGGAAAGGACTGCCACAGCCACCCTGGGAGGAGAAGAGGGGTGCTGGGAAGGTGCAGCCCTACCTGCCCACCAGAGGAGCAGAGCAGGTACAGCAGATGAAATGACCTGCTGCTCTCTCCTTATTAAAAGAAAATAGAGTTTGCTGGCAGCGCTGCAGCTCTGACACCTTGATCCATTGAAACGTTTTCAGTATATAAATCAGGAGGAAAGGATCACAGCCCCCCGTGCAGGGAGAGCCTCTGCTGCTGCTGCTGCCCTCTCCCAGGGTGGGAGAGCCCTGGTGCCCCAGGGCAGGGGGTGTGGATGGCAGTGGGGGCTCCCATCCCAGCCCCAGCTTGTGGGGAGCTCTGACTGGGTGATGCCTCACTGAGCCCATCTCCTCTGGCTCAGCACGGGCGGCTCTGCAAGGAGGAACCGATGGTGATTTAAAGGTGTTGGGATCAGGAAATCCGTCATGTCCCTGCTGCTGTGACTGATCACCCTCACCATCAGCTGCCTGTTACAGACACACACCTTATTTCCAGCCTGCCTGGGTCCCTGGGCAGGGCAGTGCAGTGATGCACTGAGGAGCCTGCAGGGGCTGAGTGGCCCTGGGCCACCACAGCCACCCACTGCCAGCACGGGGGTCCCCAGGATGGATCCCCCAGAGCAGCTGGGGTTGGGATCCCTGCCCCAGGGCCTGGGGACACTGCCAAGGGGGTGGGATGAGGGATGTCACCCTGCCCTGGCGTCCCCAGGACCAGCTCACAGCTCAGCACACCCTGTGCTGCTCCCCTTCCCCTGCAGAAGGATCTTCCGTGGCAAGAGTCTCGCTTTGCTCTGAGATAAATTGTGCAGGAAATTAGGCCTGATCTGCATGAAATTCCCTCTGCATGTATGTTCCAGGGTGAACCCAGGAAAGGGTTTTTTATCCAAATCCTCCTGTCTTTTGTCTTTAATTTAAGAAGTCAGAATCTCCTGTAATTGCCTCTGCGCTCGTGGAGAGTTGGGTAATGCCAAGAAACCCTCCGGTGGCTAATTGAACACCTTATAAACGTTCTGACTGTAAGCAAAGCTCTCTATCTTACATTATAAAGATATTTAGGTCCCATTCTGTGCTGGGGTGATAATTTTATGAGGGATTTTCATATCTTTTGGATGCAATATGGGACGGATCATTACCTTTTTTTACACTTAATTGCTTTTATCATCCAGAAATATTCAGTGCTTAATGATAATAAAGAGCCTCTGCTGAGGAGGCCAAACACCAAATGTGTTATTGTCACATCTCCTCGGTGTGGCAGTTCATGTGTCACCCTGCCCAAGGTGGGCTGCCCACCCCAAACCCCCCAGGAGAGAAGAGCAAGGCCAGAGCCCCACAAAACGGGAATTGTCTTGTTTTCCTGAGCATCCCCTGCTTTTCTGGTGGCCAGAGGGTGCTCCTGCAGCAGCTGGGAGGAGCTGGATGTCCAAGAGAGCCTGGGATCAGGCCTTGCTTCTCTGGGATGGGTGTGGAGGAAGGAAATGTGCTGCTCTTGGGGCAGCCGGGCCGGGCCGGAGCCTCTCTGCCAGCTTTGCTCCTCGGAGCCACGGCTTCAAATCCAGGCCCAGGTGTTTGTGCTGCCTGTGGCTTTCCAGGAATGCATTTTTCAGTGGCCTTCTCCAGCTTTTAATTAAAGGAGCACTCCCATCATTTATTAATTACTTCTTAACCCTTCGTAGGCGCTGCAGGCCCATGGCTGACGTCGGCGCTGTCCCACAGATGCTCATCAGCAGCCATGGTAATTGATGGATTTAAACAATCTGCTGACCCCTTGGGCCCGGCAACAATTGATTAACTATTCATTAAAACATCTAGAAATTATTTATGAACCTTTTATAAACTATTTATAAGTGAGCAGGGACAGATTTATCCATGGCTGTGTACGGGCTCGCAGCGGAGGAGCTCCAAGCTGAGATTGCAGCAGCTCCAGGCAGCAGGAAACGTGCCCGATGGCACAGGAAAGCCTTTGTCACTCCACACATTTTCCCAAGTGACACAGGCTTTTCCTGCAGGCCCAAGCTCCCTGCTGGATGTGGGTCGTTCTCCCAAGGAGCAGAAATAGCACAGAATGGAGAATTTTCTGCTTTTCTGCAGAGTCAGGTAGTTTGGCTAAGTAGGGGCTGGCGAGAATCCAGCAGCAGCTTTTTTAATACACTGTTGGGCTAAACTTAGAGGAGAGGATGAGCAGGCTTGTGTGATGCTTTGCTTCTAGTGGCATAGGATTAAATTACCATCCCATTTTACTTCATATTAGTATGCAGGGATAAAGAGAGCCAAAGGCAGCAGCTGCCAGCAAAGCCCTGCTGGCTGCTGGGTGCTGTCAGGCAATGAGCTGGTTCCTGGGTAAATTGGGGATGCAGGGTGAGGTTCAGGTTCAGGGCCCACAGATGAACACCACCCCTAGCATGGATTGCTCCATTTTGGGGTTGTTTTCCCCCAGCTCGGTAATGGCAAAACAAAAATCTGTTTTCAGTCACTGTCGGTGCAGTAGGGGAAGGGAAGGTGGAGCGGCCTCGCTCAGCTGAGGCTTCATGAATCATTCCCAAGCTTTTTGTACCAAAAATGGAGCCTTTTCCAGAGGCTGCCCAAAGTGGGAAATGCTGCTCCTGGCTGCAGCATCCCAAAACACCCAGCAGCTGCTGGGGGTTCTCTCCAGCCCACAGAAACACTGGGGAGCCCCCCCTGTCTCTGGAGCTCAGCACCAGCAAACAGAAACTCAAATTGCAGCTTGCCAGCAGAGAGGACACCTGCAAAAGGAATTTACCTTCCCAGGATGTGTTCCTCGTGCAGGGTTCCTGCTCTCCTGCTGCTCAGCAGGGCAGGGGAATCCCAGCAGCAGCAGCAATCTGGATTTGTGTGGTGATGAATGGAGCTGTGCTTCGAGACCTTGTTTGGGTTTACAGGCGGGGAGTGCTCACACACGCGGAATTCGTGCGGATGAAAGCTGCACGTGGCTGTTGTCTGAGCACAAACATTGCACTGTGTGTGTCCTCATCAGCTTCAAGCTGAAGTGAGATCAAATCAGCGTGTGAAAAACGAGGTTCATATAATTTTTATAGAATTTAAAAGTTTAATAAAAAAAACAATTAGGAGATAAAAATAAAGTATACAGATAGGGCCGGGTGTCTCTGCATTCACCTCACTGACAAAGGATTGTCCCTTAAAAACAGAACCCTGCTACATATCCATAAATTCTCACACATATTCAGACATTCTTCTTAGGATCTTTGGTGTTCCTCTGTTTAGTTTTCTCTTGCCCCCTTCCCAATAGATCAATCCTCTTGGTGCCATCGAGATTTACATTCCCTGATACCAGAAATGCAATAAATTCCTCCCCCCAGAGTTCTGGTCACTGCTGGCTTCATCTGGATAAGAGAGTTTACAAAAGAAAAAAAAGTCTCCAGCTATCCTTTTCAGTCTTTGGGTTATACAGACAAAAGTAGTTTTTGTTTTAATTCTATGTCATAGCTTAACATGTATGTATTATAACACTATTTCCAACAGAAATAAAGGAAGCTATGTTAATACAACAAAATTTCCCATTCTTATACACATAACATTCATTTTAATATTTGTGAAAAGCCAACAATATGATATGTAACTATAACAAGTGCAAGCCTGAGTGTGGCTGTGCTCTCCCCATCCTGCCACAGCCCGGCCCAAGGTGTACAGGGTGTCCTGCAGGCTGCAGCTCACACAAACATCCTGCAGGATTTCACTTCTGCTCCACCTCAGGGGAAGGAAATCCAGCTCTCTGCAGTCTCTCCTACAAGAGCACTTGAGCTGTTGTGGAGAGCAGCACAAAGAAATCAGCTTTCCATGGGGAGAGAACACAAAGGTGCACCCAAAAAGCCACAGCTGGCTCAGAATTCCTGGAGGAGCACTCAAGGCAGTGTGGTCCTCATTCCCCCAGGAGCAGGGAGGTTTGGAGGGTCAGAGGAGCCCCCACCCCAGCCAGAGGCAGGGCTGAGCACTGGAGGGGGGATCACACTGCATTTCCCTCACTTCTTGTGGGAAAACAATTCCAGGAGGTGGAAAACTTGTCCTGCCTGGGCCAGCTCACCCTGGCAGCTGAGGTGGAGCATCCCTGGTCTCATGTGCTTCCAGAGGGATTTCCAGGGAATTCCAGGACCCCTGATGAGAAATGGCTGCCTAATGAGACCCATGGGAGAGCACTGCTGGTCCCAGCCAGAGGGTGGAAAAGGCTGAGCAAGGCTGGCAGAGGGAAGATGGTGATGAGAAAATCAGTGCAAGATGTTGCTGTGGTGCTTCGGGAGGGCTCCCAGGAGCAGTTTCAGAATGCAAATTAAAATAGCAGCTGATGGAAAGGGCACTCCCTGTGCCTTGGCAGCCAGGTGGGTTTTTTGGCAGCCCAGTCCCCCCATGTCCCTTCCAGTCTCCCCAGATCTCACCACTTCCTGAGCAGGGTTTCCTGTTTTGTACAGGAGGGATGCTCTGCAAACACCAGTTTTCCTGTGCCCCATGCAGTTGCAAACTCAGTGAGGAAACACCTGCCTTTTACCACTTTTCTCAGAAAAACTGGAAAATATCTGCTCCCTTCCACACTTTGCCCCCCTTTCCCAGGCAAGAGATTCCCTCCCAGTGAGGGAGAATGTGTGTGATGACTTTGTGGCCATGAGTGGATAGGAAGGGCTTTTGCTGCTCTTCCCTTTGTCTGGCTTCAGCTGGGAATGAGGTTTGAATCCTCTTCCCCTGGATCTATGTTTTGCAGCAAACCACGTTCATTGTTCCTGAAAAGCCCAAGCCATCTTCTACTTTAAACACAATCTTAAGTTATCAACAGAGGGGAGGGAAGGAGGAGGGTAAAATGACCCCAGAGAGAAAGGAGATATTTCTGAGGCTGAACAAAACATCCCAGGATTGCTCCTAGCCACTCTCTGTAGGGTTTTTTTTTCATTTCATTCAAAAACCCAGGTGAAAATAATGAAATGACTGCCAAACAGAAATAATTTATATTGCATTTCCAGCCTGTCTGCCAGACCAAACTAACTCATTGTGCCACCCCCAGCAGAGCCCCACGGAGGAGAGGAGCTCTGTGTCCTGCCCTGGGGATGCCCCAGAGCCCTCCTGGGATGCTCAGTGACCCCATGGCTGTGCCAGGGCCCTGCTGTGACCCAGGGCTGGCTCCTGCCCTGGTGGCCAGGATGGGCTGGGTGTTAGCCATGGCCTGACTGCTTGCCTGGAAGCAGCAGCAAGAGAGCTCCCCTTGCACATTTTGGTTTAAAATGCAGGAAAACAGAATGGAAAAGCAGTCTGTTCTGAGCAGGTTTAGAAAGGGATTGCTAACTTTAGAAAGTTAGCAATCCAGGGCAAGTCTCCCTTTTTAAAAGATGCTTCTAAATCAGCCATTTTGGGTCAGTCTCCACTTCTCATCCTCTGAATATCCCTTGTCCCTCCCATTTCATGGAGGGGAGTAAAACAGTTAGCAGTTCCTGACTCTTAAATAGCATCTTTCAGCATCTGGCTAAGCTGTAAAATGGATTAGCTCTGCCTCACAGCTCTGTACACAGCAATTTCAGGCTTGCACAGGAGCAGCAAAGCCTTTCCAAGCCAAACCTTTCCCCCAAAGGCCCTTCTGGGGATGCCAGGGGATGGGAACGAGCCTCTGGGGCAGCAGCACGCTGGGGAGCAGGGCATGGAGAGCTCCAGGAGCTGGGAGATCTGCTCCCACAGACAAATCCAGCGCTGAACGTGGGCAGGGCACGTTTTCCTGCCATGGGGAATGAGCAGGGAAGGAGTCAGCCCAAAGCCTGGGAGCCTGGAGCTGGGGAGATGGGCAGGGATCTCCTGCTCCCCCAGCTGTGGCACAGGGCTGCTGGCAGGTCCTGGCAGGTCCTGGCAGGGCTGCTGGCAGGTCCTGGCCAGCCCAGGGGACAGCAGTGCCACCCTCACAGGGGGCTGCTTCAGCCCTCGCAGCGGGTGAGGGCAGGGCAAGGGCTGCTGTGTCTGAGCACTTCATCCTGCTTTCTCCTGGTCCAAGTACCAGCTTTTAAGCTTGCCAGCCTCCCCTTCTGCAGGGGACCTCACCCAGCTCCTTCTGGCAGGAGCTAAATTGCTCCTTTTAAGGCAGGGATGAACTCCCATCACCTGCTCTGGCTGTGCTGGAGCGGGAGCCCTGGGGATGTGCTGGCCAGCAGAAAGTCTTGGGGAGCCTGGGAGGCAGGCTGTGCCCTCCAGGGCCAGCCAGGGAGCCCGAGTGTGAGCAGCAGAGATAACCTGGGCCAGAGCAGATGTCAGCCAGGGATTTGATGGCCAAAGCACGTTCGTGGTGCTCCCCATCCCCTCCTCCCTCCCCCTCTCCACCCGAACAGCAAGAGCCTGCTTTTGAGGTTGGAAGTCAGGTTTAGAATTTTAATGATATCCTGTATCCCACAGCCTTTCATTTGGGGAGAAACCGCTGTAAATGACCCATTTTTCTTCATATAATGATAATCATTACCGAGAGGAAAACGAGCGCTGGAGCCGGGCACAAACACAGTCACACAGTGGATGGGGCGGCTGATTCCTACTGGCAAAATGCTGCCTGGAGAAATACACCTTTTATACTGAGAAGGAACATAAAGATGTCTTTAAACATGCATGGAAATGTGTAACAAATAAGTCACCGTGGCTTGGAGCGGGGAGCCGGAGAGAGCAGCTGGAAATATTTTATCTGTTGGGCAATGAGCTCCAGCACAGCAAATCCTGGGGGAGTTCTGTCCATTCTCCTGGGGGAGTCACCTGCCCGTGCTGCTGGTGGGGAGAGCAGCTCCCATCTCCCAGTTTCCATGCTGCCTCCACACTGAGCTCCCTCCTGGCACCTGGCAATGAGGAGCCCAGGAGCTTTACCACGGGCATGGCCCCTGCTCCTGGTTTGGTTTTGGTTGTTTTTTGAAGGAGGGGAAGGATTTCATTAGCAAGGAAAGCCTGGAAATCCAAGAGTTTGTGCAAACAAATGGCTCAGTCCCAAGAAGCAGCAGCACACACCTCTGCACCTCGGGGTGCTGCCTGGCCAAGAGCCCTGACCCCTGAGCTGCCCCGGTGGGATTGTCTCCAGCTGGCTGGGGATGGATGCAAAGGAGAGGGGATGCTGGAATCCACGACTATTCCTTCAAATCCCCCAGGCCATGCTCGTGTCAGCCCCCCCAGCCCCTTCCTGCTGTGTGCTGGCTGCCAGGGGCAGCTCCCAGCCCCACAAACAGGAGCTGCTGCCGTGACTTTTCTTTGAGCTGGCACTCAAGGCACCAGTTCAGTTCCCAGACTTCGCCCCAGAAGCCACCAGCTGCCTCTGACCACGGTGTTCAGGCACCTAAAAGTTTAATTATACGTTAAGTTCAATGTATAATTAATTGATTGGGAGGGTTAGTGGTGATCCCAGGTAATGGCTCTCTTCTGGAGCAGCCTGCAGCAGCCCCGTGGCCGGCCTCATACGCCAGGGAAGGAGCTGGCTAGGTTGTGAGTGATATCAGGAGCCTGCTCTCTGGGTGCTGGAATTGAATTAGACATCAACAAGACAGATTTTATTAGATTTATTAATGGCTGGTAGGGAGAAGGCTGGAAAGCAGAGGAAGAGAAGTGTCTCCCCAGCGAGCTCAGGGCTGGCAGTATTTATCTCCAGCTGTGTCAGATGGGAGCGGTGTCACCTCCCAGGTGATGCCAGCACTGTCCCCACCCCAGGGCTGGAGCAGGATGAGGAGGGTCACCTTGAGCTCGGTGCAGGACAGCCTGTTCCAGCAGGAACTAACATGGAATTAAATGATGGAGAGGCCCATCCCCAGCCCCTGGCAGCACTCAGCTGTGGTTTCCAGCAGGTTAATGACTGTCTGCTGGGGCTGCACCCCCAGGCTTCCCCTGCTGCCAAGGGCTCACCACAACCAGCAGGGCTCTCATCAATAATTAACACCGCACAGCCTTGCCAAAACAGATCCAGCAGCTGTCTGGCGAGGCAAAGGTCCCTCGGTTTCACAAGCCACCCAGCACTTCTGCCTTGTGTGCTGTCCCTGCATTACAAAGGTTTGGGGCGAGCTTTCCTCTCAGCAAAATGCTGTGATGTGCTTGGGGAAGCTTTTACTGGGGTGCACCGTGCTGCTGCTCAGGAGCCACGGCCCTGGAGAGCAGGAGAAGCTGAGATGTCTCCTCATCTCCTGAGGCTCAGCTGTCGGTACAGCAGGCTGAGCAGCAGCTCTGCAGATGGCTGCCTCAAACCTGGGGGCAGCACAATGCCAGATGTCACCAGAGCACGAGAGCTGTTGTCACAGGAGAGGCTCTGCCTCGGGAAGGTCTCTGGGGGCAGAGAGGGAAGTAAACCCTGTGGGAAGCAGGAGGCATCAGCAGCAGTGCCACTGGGAGTGGAGAGCAGAGGCAGAAGCAGCCCAGGGATTCTCTGGATGCCCCACACGTGGTGTTTGTGCAGAGGCTGAGCCCTGGCAGTGCTGCTGAGGCTCAGTCCCTCCCTGTGCCATGTCCCACAGCCCAGGTGTGGGGCTGTGCCAGCCTCACTGGGGGCCAGCAGACACAATCTCCTTCCATCACAGCCACCAGGCCCCTCCATTCCACCACAACAGCCAGCAGCTGCCTCCTGTTAATTAAGAGCAGAACAATCACTGCTAATCAAAGGCCAGACTGATGGCAGCAGGAGCAGCCTGCTGAGCTCATCCCTCCTCCACTAACCCCGTGCTCAGGGCAGAGCAATAACAGGGACATGACTTTCTGTGCCACCACAGCCTGGCAGCAGGGACAAGCTGCAGCCACTCCCAGGGGGACAGAGATGCTCTGTGTGGGAGCTGACTGGCCTCAGGACACACAGAGCCCTCCTGGCTGTCCTGCCACCCCAACACAGGCACTGGAGCACCCAAAGGCTCCCTGAGTGCAGAAAGTCCTCAGCACCTTCACCATCACCTAGGGCAGAGGTCTCCAGGGCTGCAGTTTGGCAGTCAGACCTCTCTGTGCTCCCAGCTCTTCCCTTGGCAGCTTGGCCTGCTTTTCTTGCATCAGGTACTGATTCATAACATCACCCAGAGCCTTCCTGTGCCCTGGGTGGGTGAAGAGAGGGAGAGGGAGAGGGAGAGGGAGAGGGAGAGGGAGAGGGAGAGGGAGAGGTCCCTCTCCTGCTGCCTGAAGTCTGACAGCCAGCCTGGGCCAGGTGAGAGGACCCAGCAGGTGACTCTGCCCAGGGCTCCACAGGAGCCTCACCCTTCCAGCCAGTCCCGCAGAGCCATCCCTGTCTGAACACCCTCTCACACAGGCAGGAGGTGCCAGCAGATCTCAGATGCCTCTTCCCTGTCACATCTCCAGAGCTCTGCCCCACAGCTTCCAGCGTCTCCTTCCCCACAAGGATGTTTTTAGCACCAGGAAACTCCCAGTGCTCTCCTATTTTTAGCTCCACACTCCAGTTTTAATTTTATTTTAATGAGCTGATTCCCTCTCCCACCTGGCTCTCGGGCACCCAGTGGATTGGATGAGGATGCTGGGAGCACTCAGGAAAGTTTGTACCTCTCTGCCAGCACCCAGGAGAGTGAGGACAAGGATGAGCAAGAGCAGGAAGCTTTCCATCCTCCATCTGTAGGGATTTCCAGCAGGCAGTGGGGGAAAAAATCTGTGTGAGGAGTCTGCTCTGGCTCCACGATTGCCTTTCCCCCAGCACTGACAGTGGGAGGTTATTTGAGGACACGGTTGTGATTCACACACAGAAGAACATCCTCAGGCTACTGAAATCAGATCCAAGTTTCGTGCTCCTGGCCTGGCTCGCCCCTGGTGTTTGCATTCATGCCTATTGATGGCACAGGAAAAATCCAAGCTGTGGTCTTTGTGTGCAGGTGAAATTTGTTGGCCACTTGAGTGAGGCCTTTTTCTCTCCAGGAGAGCAGCAGCAGAGCTCAGAGCTGCTGGTGTGCTGCTGGATTTTAGTGAGATGATTTGTTCAAATGCAACTTGCAGGTGCACTCCCAGCCCTGCCATGCCTGGGGCAGGAAATGCTTTTGTTCCCAGTCCAGGGATGGCACAGCTCTTTCAGAGGAAAGCCAGACAGTTTCCTAGGCAGGGGCAGGACCAGTGAGGGTGTTGGTTATAGCTACAGACAGCTATAATATATATATATATTATATATATTTACACAGACATCCTGTGGGGTGAGCTTGGAGCATGCTGGAGGAAACGCGAAAAATCCAACAGCATCTCCAAAATAGTGGGGGAAAAGCCTGGGGGAATAAAAAAACTAAACCAAGAAACAAAAAAAAGGAGAGTATAGCTGGCTCCAGTTCCTCCAGCAGGGGCAAGGAGCACTGGGGCTGGGAGGGCAGGGGTGAATTCAGGGAAAATACCGATGGTTTGGCAGAGGAGCAGCAAGGCCAGGAAGAGCCCCGAGGCAGCAGAGAGGGAAATGCCCCAGGAGCAGTGGGGAAAGCTCTGCTGAAGGGTGATACAGAGTGCAGGGAGGCTGCAGGAGGGAGAGGAGGGTGGGGACAGCTCTGCAAGCAGAACCTGCACTCCACACACATCTCTCACTGTGGCAAACAGCCAGACAGATGTTTGCCAAATGTGCCTTTCATGGCAACCAACCCACAAACCATGGGGGATTTTGATGCTTTTACAGCTGGGGTTTGGTCCAGATTAGAACAAAATCTTGAAAATGCAACCAACTTGGAAATGCCAAGGAATTCCTCTGCAGAAACGTTTTGCTGGGGAAATGGTAAATGGTTTGGTAGAGTCAAAATGTAGTGTTATAATTCCACGTTCTATGTACAAAAATGAATCATTTACCTCCTTTAACTGTTTTTAAACACCTGAAACATCTGAAAAGCTTTTTTTTTTTGTTTTTGACACGTCTGTCAAATCTCATCAGACTCAGCATGTTTGTGAATGGGGAGATGTTCCCAGCAGCTGCAGCTGCCTGTGGCAGCAGGAGAGCCCTGACCAGGATGGCTGTGGGGGACAGAACTGGGAACAGAAAGGCCGTCTGTCCGTCCATCCATCCATCCATCATCCATCCATCCATCAATCATCCATCCATCCATCCATCATCCATCCATCCATCATCCATCCATCCATCATCCATCCATCCATCCATCCATCCATCATCCATCCATCCATCCATCCATCATCCATCCATCCATCCATCCATCATCCATCCATCCATCCATCCATCCATCATCCATCCATCCATCATCCATCCATCATCCATCATCCATCCATCCATCCATCATCCATCCATCCATCCATCCATCCATCCATCCATCAACCATCCATCATCCATCCATCCATCCATCATCCATCCATCCATCATCCATCATCCATCCATCCATCATCCATCCATCATCCATCCATCCATCATCCATCCATCATCCATCCATCCATCCATCTATCCATCCATCCATCAATCATCCATCCATCCATCCATCATCCATCCATCCATCATCCATCCATCCATCATCCATCCATCATCCATCCATCCATCATCCATCCATCCATCCATCCATCCATCCATCCATCATCCATCCATTCATCATCCATCATCCATCCATCCATCCATCAACCATCCATCATCCATCCATCCATCCATCCATCCATCCATCCATCCATCATCCATCCATCCATCCATCCATCCATCCATCATCCATCCATCCATCATCCATCCATCATCCATCATCCATCCATCCATCCATCATCCATCCATCCATCCATCCATCCATCCATCCATCAACCATCCATCATCCATCCATCCATCCATCATCCATCCATCCATCATCCATCATCCATCCATCCATCATCCATCCATCATCCATCCATCCATCCATCATCCATCCATCCATCCATCCATCCATCCATCCATCATCCATCCATCATCCATCCATCCATCCATCATCCATCCATCCATCATCCATCATCCATCCATCCATCCATCCATCCATCCATCATCCATCATCCATCCATCATCCATCCATCATCCATCATCCATCCATCCATCATCCATCCATCCATCATCCATCCATCCATCCATCATCCATCATCCATCCATCCATCATCCATCCATCATCCATCCATCCATCCATCCATCCATCCATCCATCCATCCATCCATCATCCATCCATCCATCATCCATCCATCATCCATCCATCCATCATCCATCCATCCATCATCCATCCATCCATCATCCATCCATCATCCATCCATCATCCATCCACCCACCCATGCAGCCAGCCCGTGCAGGGCTCTGCTTTGGGCAAGCAGCATTTCCCCACCCCATCACCAAAGTGACGTGATTGAGAGGGTGGTTTTATTTATTTTCCCTATTCAGGCAACAGTTCTGGTTCCTTCTGCTTGTGTTAGTTTTTGGGGAAGGGGGCTGAAATGAAGCGCAGAGGGGACTGAGGGGGTTTGCAGCAGGAGAACACAGCTGATTCACTCACTGGTATAAGCAGGAGTTGGTCTGACATGGCTCTGTTTATTTTGAGCAGGTTCTAGGAACAGTTTGCAGCTCTTTCCCCATCTCTTGATGTGCCCACACAGTGAATTATCTGTAATCATTAGCAAGTGGGCTGCTTCCTCCTTCAGACACAATTAGTGGGCAGGGGCCGGAAAAACCTTCCTCAATCTCATTTCCTTCTCAGGATGCTCTTGAGAGCTCAGTGCTGCCTTGGAGGAGGCAGGGCACAGCCGCTGCCCAGAGCGACCCTCCCTGCTCCTCGGGGTGGGAGCATCCTCCCTCCGTCCCCCGATGGTCCCCGGGGACTGCCCGGGCGGGGAAGGTGGAACCTTGGAACCTCAGCCTCCGGGTCAGGGAGGCTGAAGCAGCGGCAGGAACAGGCAGAGGCTCAGGACAAGCTGATCTCCAGTTCCCTCCCAGGCAAAGCCGAGTTTTCCCTGCCTGTGAGGCCCATCCTGGGGCGGTGCACAGGCACGGGTAACTCAGGGGCTGGTGGATGGTGTGAGCAGTGAGCAGCAGCTCCTGTCCAGGGCACCTGGCTCAGGGCTCCTGGAGCACCAACAGCCACCGGGCATTGGTGCCAAAGCCTTGGTGGCTGTGCCACAGCTGCCCCCGCTCCCGAGCACAGCTGGCTGTGCCATCGCCTCCTCCTGCCCCACACCGCCAGGTGGGAACCGGCCCAGGGGGAGCAGCAGCGCTCGAGGGGGAGCTTTGGATTTACGCTCGGGAAACCTGGAATAAATCAAAGCAATTAAAGTGCAAATGAAGCTTTAAGCAATGCGGCATCCTAATTACCTGGGAAGCGCGTTGTGCGTACCTGTGTCTCACTCCCTTTTGAAAACACAGACAGGGTTCAAATGACAGAAATAATTTAAATTAATTAGCCAGGCAGAGCTGGGCTTTGGGAGGCATCTGCTGGCGTTAAGGTCGCTGCTGTGGCAGTGGCTCCAGGAGCTCTCCAGGCTCCCCGGGCTGGAGATGCGCTTTTGTCTGGGGCTGCTGCATCCCGCGGCTCCCGGGGGCTGTGCCAGGAGGGGCTGGGCAGAGGCAGGACGGGGGCAGGAGGGCAGAGCTAGCGGTGATGAACCCCTGCAAGGAGCCACCGGCACGGCAGGGAAAAGCACAGTTTGGTTTTCCTCCGAACTGCCTGGCTGCGGTGGAACAGGGCTGTGACTGCATGTCCTTGGCACACCATGGGCACTTTATATCATCCTGGAGAGCCGGGAAAAAGAGATGCAAGACCACGAAATAACCTCTCAGACACAGGAGAGGCACCAGAGGAATAGGGCAAGGGCTGGCTGCCCCAGTGCTGCTCCTTTCCCTCGGTGCCAGAGGAAGCAGCGGTGAGAATGCACACCCTGCCCCTCAGCCAGGTTTGGACTCATTGGCAGGACCCCTGAGCCTCTCCAGGAAATCAGCATTCCCCCATTCCCACTGAAGCCTGCAGGGAAGCTGGGAAAGGGCGGGCTGGGCTGGGAATTGGAGTGTCCCAAGCAGAGCCCAGAAATGGAGAGGAGTAATGCTGCTGCTCCTCATTCCTGTTCCCATTCCCATTCCCGTTCCCATTCCCATTCCCGTTCCCATTCTTCCCATTCCCATTCCCATTCCCGTTCCCGTTCCCATTCCCATTCCTATTCCCATTCCCATTCCCGTTCCCGTTCCCTTTCCCATTCCCATTCCCGTTCCCATTCCCATTCCCGTTCCCATTCTTCCCATTCCCATTCCCATTCCCATTCCCATTCCCATTCCCGTTCCCGTTCCCATTCCCATTCCCGTTCCCGTTCCCATTCCCATTCCCGTTCCCATTCCCATTCCTATTCCCATTCCCATTCCCGTTCCTGTTCCCATTCCCATTCCCATTCCCATTCCCTTTCCCGTTCCCGTTCCCGTTCCCATTCCCATTCCCTTTCCCGTTCCCGTTCCCGTTCCCATTCCCATTCCCATTCCCGTTCCCGTTCCCATTCCCATTCCCATTCCCATTCCCACTGCCCTGGGTGTCATTTCCTCTCTCCAGTGCAATGGGGCTGTTTGAGTAGGGTAGAAGTAGAGGAGAAGAAGCAGCCAGGGATTGAATTTTGGAGGCCATGGTTGCCAAGACTGAAGCATCGCTTCAGTACCTGCCTGTGGGGGTCCTGGCACCGAGAGGGATGCAAAGGCTGTTAGATCCTGTACCTGCTTGTGGGGGTCCTGGCACCGAGAGGGATGTAAAGGCTGTTAGATCCTGTACCTGCTTGTGGGGGTCCTGGCACTGAGAGGGATGTAAAGGCTGTTAGATCCCTTCCCATAGGGGGCTGCCAGCTGGTCCCCCTGACATCCATAGCGCTCCAAGCTCATTATGCTCAGGTAGGCTGCCTTTTATTTACAGGAATTCCTGCAGGAAGAAAGTTTTGTGGATACTTGTCCAAACAAATATTTGCCTCAGATGTGCTCCCGTGGCTGTCTGACGCAGTTATTGCAGTGTTTACTCAGCACAGCTCTCAGAATGTAGTGCCCGATGCCGTCATTTTAAAGTTACCAAGTAACATTTTTGGGTTGTTTTTGTTTTGTTTTAACCCACCTGCTTTTCTCTAATAGTCCTCCAAGGAGAGCTTTATGTGCCCCCTCCCCGACAGGCTGAGCGTGACTCAAATTGGCATCTCCAAAATTGGCATTGCCAAAATTGGCATTGCCAAAATTGGCATTGCCCAAATTGGCATCTCCAAAATTGGCATTGCCCAAATTGGCATCTCCCAAATTGGCATCTCCCAAATTGGCATCTCCCAAATTGGCATTGCCCAAATTGGCATCTCCAAAATTGGCATTGCCCAAATTGGCATCACTCAAATTGGAATTGCCAAAATTGGCATCACCCAAATTGGCATCACCCAAATCGACATCACCCAAATTGGCATCGCCCAGATTGGCATCACCCAAATTGGCATCTCCCAAATTGGCATTGCCCAAATTGGCATCTCCCAAATTGACATCACCCAAATCGACATCACCCAAACTGGCATCTCCCAAATCGGCATCTCCCAAATTGGCATCTCCCAAATTGGCATCACCAAAATTGGCATCTCCCAAATTGTCATCTCCCAAATTGGCATCACCCAAATTGGCAAGCTCCTCTGTGTGGATCCACAAAGTATTTGGTATATATATAAATAATATATATATATTTGGTATATATATAAATGTATAAATATTTATAAATATAAAAAATATATAAATATATAAATATATAAATATATAAAAAAATATATAAATCTATAAATATATAAATATATAAATATATAAATATATAAATATATAAATATATATAAAAATATATAAATATATATAAATCTATAAATATATAAATATATAAATATATAAATATATAAATATATAAATATATATATCAATCCCCCACTCAGCAGCAGGGCTGGGGAGAGCAGCAGCTCCTGGCACAGCAGGGGAAGAGTTCACACTGCAGTGAGCGCTTGGAAACAGTTTGGAAAAGGCAAGAGAGGCGCTCACCCCGGGATGTGCATGGTTGGAGCGGGGAGGAAACAGCCCTGGGACCCCGTGACTTGGTCCCCTCCTCCCTCTGAAAGGGATATTAAATACACCAATATATTATATTAATATTTTATATATTAACATTATTAATTTTTTGTATTAATTAATTTATAATTATTATATCTAATTAAATATTTAATTAATATCACGAATTAATTATTAATTTAACATCAAATGAACAATATTCATAAATTCAATAATTAACTTTCAATAGTTTAATTTTTGTATTATCTGATTTATATTTATTAATTTATCAAATTAAATATTCAATTAATATCACGAATTATTTATTAATTTAACATCAAATTAACAATATTCATAAATTCAATAATTAACTTTCAATAATTTAATTTTCGTATTAATTGATTTATAATTATTAGTTTATCAAATTAAATAATTAATATTACTAATTGATTATTAATTTAGCATCAAATGAACAATATTAATAATTTCAAAAATTAACTTTCAATAATTATTAATAATGAATAATTTCAATTAATTAGTATAAATATTATGTTATAAATATATATGCTATTATATAGAAATATATGATATGATATAATATGATCATTATATTAAATGATATTATATGATATAATATGATTATTATATTAAATGATATGATATGATATATGGTATGATATGATATGATATTATATATTATTGATATGATATATATTATTGATATGATATGATATGATATGATATGATATGAGATATGATATGATATGATATGATATGATATGATATGATATGATATGATATGATATGATATTATATTATATTATATTATATTATATTATATTATATTATATTATATTATATTATATTATATTATATTATATTATATTATATTATATTATATTATATTATATTATATTATATTATTTCCAAGCGAGCTGCTCCCCAGCCGTGCCGTGCTGTGATGCATCCCCCTGCCCTTTAAATAACCGCTGCCTTCTGAAGGGATAAATACTGACAGGGGGAAAGGGAAAAAGCGCCACTGCTCCCTCCTGAAAGACCTCATTTAGCTGGAATTATCTCCCCTCGGCTATAAATCCTCTGTAAAACTTGGCACGGGGTTTAAGGCAGTTGCAGCTATGGGTGTATATTTTTATCCCAAACCTCGAGAAAGAGCGGATTGAAGGCGCGAAGGGCAGCTCTGGATTGTTGCTGGCGAGAGTGGGGCTGCAGGGACTGTCTCGCCTGGGAAGCACACGCAGCACTTCTCATCAATTCCCACCACATCTCTTTGGTTTCCTTCTGAGCCGTTCCTGCCTGAGGAATTATTTGAACATGCCAGTTTTCCTTGCTGGCAGCAGACTCAGAAGAGCGTCCCGAGGGCCCTGGCTGGAGCAGCAGCTTTAATTCCCTCGCTAACATTTGCTGAGCACCACATCCTTTGGAAACCAGGGCGCAGGTACACGCATCCCTGCCGTCCACCTACTCAGGCTCAAGGCAGGGCTGGCTCTGACTCATCGGGCTTCCCACCTTCTCTTCTTTGTTCTCCTTGTCTCCCTGAAGCAGGAGACAATCCAGCTTTTATTTAAATCAGGCCCTATAAACATAAGCAGCGGCAAAGTAGGGCAGGTTTTTAATGGCTTACACCTCCTTGGGCTTGGCTCCTTGCCTCCAGCCTCTGTGATCCCGGCCCATCTCCACGTTCAATGACATTTTTGTGTGCGCTGGGACCTGGCTGTTCCTTTCTGGGAGTGCATTCCCTGCACAGAAAAGATGAACAAATCAATTAGGCAAGCACAGCATGGCGAGGAGGAGATGTGTCCACGGGCAGCTGGGACCTCATGACACCCTGGGGACAGCTCTGCCCTGTCCCCCCAGTGCCAGCCCTGTCCTGAGCCCTGCTCGAGGAGGGACGTGTCCCATGCCCTGTGAGCTGCTCAGTAGCTGTAGAGTCCCACGGCTGCAGTAAAACAGAGCTGTCCAGGCTGGGACCTCTGCAGGAACCTGTGGCTGTGTCTCCCTGCTGGAACTGGGACACCCGGAGCTGGGACACCCGGAGCTGGGACACCCAGAGCTGGGACACCCAGAGCGGGGACACCCGGAGCTGGGACACCCAGAACCCGGACACCCGGAGCTGGGACACCCAGAGCTGGGACACCCCGAGCTGGGACACCCGGAGCCGGGACACCCAGAGCCGGGACACCCGGAGCTGGGACACCCGGAGCTGGGACACCCAGAGCTGGGACACCCAGAGCTGGGACACCCAGAACCCGGACACCCAGAGCTGGGACACCCGGAGCTGGGACACCCCGAGCTGGGACACCCGGAGCTGGGACACCCAGAGCTGGGACACCAAGAGCTGGGACACCCCGAGCTGGGACACCCGGAGCTGGGACACCCGGAGCTGGGACACCCAGAGCTGGGACACCCGGAGCTGGGACACCCAGAACTGGGACACCCGGAGCTGGGACACCCGGAGCTGGGACACCCGGAGTTGGGACACCCAGAGCTGGGACACCCAGAACCCGGACACCCGGAGCTGGGACACCCGGAGCTGGGACACCCGGAGCCGGGACACCCGGAGCCGGGACACCCAGAACCCGGACACCCGGAGCTGGGACACCCAGAGCTGGGACACCCAGAGTTGGGACACCCAGAGTTGGGACACCCGGAGCCGGGACACCCGGAGCTGGGACACCCGGAGCTGGGACACCCAGAACCCGGACACCCGGAGCCGGGACACCCGGAGCCGGGACACCCGGAGCGGGGACACCCGGAGCGGGGACACCCGGAGCGGGGACACCCAGAACCCGGACACCCAGAGCCGGGACACCCAGAACCCGGACACCCGAGTGTCCCCAGCGCGGTGTGGTTTTGTGCCCGTGCTGCTGGAGCAGGAGGGCTCAGGGTGAGCTTGCAGAGGAGCTGCGGGCAGGGGGTGCCCGTGGCAGGGCAGAGGCTGCGTTTCCCTGCAGGACACCCCGCGCTGGGGCTGTGCTCGGTGAGAGGCTCTTGTGCATCCTCATGCACAGCTGGGGCTGTGGTGGTGGCCCGGGGCTGGGATGGGAGCCCAGCTCACTCTGGGGTGTTCTGGGGACTCAGGGGGGCCGGCATCGCCACCGTTCCGTGGCCAGCACACAGACGGACCCTAACGCCTGCTCTCTGCTGTCCTTTGCAGGGATGGAGGGATGCGAGCGCGGCTGGGAGCAGCAGGACACCGGCACAGCCCCGTGGGGGTCGGCGTGAAGGCGATTCCCTGTGAGGACACAGCAGGAGCCCCCCGGACCCTGCAGGAACCTCGCTGGGAACAGGGAGCGCTCCCCTTCGGCCCCGTCGGCCGCCGCGTTTGCAGGGATCTCCGCCGGGATCTGGGGCTCGGAGCCCGGAGGAGCGCTAGTGCCGTGCCGGAGAGCCTGGCGGCGATGGGGGAGCCGGCAGCGAGGAGGGGCGCTCCTCCAGGAGGCCCCGCGGAGCCGTGAGCCCTGGCTGCTGCTGGCGGAGGCTGCCTGGGGCTGGGCTGCTCGGCCAGCCCCGGGCCGGGGGCAGAGCCGCGCTGCCCGCAGGGCTCGGCCGCCGAGGGGCGACGGGCCGGGGGCGGCTCTGCCGGGGCAGCCCCGAGCCCCGGGCCGGCGGGGCTGCCGGCCGAGCCGCCGCTGCTGCTGCAGGCGCCTCTTCCCGGGGCGGCGGCGGGGGACAGAGCGCTCGGAGGCCGGGCTGGCCGCGGGTGCGCCCCCGCGCAGCGCCCCCGGCACCGCTCCCCTAGCGCCGACACCGCCGGGGCCGCCCGCCTCGCCATGGTGCTGCCGCCGCCCGACAAGCGCCACGTCTGCCTCACCACCATCGTCATCATGACCAGCATGGCCTTCATGGACGCCTACCTGGTGGAGCAGAACCAGGGGCCCCGCAAGATCGGCGTCTGCATCATCGTGCTGGTGGGGGACATCTGCTTCCTCATCGTGCTGCGCTACGTGGCCGTGTGGGTGGGCGCCGAGGTGAAGACGGCCAAGAGGGGCTACGCCATGATCCTGTGGTTCCTCTACATCTTCGTGCTGGAGATCAAGCTGTACTTCATCTTTCAGAACTACAAAGCGGACAAGAAGAACCTGGAGACGGTGGCCAGGAAGGCTCTGACCCTGCTGCTCTCCATCTGCGTGCCGGGGCTCTACCTGGTGCTGGTGGCCTTGGACAGCATGGAGTACATACGGACCTTTCGGAAGAAGGAGGACCTGCGGGGACGCCTCTTCTGGGTGGCCCTCGACCTGCTGGATATCCTGGACATCCAGGCCAACCTGTGGGAGCCGCACAGGACCGGCCTGCCCATCTGGGCAGAGGGGCTCATGTTCTTCTACTGCTACATACTCCTCCTGATCCTGCCTTGCGTGTCCCTCAGTGAGATCAGCATGCAAGGGGAGCACATCGCCCCGCAGAAAATGATGCTCTACCCCGTCCTCAGCCTGGTCACCATCAACATCGTCACCATCTTCATCCGGGCCATCAACATGATCTTGTTCCAGGACAGCAGGGTCTCCACCATCTTTATCGGCAAGAACATCATCGCCATCGCCACCAAGGCGTGCACCTTCCTGGAGTACAAGCGGCAGGTGAAGGAGTTCCCGCAGAACGCCATCGCCCTGGAGCTCCAGCAGAACTCCCTCTCGCACAACCAGACCATCCACAGCGTGCAGGGCATCCCCCACGAGCCGTCGCCCACCAGCGAGATCCTGGACACATGAGGGGTCCCCCAGGCCGGCGTTGGTTCAGACGGCCGCGTGCCGAGCCGAGGAGGGACGATGCTGCTCTCCTGCTGCCCGCTGCAAGCACGACAGACAAATCCCGGCAGCGAGGGCTCTTCTAGGCACAGGAACACCAACCGCGTTCTGATTGAGCTGTGGAGTGTCCTCCAGACGTCTTCATCTCAGGTATAACCCTAGGAGTCCTCCAGACAAACCAAATGGACTTGCAAAGGACCTGAACCAGCTGACCCTCTCTCTCTCCCCTCCTCCTGCCACCATCTCCCCTCCCGAGCAAAGACCGCTAAGGTTGCAACGTCCCTTTTTACTCCCCCAGCTCCCCACCTTTACTCCAAGCCTGGATCGAAGATTTTGTTACTGGAGACCTTTTTACGGAGCGGGGACGAGGGCACGGGGGTGCGGATGGGGGGGAGGG
Source organism: Cyanistes caeruleus (assembly GCF_971803275.1). Classification (NCBI taxonomy): domain Eukaryota; kingdom Metazoa; phylum Chordata; class Aves; order Passeriformes; family Paridae; genus Cyanistes; species Cyanistes caeruleus. The sequence goes on along the minus strand of NC_141709.1, from coordinate 802,202 downwards.
TGGGCTGTCTGAAGCAGTAAACCCTGTGATCGTAGATGTCTCTTATCCTCTTATCTCCAATGGTTGTGTTTACAGTTCCTATTTCTGTCGGCTGCGGGGCTCTCGGGCTGCCCCGTGGGCCGGTGTGCCCGTGGTGGGTGAGAGCAGGGAGCCTGCACTGGGGAGCGGGGCTGGGGCTGGCGTGGCTGCCCTGGCCCGGGCCCAGGGGGAAGGAGCCTCCAGCAGCGCCCTGCGCCGGCCCTGCCATGAGCAATACCTGCCCAGCTAAAGCTGACCTGGTGCCGGTGTTTCACCTGTCCCATTCACTCCAAACCACTCAGCACAATGTTTCTACTTCTGGAAGGGTCCCTCTGTCCGTCTCTCCCTGCCATGGGGAGCCTCCCTGCCTGCAGCCTCCGCGGCCCCCGGCACTGCTGCTGGCACCAGGAGGGGCTGGGAACGAGGATGGCAGTGATGCATTTCACTCCAGCATCAAGAGTTTATAAAGAGGGCTGCTTTCCACAGCTACTGTATTTTTAAAATAAATATTAAAAAAAACCACACAAAAAACCCCAACAAACAATCCCAAAAAAGAGCTGGGAAGGATGTGCTGCCCTGGGTACGTGGCTGGGATGGGATGGGATGGGATGGGATGGGATGGGATGGGATGGGATGGGATGGGATGGGATGGGATGGGATGGGATGGGATGGGATGGGATGGGATGAACTGGGAAGGATGTGCTGCCCCAGGCAGGTGGCTGGGCTGGGGTGAGATGGGATGGGATGGGGTGGGATGGGATGGACTGGGAAGGATGTGCTGCCCAGGGCAGGTGGCTGGGATGGGATGGGACAGGATGGGATGAACTGAGAAGGATGTGCTGCCCTGGGCAGGTGGCTGGGATGGGATGGGAGAGGATGGGACAGGATGGGATGGGATGGGATGGGATGGGATGGGATGGGATGGGATGGGATGGGATGGGATGGGAGAGGATGGGACAGGATGGGATGGGATGAACTGGGAAGGATGTGCTGCCCAGGGCAGGTGGCTGGGATGGGATGGGACAGGATGGGATGGGATGAACTGGGAAGGATGTGCTGCTCAGGGCAGGTGGCTGGGATGGGATGGGACAGGATGGGACAGGATGGGATGGGATGAACTGGGAAGGATGTGCTGCCCCGGGAAGGTGGCTGGGATGGGATGGGACAGGATGGGATGGACTGGGAAGGATGTGCTGCCCTGGGCAGGTGGCTGGGATGGGGATGAGCTGGGCTGGGGTCTCCTCTGCAGGTGTGGCTGGTGGTGAGGGGCTCAGCCATGGGCAGCAGGGTGGGAGGCGAGGGCCAGCTGGACAATAAAAGCCCCATGAGAGCAATGGCTTCTGGTGGTCTCTTTTCTGCCAGCATGGGGAGGGTGGGGCTCAGCTCTCATACAGCCCAAATCATTTGTCTTCTCTCCTGTCCACCTCCCCTGGACTGCCCAGTGCCATTCTGAGGTTCTGTGCCCCGCACTCACTGAGCAGTGGGACCAGAAAGGAAATAAATCATTGTTCCAGCTGCAGTGCTGCCCCAGGGCTGGCTGCATCTCAGCTTCCCATCTTCCTGGGGGGAGGCACAAGGAGACAAGCAGAAAACCTGTGTCTGAAACATGCTGAAATGGGATATTTTTGCTTTTTCTAAACGAAATGTTGCATTTTGAGGAGATGGAATAAAATGCCTGGTGCTGTTTACATTTCTCTTCCATATTTTCCCCTGGCTCTGCTCACCAAATTTGACCTAAATCAACAAATCATTTCAGTTTCCATCTTCTCAGCCCATCACAATCTGTCCAAAACATTTCAGCCGTCCCTGATCCAGACTTCCAATTTTAGGACCAGGCAGTCGCAGTCTCGCTTGGCCACCCTGTCACCAGGGATAACTCTAATGTTAATTAAATCCACTGAGAAATGAAACAGTATCTTTGCCAAGAAAAGTGAGTTTAGAACAGATTTAGCCAATTGGAAAAGTTTCTTTCCCCTTTCCCTCGGGAAACATGAGAGGAAGTGGGCAGGTGATTTAATAGGTATTAGCAGAAATTAATTAAATTGCTAAATTATTCTGGAATACCTATGGAATTACATATTACATCTCTGCTGGTGCCTTTAAAATACGTGTGATTAGCATCAGTGCAATTAACTCCCAAGTATCTAATAACATTCTGCTGCTCTTTTAGGTAATTAATTTATGAGCCTTTGTTTTATAGTTCTTCCCCAGAACTGAGGAGAGGAAAAGCTTCAGGAAAACCTCTGGCATGGTGCTGTGAACCCTGGGGGCTGGGATGTGCTGGCTGAGGCAGTGCCCAGCACCAGCCTGAGCCCTGGTGCAGAGATCTTTGGTCCTGGGGGTAAAGGCAGTGAGCTGGGGGGTTACTCTGCTGGGCTGGGTGTATTTTTGTTCTGTCTCACCCCAACAGCTAGCTCTGCACCCTTGCCTTATACAGGGATATCTTAATATTCCCTTGAGCCTGAACTGTTGCTAAGGTTTCTGGGGGTGTCTGGCTGTGCTCCCTGAAGGCAGCCTGCATGGGAAGGGAATATTGCTTTATCCTCCTGGCCCCATGACTTCCAAGAAGGTCTAGGAGTGCCCACAAGTTTTTCTTGAGTATGCAAGACCCTTCCTACTGCTGACGTGAGGGTTTTGTCTTTGTGGAGTGGGGTGGAAGGGCTGCACTAGGAGCTGGAGCAGGAACGAGGTCCTGGAGGTGATGCTCAGCTGGGATGCAGTGCAGTGATGCTCAGATGGGATGCAGTGATGTTCACCTGGGGTGCAGTGATGCTCAGATGAGATGCAGTGATGCACACCTGGGATGCAGTGATGCTCAGATGAGATGCAGTGATGCACACCTGGGGTGCAGTGATGCTCACTTGGGGTGCAGTGATGCTCAGATGGGATGCAGTGATGCACACCTGGGGTGCAGTGATGCACACCTGGGGTGCAGTAATGTTCACCTGGGGTGCAGTGATGCACACCTGGGGTGCAGTGATGCACACCTGGGGTGCAGTGATGCTCACCTGGGGTGCAGTGATGCACACCTGGGGTGCAGTGATGCTCAGATGGGATGCAGTGCAGTGATGCTCAGCTGGGATGCAGTGCAGTGATGCTCAGCTGGGGGGCTGGGATGCTCACCTGGGGTGCAGTGATGCTCAGATGGGATGCAGTGCAGTGATGCTCAGCTGGGGTGCAGTGATGCTCACCTGGGGTGCAGTGATGCTCACCTGGGGTGCAGTGATGCTCAGCTGGGGTGCAGTGCAGTGATGCTCAGCTGGGGTGCAGTGCAGTGATGCTCAGCTGGGGTGCAGTGATGCTCAGATGGGATGCAGTGCAGTGATGCTCAGCTGGGGTGCAGTGATGCTCACCTGGGGTGCAGTGATGCTCACCTGGGGTGCACTCCACCACGTCACTCCCAAAAGTGGCTCAAGGCCCATGTTGGTGAAGGGAAGGAGAAGAGGCTTTTCTCACCTTCTGCTTCTTCTCATCTTCCTCATCCTCCCCAGGGCTCTGTGAGCCTCCCGTTCTGCCTCAGCAGCGCAGCCTTTTCTCTCCAAAGCCACCTCGGGGGCTGGGATGCCCAGCAGCTGCCAGGGGAAGGCTGGGGAGCAGGGAGAGGCGAGCTGGCCGGGAAAGGCAGAGCCAGAGCAGCCCTGGGGACATGGAGACGGCTCAGCAACAGCAGCACTGCAGCTCTTCCCTGCTGCTGGCCGAGGGTGATGTCTCTGCCCCAAAATCCAGCTCTGCCAGCACAGCCAGGACCCCCGGGAGCCACGGGAGCAGCAGGAGGGATGGCACAGCGGCTGGGCAGGGTGGCTGGCTCCCAGCCTGGCTGGTTGTTAGGGGAAGGTGATATTTTGCTGTGGGCAATGAGAACTAAAGGAAACAATTAAAACTAAATAGGCTGGAACCGAGCAATTTTTCAGCTTTCCGCTGAGAAGAAAAGGAGTTCCTTTGTGAAGAGTGAAATCCTCCTGGCAAGCTGTAGATTCCCACCTGATGAAGCAGAAGCTGCACAATTAAAATGCAGAAGAGATGCAAATTCCCTGTGTTCCAGTGGCAAATCCACGGGGGTGGTGGCCCTCGCTGCCATCAGAACCAGGCCACGAGCACAGCGGAGCCCTTGGCCAGGAAGGCTGGTGGTGCTTTGGGGACCCAGCTGGTGCTGCCCCACCAGTGACCAGCCCACTGCTCAGTGCTGAGGCTGCCCTGGAGCTTGCTCACCCTCTGGAGATGCAAAACCTCCGAGCCTTTGTGCCAGGCTGTTCCCAAGGGTCAGCAAACTGCCCGAGCGCTGCACAGGGGATCCAACATCGCCTGCTGGGCACTGGCAAAGGGCTGGGCCCTGCCCGCTGGTGTTCCAGGCTTTGTGGGGCTGCAAACCAGGAGCTCCCAGGTGGAGCACAGCCAGCCATGTGGGCTGTTAAATGCACCAAGCCCAAACCTGTCGCACTGCATTAGGAACAGCAAAGTGACCACACGGACTCTCCAGCCTCGGTTCCACAAGAGAGCAAGTTTTATTCTTCCTGATCTTCTTTTCTAGGCAGCTCTGAGCAGGTCTGAGGAGGTAAAACTCTCATTGCTCATGAAACCAACCCATCACCATCACTGGGCAGCTGGAACAACACCCCTGGGCCGTTTCTGACAAGCAAACAACAAGGAACAAACAACACCTGCAAAGGTTGTTTTCCTTCTCCAAGGACTGTTGGGATTCCTCCTCATGATTTCTCAGGCCAGAGGGAGAGAGTTGTGTGACTCAGTTTCCCACAGGCTCAAGCTAGAGCCTGAAGCCTAAAAATCTCTTATTTGAGCACTGCCAGTCCCCACACAAACCCACCTGGGTCCTGTCCCCCTCCCAACATTTGGGTGAAGTGGCAGCAAAGGGCTTCACTGGCTGCATTCCTGATGTGAGAAGAGGCTGGCCCAGCTCCTGTGCCCCCACAGCCCCGTGGTGGCTGCATCTCCTGCCTGCATCTCCTGCCTGCCCTGGGCTGAGCTCTCCCCTCCTGGCAGCTCCCATCCAGCCCAGGCAGCCCCAGCCTCTCGCTGCTGTCTCCAGCTGTGTGCTGAGCTGGTGCTGAGCATGGCTGGAGCTGCAGCTCATCTTTCCCAAGGTTCTGGCAGCTCTCCACGTCCTGCTTGTCCTCACCTCCTTTTGGCAGGTGAAAATCTCCCATGCTGCAGCCTCTGTGCGAGGCTGGGGAGGATTCAGCCCCATTCAGGAAAGCACCCCACGGTTCTGCTGCCAGATTCTCCACGTGAGCATGGCTCTGCTGACTCTACCAGGGCTTGGGAGGATTTGGGAGAAGAAATGCACCCACCAGGGCCGTGCAGCACGAGGATGGACTCTCTGCAGTGCCAGCCAGAGAGCTCCCTGCGCTGACACCTGCAACATAAATAAGGGATTTTTTTTTCCTTTGGGTCAGTCTGGGTTAATTTGATGAGCAGAGACAGACTGAACTTCCATGCCAATAACTGTTTTCCTCCCACCTGCCCCAGATTTGCTTCACTTTTTTAGCTCAGGCCAATGCTACAGCAGAAAACACAGGGCAGGTGTCCAGAGCACCTTGACAGCAATTCCCATCCTCCTAAATTCCTCCTGCCCAGGAACTGCGGCAAAAGTTTGAGTTTCACACCAATTTAATCCTAACTGAATGGCCTGAATTCTTCAGTTGTGTCTGGTTTTTAGGTCTGGCATCCTTGAAGAACAATATCCATTTAAATTGCTGATTTGGGCTTGCTCATTTAATTTCATCTTAATAAAGATTTTATGGGGTTTTGACATATTCAGTGTCCCGAGCGTATTGACACGGCAGCCTGAAGAAGCATTATGACCATAATGGCTCAAAAAGCATTAAAAAAGACCCTGGCAAGGTTTATTGATTGCCCTCTTTTACAGCTGCTTGAAGACAAAGACCAGTCCCAGGGAAGAGGGAATACTCTGTTTTTACGTGAGCTTCCCCGAGGTTACAACAAAAGGCATTTGCAAACAAATGTGCCAGGCTCTTCATCAGGAGGGCGATTTTAAAGGAAAAATCCTGCAGAGAGCACAAAAGTCACCTCCAAGGAAGGGATGTCAAATGTAAATAAATAAAATGTAAATAAATACGGGATGAAGATGCCCAGGTCCTCCCCACTGGTTTATCCATGGGAAAAGCCCTCATGGCTCGCTGGGGACCCGCTGTAACGTTTTGAAGGAAAGGATAAATCATCTGCCACAATCTGTCCTTAGAGCTGTGGTTTCCCCATGGACCCTTCCCAGCTAACAGACCCCAATGTCTGTGTGAAAACACAAACAAATGCGTTGTGGGCACGTTATGCTAAGTGCAAGAGAGATAAAAATGAGCAGAATGATCCATTGGCCAGGCAGGAACGTGCTTGAGATGGGAGAGCAGAATAATTATCTCCACGTGGCTAACATTTGCAAACAGAGATGCACCCAGGAGGCCCCTGCACAGCCCCCTGCCCAATTGCTGACAGCAGGATATTTTTTAAAGGCAGTTTGATAATTGCAGCCCATTTCCTCCAACCCAGGCAGGGGCAGCTTCTGTTGAAAGGAGCCAGGCAGCGAGGGAGAGAAGCAGCTGTGCCAGGCAGCTGCAGCTCTGGCCAGATGTGCTGCTGGGGGGTGCCAGGCTGGCTCTGCCCCTGACCAACCTCTGGAACACCTGGCTTCTGCCTAGGGCTCAGGGAAGGAGTGAGAAGCTTCCTGGAGTCTCAAGGAGCGAGGGAACAAAGCACAAAGGTGTGAATGGCACAGACTGAGGTTCGAGGAAGGACCTTCCTTCTCCCCCTTTGAAGAGATGTTGTGACACCAAAGCAATTTCCTGCCATGAAGCCAGGAGACACGGGCTCTGCAGGGCTCTGCAGGGCTCTGCAGCCACAAATACATTTCCTAGTGCCTCTCCATGGCTGTAGGTGAGTGATCACCCTTGCCTCGCTCTCCAGGTCTCCCCTGCTCCTTCAAATCCTCAGTGAAGCAGCGGCTCATCGCTCACAGGGCTGAGGATGCTGAGCACATCCAGGCACATCCCCCTGCACCCCAGCTGGGCCAGGCCAGCAGCTGAAAAACCAGCACCCCAGCTCCCAGGGCTGCTCACATGGAGCTGGCTCTGCCCAGCAGAGGAAGAGCCACAAGTAGAAAAAGGCTCTGTTTCCCTTTCCTGTGCTGCTGCCAGGGAGAACTTAGTATTCAAAAACTGTTCTCAGATGTTTCACTTCACAGCTGGTGAATGAACTCGGAGAACTCAATAAACCTCTTTGTGAGACATTATCTCTCATTAATCTCTCAAGTGAGGCTGGCACCTGGAATTGCATAAATCTTTACCTGCACATAGTGGGAAACAGGGGAATGAGCCATCACCAGAAGGTGTGCTATAATGGGAGAGTCCCAAACAGCAAATAAAGAAAAAATCCTCATAAAATTTTCCTCTTCATCTCCTCCTGGCAAGAGTACATGAACTTTTGGAGGAGATGGGTCCAAGGAAGAAGAGATTTTAGGAGGAGATGGATCCTAGGAGGAAGAGATTTTAGGAGGAGATGGATCCTAGGAGGAAGAGATTTTAGGAGGAGATGGATCCTAGGAAGAAGAGAATTTAGGAGGAGATGGATCCAAGGAGGAAGAGATTTTAGGAGGAGATGGATCCAAGGAAGAAGAGATTTTAGGAGGAGATGGATCCTAGGAGGAAGAGATTTTAGGAGGAGATGGATCCAAGGAAGAAGAGATTTTAGGAGGAGATGGATCCAAGGAAGAAGAGGTTTTAGGAGGAGATGGATCCTAGGAGGAAGAGATTTTAGGAGGAGATGGATCCTAGGAGGAAGAGATTTTAGGAGGAGATGGGGCAGCAGTCTGCAGGTGTTACAGGGGCACTGCCCTCCCATCAGACATCTCAGGAAACGTCCAGAAACTTTAAATGGTGCTGCCAGCTCAGGAGCAAACTGCTCCACAAGAGCTGCCAGCTTGCAGATCCCTGCCTGATCCCATCCAGCTGCTCTGGGCACGCTGTGGTTTCTGTCTCATCCTTCTCCCAGCAGTGAGCTGGACTGGCTGTGCTGGAGCACCCTGAGCCCCCAGCACGTGCCATTGCTCTCCTACCAGTGGGACACAGCCACCAAAGCCACCTCCCTGAGGCAGGACAGCTCTGAACAATGTTTGGGAAGGAGAGAGATGATTTAGCAAGTCTTGAACAGCTTGATGTAGGAATAGCACCCAGAGCATTCTCCCTTGCAGGGGATTTTGAAATTTATTTGGGCATCCTTTGCTTTGGTGCAGCAGATGGCAGGGAGGCATGGTGGCCTGGAATATTAATGCTTCCTCCAGCAGCCACGTCCTCAGAGCAACTGGCAGCTCCATGTTTCTGCTGAGCATCATGCAGCCTCATCTGCTGTCTCGGAGCCACGCTCTTCCCACATCAGCTGGGAATTAAAATGTGTGGCTCTGCCCACAGTGATCCCCCAGGAGTGGGGAATTTTGTATCAGGAGAGCTTCAGGGCTGGGGCTGGGAAGCAGGGATGTGGTTATGGCACTTTGCTCAGATGGGAAAGATAGGAAACAATAAAAGTGCAGTGAAGCCAGTCCGCTCTGTGACTGTAAGCACCACCATCCTCTGGAAAACGTATTCAGCCTGGATTTTAAGGGTTGTCTTTTAGTGATGCCTAATGTTCCATAGCCAGTGTCCAACGAGGAGCAATTAAGCATTCCCTTAGATAAAATGTATGTCTCCAGGCCAGAACCAGGCAAAGGATCTCCTACTGCCCTGTCAGGATGAGACTTTGTACCGCGGAACTGTGTGGTTAAAACCCCTCTGCCTGCGTGCAGCGGCTGCTTTCTCCCCATTCCCGGCGTGTTGCAGCGGCTCCCTGCACGCTGGGGCTGGGGAACATGGCCTGCCTGGAGCTGCCAGCCCCTGTGGCTGCTGAGCCGTGCTCCAGACAGCTCTCTGGGAGGTGTCAGCCCTGCAGGAAGGACACAGGGATCCAGCTGCAGCTCCATCTCTGCCCCAGCAGCCTCACAGAGCCGTTCCACCTGCTGGCTGAGCTGTGAGCCCGGCCAGGCTGCTGGGCAGCACAGCAGCCCTGCTCACACCCAGGGAGGCCTGTAAAAGCCAGCAGGATGTGGAGCAGCCTTTCAGCCCTCTCCAGAGGCGTGCAGGAGGAGCTGGCACCGTGAGTTTTAGCCCTCCCAAGCTGTCAGCAGGTGTTTGCTGCTGGCAAGACAATGCCCCCAGCCTGGTGGCTCGTGCCATCCCTGCTTTGGGCTGCTGGGGCTTCTGAGCGTGGCTTCCCTGGCTGGCTCTGGCTGCCACGCTCATCTCACCTCACTCCTCTGTCAGGCTCCTCCCAGGGTCTCTTTTATTTTCCCTCCTTTATTTTTCTTGCAAGCAGAAAATTACATCTGTACTCTTCAGTGCAAAGAGCAGGAGTGCTGTGGGGCTCAGGGTTTAAAAGGCAGCATGTTCTCATGGCTGTGCCATCCTAACACTCCCTCCTTGATTCTTCTGCACTGACAAGGGCAGCACCAGGCTCAGGGCACGTGGACTTGCAGGAGGAGGGATGTGCTTTGAGGGCTGGCTCTGCTCTTCCTCCCTGGCTTCACGTGAGCTCCTGGAAATGCTGCCAGTGCCCACGGTCAGCGAAAATCTGCAGCCTTGTGGGGACAGCAGTGCTGGGAATGCCCCAGCTGCAGCAGGGCTCCTTGCTTCCAAACCCAGCCTTCCCAAAGGACATACCCCGGGGATTTGCTTCTGTCAGGATCAAGCTTATGAAAGGTTTCTGCTGCTTCTTTTTTCCTGAAATCCCACTGAACAGTGGCTCTTACCACATTTCCAGTCCGTCCCTGGAAGAAATCCTGCCCTTCTCCTGCCTAAGCCTTGCCATGGTGACCCTTTAATCCCTCCTCTCCTGGCCTGAGCAGCTTGCCATGCCCATGTCCTTCAGCCCCAGCTTTTGCAAACCCGTGCCCAGGAGCACAGCAGCCCCAGGAGGGGTGGCATGAACCCAGCACAGTTTTCAGGAGCACGGGAACAAGCTTGGCATTTAATCTGCTGTAGCCCCAAGTAGGATTTAGCAAAGGAACTACCTGTAATTGTCAGTGCCAAAAGGACTATTAAATATGTCCTTTAACTGGTTTCTGAAGGACTTGTACTATTTTAATAAGCATCTGGAGAAAGAACAGCTCTCTGTGAAGCATTAGCTCTGAGATCCAAAAGCAATCTCACTAACATACAACATCAAGTTTGATTGACAAGGCCAATACCCATAAACCGTGCTGATTGACACTAATTAGCCTGCCAGCCTTTAATTGCTTCTGATCGTGTTCTACATCACTCTGATTAAAAAAATTAGTCCCATGCAAAGAAATCGATGCAGCAGGGGGTGGTTTGAGATCTGGGCTCTGGGACTTGACGCTGCCTCTGTTCACAGAGCACGGCCTCGGCTTTGCAGAGGGACACCAGGAGCAGGGAGGCAGCCTGCTGGAACAAACCCCTCCTGCCCAGGGCAGGCTTCCTTTGGAGGATCCCAAACGCTGGAAGAAGGGGAGGGAAGCTCAGGGGGCAGCAGGAGCAGGGCTGAGGAGCCAACCACGGCCAGGACCAAGCCATGTCTTCCTCTCCTGTCTCTTCTCCCTTCCCAGGGGAGCGCCTTGGCCAGAGCATCCTGGCTGCTCCCTCTCTGCAGGGTGGGAACCCCTCCTCTGTTCTCTGCAAAGCCAAGGACATCCCAGGGGTTCATCACCTCTCCCTCCTCTGTTCTCTGCAAAGCCAAGGACATCCCCGGGGTTCATCACCTCTCCCTCCTCTGTTCTCTGCAAAGCCAAAGACATCCCAGGAGTTCATCACCTCTCCCTCCTCTGTTCTCTGCAAAGCCAAGGACATCCCAGGGGTTCATCACCTCTCCCTCCTCTGTTCTCTGCAAAGCCAAGGAGGTTCACCACCTCTCCCCTGACCTCCTTTCGATGCCTACAGGCCAGAGCTGAGGAGCTTTGTGAAAAACACTGTTCCCATGGCAGCCAGCAGCAGCTCCCAGACCAATAAAAGCCAAGATATGATCACACTCTATTAGTTTGATAATATCATTTATAGTTGACTTAGAACTGCATCCCATCTAATTAAAAGGGAGCCGCTTGCGAAAAGCGCAAGAGCAGGGACGGGCAGAGGATCCTTGCCCCGAGCTCCGTGCCTGTGCAGACGTCTTGTCTGTGAATGGCTTCTTATTTCCCCTCCACACTGGAGCTAATTTCATCCATCACCAGCAGCAATGTGACTCACACCCCCAGCAAGAGGCAGATGCAGCAAGAGAGCACCGACAGCGAGGGGAGGCACCGCTCTCCAGAGCCGGCGTCATCTGGAGCTCCTCTCCTCCTTAATTACCCTCCTCTGTCTCCTGGGCTTTTCAGGGCCTGGTGTTCCTGCAAAGTCAGGCAAAAGCAGGCAGCAAAACCACGGAATGCAGCCCAAATCCTCCTCCTCTTCCTCGCTGCAAGCAGGCAGGCGGAGGGGAGCGAGGGTGGCACAGGGCTGGCTCAGCACTCCGCTTAAAATGTTCTGCTGTAGGCACTGCAGAGGGCACGGATGCTCACAGAGATGTGTATGGCTTCTTGGCAAACCACCAGCTCTTGTGGAAAACAAAATGCTGCATCTTCTCTTGCAGCCAGAAAGTCAGAATTCCCTAGAATGCCCCGGTATGAGGAGAGGAAAAGGAGAACTCGTGTGCACAAAGAAGTAAGGGCTGACTGTGTGCTGTTTTCCACCTGTGGGCTGCATTTTTGAGGCAGTTCTCAGCTGCTGGAGCAGCCTGGATGGTGATTTTGCTCCCTGAACTATGAACAGAGCCCAGATCAGCTGGTAAATAACCACCCTCACCCCCAGGCCGTGCTTGTCTCCTCTGCTGGGGCTGGCAAGGAGCTAAAACACATCTGGGATCTACCTGGAGCTCACCTTAGCTGGGGAGACAGGTGAGGATCTCCAGGGTTTCTTTTATTTCTGTAATTGATAAGACTTAGAAATAGTAGTGTGATACATATATATATATATAGATAGATAGATAGATAGATAGATAGATAGATAGATACATAGATACATAGATATGTATATGTATATGTATATGTATATGTATATGTATATGTATATGTATATGTATATGTATTTTTAGCTGTAGTATGGTATTAAAATAAAGACTGCTTTTGTTCATATAACCCAGAGACTGAAAAGAGTCAGAAACCCACCCTGCATTCTTAGATTATTTTATCCAGATGAAGACAGCAGTGATTGGAGCTCCAAGGGAAGAATTTATTGAACTTCTGTTATCAGGGAGTGTGAGACCCAACAGAGCCTTAAATCTGCTGGTGAGGGGGGAGTTAAAGCTAAACAAAGAAACTTAAATGAAAACTTAAGAAGAATGTTTGAATAACACATAGGCATTTATAAATATGTATTAGATTTATGTTTTTAAGGGGCAATCCTTTGTTGGAAAGGGGTGCTCTTGGCTGAATGCTGAGGCATATGATATGATATGATATGATATGATATGATATGAATTTATATATTATTATAGTAAATTATATTATTATGCTTTATATTATTAAAATATTATATAATATATTATATTACATTAATATATTATATTACATTAATATATTATATTATATTATATTATATTATATTATATTATATTATAGTATAGTATAGTATAGTATAGTATATTACAGTATATTATAGTATATTATAGTATATTATTATAGTATATATTATATATCATTATATATTATTATATATTATTATTTTAATTATATTAATTATATTAATTATATTAATTATATTAATTATATTTATATATTCAAATACCTGACTGTATTTGTTCATTTTGCTTTATTTCTGTCTCCTAATTGTCTTTCTATTCAACTTTTTAAATTTTATCTAAAAAAATAGAAACCTCGTTTTTCACACCTTCCTGCAAGGGTAAGGAGGGGCAGCAGGATCTGGAGCCTGGGGGTGTTTGTAAGACCGGGGGCATCACAAACTCCGAAGCTCTTTATTCCTCAGGCATCCTCCAGCACTGTGAGACTGCAGAGCTGTTCTCACCCCACATCATCTGTGCTCCCTGCAGGCTCTCACCTCTCCCTGTGAGCACCAGCATCCCCCTGAGGGATGCAGGATCTGCTCCTCAACCTGCCAGCCCCCAGTGCCCACACAAAATGCAATTTTCTAGGTGCCAAATCTTATTCCTGCAGACTTTGCACTGCCTGAAATTCAGGTCCAAACGAGGCTTTTCCTGACACAAAGATGCTACTGGGCAGTCTCTGGCTTGTCCCCCAGTGAGGAGCTGGGGAGCAGCTCCAGCAGAGCTGCACAGCCCTTGGCACAGGGACATTGCCACAGGACCCTTCCCCTCTTGCCTGCGCCGGTGCTTCTCACCCTAAACTCAGAGCTTGGATGTTGCATTGAAATTCTTCTTCACTCAGCGTTCCAGCTCATCCCTGGGGGATCTCTCCTCCAGACCCAGGGCCACCTTTGTGTCCCATTTGAGGCCAGCACTGGACTCCATCCTGCAGCTCCCTCTGCACAGCGCTGCCTTCCTTGGCCTCCAGCGTGGTCCTGCCGGGCAGCAGAGCCTCTGGAGCTGCCTCCCAGGAACGCTGTCCGCGCCCAGCTGCTGCCCTGGCTGTCGGGCACACCTCGGACAGGCTGCTCCTGACACTTCCAGGGGACACACCGAGCTCTGGCCCATAGCAGGGAACAAAGGCTGTCAATTATCCCAGCTCTGGCCCTACCAGCTGCTTTCCCTGGAGCCTGCTGGCAGCTCTGCTGGTGAGGCAGAGCCACAGGTGGGGTTTTGCAGCTGTGCCTGGTCTCTGCCCTGTCGGGCACTGACACGAGGAGCGCAGTCAGTAACTGCAGCTGATGAACTGCTCAAAGCAGACTCTTACCCCGGGTTAACACACACCACCAGGACGCAGGAAAATCAAGCAAACTCACGAAGCAAAACCCAAATTATCTCCAAATGGGTTTTCTTTCCAGAGGTGTCAGTCACTTTTCAAATTATTTTCCCTAGCTGGGGCTGATGAGGGAAGACGTCTGGGATAAAGCTCGGCAGTCTGTGTGACAGCCTCTCCACCTGACAGGCCTGAAGAATCAGATCATTTCCCTGGAAAATCAGCTTTCACAGCCACGTCCCCGGGAGCTGAGGATGACAGGCTGGCAAGGAGCAAGTACCCATGGAGGATGGACAGCAGCAAGGGGCAGAGCAGCTGGAAAAGCAGGTGAGAGCAGCCTGGCCAGTGCCCCGTGTGCTTCAGTGGAAAATGAATTCCAGTCCGTACACTTGAACACAAAATGAATCCTGTCAAACCCCACGTGTTTTTTCCACCCAGTTACAAGGCTGATGGATAAAAGGGAATGTGCTGGCATTACACACAGGCACCTGTCACGGTATCACCCACCAGCCTGATGAACACGCAAGCTGTGCACGTGTGCAGTTTATAGTCTGAAAACTGGCTCACAGAGGGATATCAAAGCGCCTGGGGATGGAAAACCCTCACCCAGAGGTGGTAATTCTGTGGCACCCCTCAGACAGCAGTCTCCTGTTGCATTATTTTCTCATTGAGCTGACTCAGAGTGAGCAGGAATGGGTTTATTGAAATAATAAGCAGGCAGGGCTGGGAGCTGCCCTGCAAAGCTGCACATTTGCTTCCCCCCGGAGCTGCTGCTTGCAGCATGCATTGCTGCAAGACAGCAGCAGAGCAGCTCAGGCCCTGCTGCAGGGCACTGCTCTTCCCCTTGGCCTGGAGGGCTCTGGTACAGCCTCTGAAGCACAAATCAAAGCAGCAGCACCAGAGGAGACAACGGTGGGGGAGAAAGAAACCTTCAAAGGCCGCTGGGCATGGGGCCAAAGAGAATCTATTTTTTATCCCTTCCTCCTGCCCGTGCACTGCCCGAGGCGTGTGCTGAGCCAGGGCATCATCTGCTGCCAGCAGAGCCTGCAAAGCAGGAGAGCAGGAGATGCTACCCAGGGCCAAGGACACGGGGGGAGTTAATCCCATAAAAACCTGAGGTGCCTGAGCTTCCCTGGAGAGCTCTGGGCAGCTGGGGTGCTCCTGCCTCCTGCAGCCGTGCCTTGGGCCTGCCAGGGCTGGGGTGATCCCTACAGCCCCAGAGCACAGGCAGCAGAGGATGTCTCCAGCCACATCAGGAGGTGTTTTCCCTTGGGAACTGCTCCTGACAGGCAGCTTAGCTTCCTTTGGGTGCTCGTGTGCCGCTGCTGTTCCTCCTCCTGCCGCCCTGGCTGCGGGCTGTGCCTGCTCAGAGTTTGCTCACGTTTATGGGCTGCTTCTGAGACTGATCACCCTTGGCCAATTCCTCCAAAAATCCCACTCAGGTGTGAGACCAGAAGCGTCCAAGCCAGAAGCCAAGATGCTCTTGAGCCAACCTGCCCCAAAGGAGCCTTCACCCTCCTCAAAAAGGGTGAAAAAGATGATTGCAAAGTTATTGCAGAAGATCCCTTTGCCTTTTCAGTATTTATGACCCTTTTTATTTGTCAATGCTCAAAAATATCAGCTTATGCTCAAGTTGGTGGAAAGGAAATGCATCACATCTGTTTAAGAGCAGAAAATAAGGACAGAGTCTTCCTGCCATATGGAAAAGCTCCTTTTATTATCTGTATAATAATTGCACAGACTTCCAGTCTGCAGATAATTTGCAGAGGACAAGGTGCTCTCAGTAAGGATAAAAACTCATCAAAAATAAACCTCTTTTGCTGGAAAAATATTTAATTTGGATTTGGGTCAGAGTTTCAAGCTCATGCAAAGTGCCTTTGCAAATCTCCCCCCACACAGGAAGGTACCACCTTCCTGATGAGCACAAGGAATGTCTGTATCTCCAGGGTTCACAGGAATCCACTCTTTTCAACACCAAAACATTTCCTGACATTTTTTTCAGCTGAAACACACAGGCTTTTTGTTAATGCTTGATCTCTTGGAGTGCAAGGGCATTTTGCTAAGCCCTGTGACTTCTTTCTGGATGTCCACCATGTGTCCACGGGCCTACACCTGCAAACACACCTTGGGGGGAGAACTGGAGTATTTGTAAGGAATTAGCAGGCATTCCTACAGCATCCTGGCACCAGAACATGCAGCATCCTGATGGCCCAGGGCGAGGCTGGGCAGGGAAGGGATCCTGCTGTGGGCAGGGAAGGGATCCTGCTGTGGGCAGGCTGCTCCTCCTGCCTGCTGCTCCTGCATCCTCCACTGCTCAGCTCCCACCACCAGCACCAGCCCTGATTTCCCCAAGGCCCCCAGCAGCCAGCAGCTTTTTCCTTCCTCTTCTGCTTCCAAATCAGTGTGAAGCGGAAAGCAGCAGGAAAGATTTCCATTTGAACGCTTCGAGGCTGATTAGGCTGGAAAGGCAACTGGGAATAGGGCAAACATAATCACAGGTAGCGGTGTGAGCATCATTAAATCAGGCACTGAAAAAGCAGCCTCTTCCAAAATACTTCATTTTCCTCTCATTCCTGCATTTTGCCAGGCTGGGGAGGTATTTATAGCACCTTGTTTGGTATTAAAATCTCTGCAGATGCCATCCACGGAGCAGCACCCGGACTTGGCCCCTGATTGATGGCAACTGTCACAGGTGCCACCACCCCTCCAGCCCTGACAGACAGGGAGGATGGCACCTCACAGCTTCTCCCCAGAGCTGGCAGCTTGTTTATGTGCTCCCAGCATGTGACAGGGAAATTCTGGGCAGGCAGCAAGCCTTCAGGAGAACAAGGCAAAGACTTTCTTCATCGTGGCAAGGAAAAGCCCTTACACGCTGAAGTTGTCAAAAGGATGGCCTGAATTATTTAGGGGGAGCTCTGTGATGCCTTCACAGAGTGCAGCAAGCTGCTGGATCTACAAGGTGTGTGGGAAGCAGCTGCTCTGGCGTCTGGCACTGAGCATCAGGAGAGGGCCCAGACTGGAAGCGTTGTTTTTACGGCATTAATTATGGATGCTGCTCCGAGCACCCCCAGCAGATGCCCTCTGCTTGGAGCTCCTCTGCTCTGTGAGCTACCCTTCAGCATCAGCCTGCTCCTGGGAAAGGCAAGCCCCACCAGCTGCAGGGAGCCCTGGCTGAGGCCGGAGGACTCAGCAGCTCCATGGATTTATTTTTCAGCTGTGTCCTTTTGCAGGGATGCACCGGCACTGCCAGGTTACAGGAACGCCGCTGCTCCTGCCTGGGGGTGGGCTCGGTTCACCTGAGGATTTCAGACCTTTCTTTTCTTTTCTAAACGTATGCTAAGCCCTTGGCAGATAGGATCTTTCCTACTTCAGCGTTTTCATGTAAGCTTAATTCTTGATTTTACGAGAAGCTGGTGTTCTCTCTGGGTTGCCATAGTTACTGATGCATGCGTTTCTGATTTCACACGCTAATGACTGTCCCAACCTCTTGTTTGTGGAATAAACTATGTAACCCTGAAAGCGACATAAAATGAAATATTAAAGCACTTACGGTTCAGAAGGCAGACATCATGAATGAGCAATTGGAATTAATTGCATTATCGAGCCTGGATTAAAATAATTCAAGCCTGTAGGCCAACCAAGAGATCAGGACAGCCCCCAAACCAGATTTTTTGGGGATGCTCCAAGTCTGGGAGGCGGTGTGGTGTTGTGGGGAGCATCACCCCGTCCCTGCACACCAAGATTTCCCAGGCAGTGCTTCCAGCTTTGCTGCTGCATGAAGTGATGGAGAGATGTGACAGAAGCAGGGAGCTGCAGGAGCCTACCCTGAGGAGCAGCATGGGAGGGACCACCCCCTCTCGCAAGGCTGTATTCCTCCCCAAGAAAAGAAGAGAAGCAGAAGCTCTGGATGGCACTGGAGAGCACCTGGAGCGGTGCAGGGATGTGTGAAGCGATGGCCACACAGCAAAGCCCAGCCCTGCAGCCAGGCTCTCGTGTGTCCTGCTGGCTCCTGTAGCTCTGACTCCCACCTGGAGAGCTGATGGTGCCCAAAGCTGCTGGCTCTGCCTTCTCCCACCCACCTCATGCCCTGGGGGCTCCCAGAAGTTTCTGTTCATCCCCGTGCTAGCCCGAGCCTGAGAGTGGCTCTGTCCTCTGACAGCTCACACCCAACAAGGTGCCCCTGCCAGGGGCATTTCCTTCACCTGAAGAAGACACACGGGGTAGGTGAGCAGCAGGGGACAGGCCAGAACTGCCTTTCCTTACGCCTGTGCTGATACAACTCATTACACGCTTGACTGGCCTGAGATTAATTATAATAAATGTATGATAAAATATTTAAATTTCCAGCGATGGGGTGGAAGTGCTAACAGTGGCCCTTTCCCCTGGCACAGGAGTCCATTGCCTTGTCCTGCAGCATCCCCACGTCCCTGGCAGCTCCCAGGGATCCCATTCCCCCAGGCACAGCAGCTCGTGCTGGGAACCCACTGTGGCGTGCTGACCTTGGCTGGCTGGCAATTACCATAGATTTGGACAGTCACAATTAAAACAAACAGCAATTAGAGGAGGCAGGCTGGGGAGCAGCAGCAGCAGCAGCAGCAGCAGTGTCCTGCCCTTGACACTGGTGCTGGCTCTGTGTGCCCGTGGCACCCAGGGAGCTGGGCCAGCACTGCTCCAAGGGCTGGCCAGGCACCCACAGCCCGTGGCAGGACACACCTGCCAGCCTCCTGGCATGAAATCCTGACCCAGAGCCCAGATCCAGGTAACCCTTCCAAAGGCTGGCCTGTCCTCTGGCACACACCCTGTCCCTTTCTGGGCCTGAGCTCTGCCTGGGAGCAGTTCCCAGCCTCAGGCCCATGGATGCAGGGTTATTTTTAACCCCCTCTCGGCTCTGGCAGGAGATCTCTGCCATGTCCTGTGCCTGGGAAGCCGGGGTACATCCCTCTGGAGGGACTCTGGGGCTGGGATAAGCAGTGAGGTGCTCTGAGGTGCAGCGTGTGCCGTGCCAGGCGCAGGGCAGGGTCCCTCTGGCAGGGCCCGAGCTCTGAGCCAGGCCACCCTGTGCCCACCTTGGGCTTGCACACAGGGAGAGCAGCTGGAAGGCTCCTTCCAGAGCCTTCCTCACCCAGCACCGGGCCAGAGAGCAAAGGTGATGGCGTGGAGTGGTCTCAGAGCTCCTGGCTCCTATCTTTGTGGAAACCCAGAGCTCCACAGCACCAAGGGACCCTGAAGGAGACGTAAAGCAGTGTATAGAGTCATGGAAAGGCTTGGGTTGGGAGGGAACTTAAAAATCACCCAGTTCAAACTCCCCTGCCGTGGCAGGGATGACTTCCACTTTCCCAGGTGGCTCCAAGCCCCAGTGTCCAACCTGGCCTTGGACACTCCCAGGGATGGGGCAGCCATCCCTGAGCAACCTGTGCCAGAGCCTCACCACCTCCACAGGGAAGAATTCCTTCCTAACATCTGACCTGAATCTCTCCTCTCTTGGAGGTGGCGCATTTTGGGAGACAGCCCAAAATGAATCAGGTGCTCTGCGCTCCCTCCAGCCACAGCCGTGGGGCTCTGCAGATCATGGGGGGGCTTTCAGGTCCCTGAGCTGGTCTCACAGGGCCGTGGTGGGCACCAAAAGCATTCAGACACCTTTTCTGTTCCATACCCTGGGAGCCTGCACTCCTGGTTACCTGCCCAGAGCAGCAACTCAGTCCAGAGATTCCTCAGTAATTCTGGGAGGTGTTTACAGTTTCATGTTATGTATTTGCATACATCCAATTTACAGTTCCCATCATCGAGCTGCCTCAGTAATTGGGCAGCTGGTCTCAGAAATGCTGATTTACTGCACTGCTGATGACATAATGTGGGTTTGTGCTCGCGTGAGGCAGCCACGAAATCCCTCTCCCCTGAGCTGAATTCCAGCATTGATTTTTCCTGTTGGATCAGTATAACCATGAGCTGCTGCTTCAGCCAGCACATTTGATACACTGGCAAGAAGGTGCCCATGCAGATCCTTTCCTACAAACTGTGTTTCCCACGTGGGGCACGTTCATCCCCTCTCTCTTGGCACTCTGGCAAGGGAATAACAATCCCTGACCACTGGGAACAGGAACAAGACTGCAGAGAGTGCAAACAGCGAATATCACCTTGAAATGTTTATGGTTGCCTTGGGTTTTGCTCTGCCAGCACCTCCAGGGCTGGGAACAAATTCCTGCTGCCTCTGCAGAACTCACGGAATGGTTTGGGTTGGAAGGGACCTTAAAGATCACCTTGTTCCAACCCTCCTGCCGTGGGCAGGGACACCTTCCACTAGGTCAGGTTGCTCAGAGCTCCATCCAGCCTGGCCTTGGACACTGCAGGCACGGCTCTTCTCCCCCTGCCCATCACCAGATCTGGCTGAGCAGAGGGGTTTGTGTGGCTGCTGAACTCTGGGCATCAAATGTCACCAGCACTGGCAGCACAGGAGATGCCCAAGCTGCCCATCCCACCCCAGCACGGCTGGCTCGAGGAGGATGATGATGTGCAGGACGAACGAAATAGCAACAAAGTGTTCCTGTGGCGGAGCAAGAGCGCTCCAAGGCAGCTTCCCACACGGCCAGCTGTCTCCTGGGCTTTCCACCTTTGGTTTCTGGCCAGCCTGAAGGAAGAGCAGTCTCTGCAGGGAGGTGTTTGCCGCTGCCCAAGAGGACTTGCAAGGTGAGCCTGGGCTGCTGCTGCAGCGTGCTTTGATGCTGCCTTGCTCTGGAGAAGGCGAGAACACCCTGGCCCAGCCCTCCTTCCACGTTCCCTTTCAGCCTCCTGATGCTCAGCAAAGGAATCAGCTGCAGGACAGACTTGACACGAGTAAAAAGAGCAAGAAAACAATTTTGCTTGTAGACATCCTTATTCTTACAGCCTGTCTGATTATTTTGCTCCTGTAGCTGGTAACTCCTGTATTTTCTCATTTCCTAAAGGAAAGCTTTCTCTTTGAAAGCAGAAATGGTGAGTGGTGGTGCTCTCTGATGGGAGCAGCCCCACACCAATGAGTCCCAGTCCCCAACTCCACGCAGCAGGTGGGCTCAAGAAGATTAAAATGCCACTCTCCCCACTTTGCCCATGTTAATTTTCTCCTGTCTCTTAGTAACTGGTTGGTACAGGTTATGTTAATATGGATTTAAATTCTCCAAAGAGCAGAAAATTAAAGGAAATTATGAATCAATTTACATTTCATCTGATTCATAAACCTACACACTCTACAAAATGAGTTGATTGGAAATAATTAAGGTTAAGAATGTCCTCATCACCTCTTCAATACTCCTACTAGATGCACTGCATCTTCCCTGTCTGCTCCTTCTCTCTTTAGCATTTCAAATTACACGGCCTCCGTTGTTTTTTTCCAAGATACTGCAAATTTACCAAGCAATTAAATAGTGATATGTAATAATAATAACAACAGCAAAACCAATAATGATGGCAGCAGCCTGTATTTGCAGCAGGAGGAGCAGAATGCCGAAGGGAGGGAGATGGATGAGGAATTCCTGCTTAGGCACAGCCCTGCAGAGCAGCCCCAGCACACACAGCCTGTCAGGATGTGGGAATCAGGTTATTTATCAGCCCTTTCACGTGTGAAAGCAGTGGGACTCCTCTGCAGGTAGGCTCTGCCTGCAGCTTCAAACCCTCCCCAGGCAGCAGCCCCTGACTTTAGCAAACATCTTCCCCAGAGAGCTGCTGGAGGCCCCAGCCTGGAAGAGTTCTGAGCAACCTGCTCTAGCTGCTCTCATTGCAAGGGGATTTCACTGGATGGCCTTTAAAGGTCCCTCCCAACCCAAACCATCCTGGGATTCTGTGACTGGCCCTTCCCTAGCAGACATCATGTCAGGATTCCTCCTGCAGAGCTGTGAGGACAGTTGCTCCAGCCCTCCGAAGGATTTCTCATGAAGGTAATTTTTTCCCAGCAGGTTTTGCTGTCAGGATGATCCATTTAAATCAGCTCCACCACAGCTGACTCACATGTGAATAGCCCCCAGTGAGAAGCAGAACCCACTCACCACGCAGAAATTTTAAGGGGAAATAGAGAAGGGACTTTTCCACCTCCCCAGAGCTGACAGGCCATGGGAACGTGACCCAGCTGAGTCTGAGGCCCCACAGAGCAAATGTGTGGCAATTTCCTTTCCCCACTGAGGGTAAAAGAGAGAGAATGGCAGCTCTTGTGGGTGCTTTTTTTGGCAGTGGGATGACGTGCTCCAGAATGTGCTTGCTTCCATTGCTACTTTTTTATTGGCAATTATAGATTTGTCAGTGATTACAGTAATTCTCCTCACTGGGAAATAAACATCAGCTACATGCAGCTCTGTGGTGGCAGCGGTATTTCTCTCCAACATACAAGTCCTTTCCATCCAGATTGTTCCAGCCATAAAGCAGAAGGGAAATGTCATGTACCTCCAATTCTGCTTCCAAGGGTCTCCGGGGAGTGACGATGTGTCTTTCTCGGTCTGACCTCAGGAAAGCATTATGGCAGGGATTTTCAGGCAGGAAATTCCCCAGTTCCCTGAGGGTTCCCAAGAAGCAGGGCCGGTTGCCGTGAGGAGGCAGTGCCCGATGCCAGCTGAAGGGCTCTGCAGCACTTCCAAGGGAGCAGAAGGGCTCTGCAGGCACCGAGGTGTGACCTGAAACAGGAGTGAATGGTGTCTTGGCCTGGATTGGCCTGGATTGGCCTGGCTTGGCTTGGCTTGGCTTGGCTTGGCTTGGCTTGGCTTGGCTTGGCTTGGCTTGGCTTGGCTTGGCATGGCATGGCCTGGCTTGGTTTGGCCTGGCTTGGCCTGGCTTGGCCTGGCCTGGCTTGGCTTGGCCTGGCCTGGCTTGGCCTGGCTTGGCCTGGCTTGGCCTGGCCTGGCCTGGCCTGGCTTGGCCTGGCTTGCTGAACCCGTCAGTGCCCTGCAAGGGGCAGGTGCTGCGTTGCCTGGAGTGATGCAGAAGCTCATCTTCCTCCTCCGTGCACTGACCCAGCCTCACCCGCTGCCCTCAGGAGCATTTTCTCCTCGGTGGACGGCGCCATGGCTGGTGGCCAGCTCTGTGCCATTTCTGGGAGGACAAGGGTTTGTGTTTTCCCTCAGAAACAGGCTGCCAGGGGTGTCACTGTACACACACACAGCAGGACGAGGGTTTGTGTTTTCCCCTCAGAAACAGGCTGCCAGGGGTGCCAGGGTGCACACACACAGAGCAGGACGAGGGTTTGTGTTTTCCCCTCAGAAACAGGCTGCCAGGGGTGCCAGGGTGCACACACACAGAGCAGGGTTTGTGTTTTCCCCTCAGAAACAGGCTGCCAGGGGTGTCACTGTACACACACACAGCAGGACGAGGGTTTGTGTTTCCCCCTCAGAAACAGGCTGCCAGGGGTGTCACTGTACACACACACACACACACACACACACAGCAGGACGAGGGTTTGTGTTTCCCCTCAGAAACAGGCTGCCAGGGGTGCCAGGGTGCACACACACAGAGCAGGGTTTGTGTTTCCCCTCAGAAACAGGCTGCCAGGGGTGCCAGGGTGCACACACACACAGCAGGATGAGGGTTTGTGTTTTCCCCTCAGAAACAGGCTGCCAGGGGTGCCAGGGTGCACACACACAGAGCAGGGTTTGTGTTTCCCCCTCAGAAACAGGCTGCCAGGGGTGCCAGAGTGCACACACACACAGAGAGCAGGACAAGGGTTTGTGTTTTCCCCTCAGAAACAGGCCGCCAGGGGTGCCAGGGTGCACACACACACACACATGGCAGGATGAGGATTTGTGTTTCCCCTCAGAAACAGGCTGCCAGGGGTGTCACTGTACACACACACACACACACACACACACACACACACACACAGAGCAGGATTTGTGTTTCCCCCTCAGAAACAGGCTGCCAGGGGTGCCAGGGTGCACACACACACACACATGGCAGGATGAGGGTTTGTGTTTCCCCTCAGAAACAGGCTGCCAGGGGTGCCCCTGTGCACACACACACACACACACACACACACACAGAGCAGGGTTTGTGTTTCCCCCCTCAGAAACAGGCTGCCAGGGGTGCCAGGGTGCACACACACAGAGCAGGGTTTGTGTTTCCCCCCTCAGAAACAGGCTGCCAGGGGTGTCACTGTACACACACACACACACACACACACACACAGAGCAGGACGAGGGTTTGTGTTTCCCCCCTCAGAAACAGGCTGCCAGGGGTGCCAGGGTGCACACACACAGAGCAGGGTTTGTGTTTTCCCCTCAGAAACAGGCTGCCAGGGGTGCCAGGGTGCACACACACACTGCAGGACGAGGCAGCCACATCCTGGCCCGCTTCAGGAGGAGCGAGGACAGGAGATGCCGGGCACCCTGCTCTGCTGGGTGCTGCCCCTGGAACAGCTGTGGGTCCCTGCCCCCAGGTCAGGAGAAACCTGGAGGAACCAAAGGCAATGGAAAGGGTCAGGGCCAGATGCAGGGCTGGTGACAGCCCTGTCCTGAGCCAGGACTAGGGCCAGCTCTGGTGATCCTGGGGCTCAACACACCAAGCCTTCCCCGTAAGGGAAGGACTGTGATGTCTTTGGAGAGACAAGCACATCACTCCTTGTCTGGCTGCAGAGACCAGCTGAGGACACTGAGCCCCTGTGAGCAGCACTCTGAATTTCAGCCCCACCAAACTGACTCAGCTGCATTTGAAGGGTGAAACAAATGTCCAGGGGCAATGTCAGGCCCTGGGAAATGCAGAATAATTACAGCACCCCGGCTGATGAGGCAGGCCTGTGGCTAGGGAGAGCAGCTAGGCTTTTCTCTTCCAGCCTTCCAGTCCATATTGTGCCTTGGGAACGACTCCTGCTATTCCTCCTCTTCCTCCCTGCGGTGTGGACCGGCAGCCTGGATCCCACTTGTTGACACAGCTGTAAATCACTCTTGACGTGTTTAAGGGTGACTCAGGGGCAGCCAGGAATCAGCAATGTTCCTGCCAAGAGCCAGGGCACAGCCAGGTGCTTCCCCCACGGCCACCTGCAGCTCCATGGGGCTGGGAACACTCACCCACCACAGCCAGAAAGGTCCCTCACCCCACCGAGAGGCAAAATGCCAAATCACAGCTGGCATTTAACCCGGGCTGCTCTTGCTGAGTGTGCTGCAGCAGGCAGGGGAGCTGCTCCAGGCAGCACAGCCAGGCCCAGGGAGCCCCTGGCATCCTGCAGGTGGGCTCTCCTCCCTGGCACTGCTGCCTCCCCACAGGCAGCACCTCCCCACAAGCTGCAGCCCTCCCTCCCCAGTGAGAGTTCATCCCCTGGACGCTGCTGGCTGCCATCCTGCAGAGCTGCCTGTCTCTCAAATCCTGCTGCCAGCAGAGCAGGGGCTGAGGTTTCTCCTGGCAAAGGGGCTCCCTGTGCCAGTAATTCCCATGGGGGTCACTTCTCTCCTAAATGAATCCACAGGGCAGTCATGAGAGCAGCCCCACAGCCCAGCAGCCAGGATGGCACATGCCCTTCTGCTCCCTGCCCTCACTGGCACATCCAGAGCTGCAGAGAGCAGCCTGGTGAGTCCCTGGGACCTGCAGCCAGGAGGGTCTCTGCCATCCCCCTCCAGCAGCAGCACATCTGGCACTTCTGCACCAGGGTGCCTGGCTCCTGCTGCCCGTGGCCTGAAGCCAGCCATCCCCACTGGGCTGGGAGCAGGGCTTTCCATGAGGACAGGCTCCTGTCTCAGACTGTGCTGCCTTGCTTTGCACATTCTCCTCTGCAGGGCTCAGCTGGAGAGGCAGGCAGGACTGGCAGGGCCTGATGGGCTGCTTGCACTGAGAGCACGAGATATGATGGGAGTGAATATCAAGCTGTCATCTCCGTCATCCTGTGGCCAAGGTAACGGTGGGAGGTGGGTTTGCCTTGTTGAATGCCTCTGGAGATGAAAACCAGCCAGCATCAAGCTGCTCCTGTCCACAGATTCCTCCTGTTGGGTTTCTGATGGAACCATCCAATTTGCTCAACACAGCTGCAGTTTTTGGGCTCCTTCCAGCTTCCGTGTGTGATGGAGAAGCGCTGCCTGCGGCACAGGAACGAGCTGTCCATGTACACACGGATCTGTCCATGCACACACAGATCTGATCTGTCCCTGCACACACAGATCTGATCTGTCCATGCACACACAGATCTGTCCATGCACACACAGATCTGTCCATGCACACACGGATCTGTCCATGCACACACAGATCTGATCTGTCCATGCACACACAGATCTGTCCATGCACACACAGATCTGTCCATGCACACACAGATCTGATCTGTCCATGCACACACAGATCTGTCCCTGCACACACAGATCTGATCTGCCCATGCACACACAGATCTGTCCATGCACACACAGATCTGATCTGTCCATGCACACACAGATCTGTCCCTGCACACACAGATCTGTCCATGCACACACAGATCTGATCTGTCCATGCACACACAGATCTGTCCATGCACACACAGATCTGATCTGTCCATGCACACACAGATCTGATCTGTCCATGCACACACAGATCTGTCCATGCACACACAGATCTGATCTGTCCCTGCACACACAGATCTGATCTGTCCATGCACACACAGATCTGATCTGTCCATGCACACACAGATCTGATCTGTCCCTGCACACACAGATCTGATCTGTCCCTGCACACACAGATCTGATCTGTCCATGCACACACAGATCTGTCCATGCACACACAGATCTGATCTGTCCATGCACACACGGATCTGTCCATGCACACACAGATCTGATCTGTCCATGCACACACAGATCTGTCCATGCACACACGGATCTGTCCATGCACACACAGATCTGATCTGTCCCTGCACACACAGATCTGTCCATGCACACACAGATCTGATCTGTCCATGCACACACAGATCTGTCCATGCACACACAGATCTGATCTGTCCATGCACACACGGATCTGATCTGTCCATGCACACACAGATCTGTCCATGCACACACAGATCTGTCCATGCACACACAGATCTGTCCATGCACACACAGATCTGATCTGTCCATGCACACACAGATCTGTCCATGCACACACAGATCTGTCCATGCACACACAGATCTGATCTGTCCATACACACACAGATCTGATCTGTTCATGAACACACAGATCTGATCTGTCCATGCACACACAGATCTGATCTGTCCATGCACACACAGATCTGTCCATGCACACACAGATCTGATCTGTCCATGCACACACAGATCTGTCCCTGCACACACAGATCTGATCTGTCCATGCACACACTGATCTGATCTGTCCATGCACACACAGATCTGATCTGTCCCTGCACACACAGATCTGATCTGTCCATGCACACACAGATCTGTCCATGCACACACAGATCTGATCTGTCCATGCACACACAGATCTGTCCATGCACACACAGATCTGATCTGTCCATGCACACACAGATCTGATCTGTCCATGCACACACAGATCTGTCCATGCACACACAGATCTGATCTGTCCATGTACACACAGATCTGATCTGTCCATGCACACACAGATCTGATCTGTCCATGCACACACAGATCTGATCTGTCCATGCACACACAGATCTGTCCATGCACACACAGATCTGATCTGTCCATGTACACACAGATCTGTCCATGCACACACAGTTCTGATCTGTCCATGCACACACAGATCTGTCCATGCACACACAGATCTGATCTGTCCATGCACACACAGATCTGATCTGTCCATGCACACACAGATCTGATCTGTCCATGCACACACAGATCTGATCTGTCCCTGCACACACAGATCTGATCTGTCCATGCACACACAGATCTGTCCATGCACACACAGATCTGATCTGTCCATGCACACACAGATCTGATCTGTCCATGCACACACAGATCTGTCCATGCACACATGGATCTGCCCCTGGCAGTGCTCCCTGACCACACCGTCCCCACGGCCCAGGGAGCACACAGGAATCTCCCCTTCACTTGTAGGGATCTCCTGCCCAGGACACAGAGTTTGAAGAGTTTGAAGAGCTGGGCTTGGGATCTCTGAGCTGGGTTTGGGAGCTCTGAGCTGTGTTTGGGAGCTTTGAGCTGGGTTTGGGAGCTCTGAGCCATACCCAGGAGTTTTGAGCTGTGCCTGGGAGCTCCGAGCTGAGTTTGAGAGCTCTGGGCTGGGTTTGGGAGCTCTGAGCTGGGCTAGGGAGCTGTGAGCTGGGTTTGGGAGCTCTGAGCTGGGCTTGGGAGCTGTGAGCTGGGTTTGGGAGCTCTGAGCTGGGCTAGGGAGCTGTGAGCTGGGTTTGGGAGCTCTGAGCTGGGCTTGGGAGCTGTGAGCTGGGTTTGGGAGCTCTGAGCTGGGCTTGGGAGCTCTGAGCTGGGCCTGGGAGCTCTGGGCTGGGTTTGGGAGCTCTGAGCTGGGCTAGGGAGCTGTGAGCTGGGTTTGGGAGCTCTGAGCTGGGCTTGGGAGCTCTGAGCTTGGCCTGGGAGCTCTGAGCTGTGCGTGGGAGCTCCGAGCTGAGTTTGAGAGCTCTGGGCTGGGTTTGGGAGCTCTGAGCTGGGCTTGGGAGCTCTGAGCTGGGCTAGGGAGCTCTGAGCCGTGCCCAGGGACCCAAGCAAAGCCTGGCAGGGCTGTGCAGCAGGGCCAGGCGTGCCCAGGGCCCTGGCAGTGCCCGGCTGGCGGGTGGCAGGCAGGGCTGGGCGGGCAGCGAGAGCAGAGCGCGCAGAACGGGAGCAGGAGGAGCACACGCTGCTGGCCAGGCAGGAACTGCGCTCAGCAGCTCCAGACAGCCTCTTGAAAATGTTGTCCTACTTATTTAATCTTTGGGAAAGATGCCTGATGGGTTTTATAAAGTGTCTGAGTGCGGTTTATGCTCTTGGCTTGCAGGAAATTAAATGCCTTTCGGTTGTCTCTGAGGGTAGTAAAGAAAGAGTTCAGGAGCCTTATTAGACTTCATTTCCATTTCTCTCCATGTTGAAGGAATACTAAATAACTTCATCTTGGTGGATTTGAAGTATCTGTCATTTGCTTATCTGCAGGACAAGGCACAGTATAGAGTATTACAAGTTCAAAATGGAAAAATAATCTTACTCATTTTCTCATTTACTTTATTTTTCACTTTTTTTTCCCCATACCCATCATCCTGCAATTGTAAATAACTTGGGCAGCTGAAATACTGCTTCTCTCCAGTTTCACTGCCCTGATTCCAGTCCCTGAGACTCCCTGTAGAAACCCAGACATGAAATGGCTCCCACAAGTTCTCATGCTGGGCTCACATTTCTCAATTAGAAGTCTCCAGGGAAAAGTGCCTCGTATTTCATCTTCACTCTGGGCTCAGAAGAGTTTTTCTCCCGTGTGTTTTGGATCTGTTCCTGTGAGTGGAGCAGCCTGAGGAGGGCCAGGCACAAAGCAAGTGCAGGGTGAGGTCTCCCAGTGACCAAAGCTGCCTTAAATTGGCCCCTTGAGCCCTTCCCTGAGCTGCTGCACCCAGGAAGGCTCCGAGCCCTCGGGACTCCAGGAATTGGACAGAAAGGGAATAATTGACCTGCACTGAGGACAGGCAGCTTTCCCTTGGGCTACTGACTGACCCCACACCCTGCTGGGGCGGTGACTTCTCAGAGCTGCTGGGCAGGGCTGAGTGAGAGGTGGGGGGAACTCAGGTCAGGGAACAAGGAGGGGGCTGCTCCTCATTTTCCTAAAAACAGTGCAAAAAGCCACTTGCTGACTTACTGCAAGAGATGGAATTTGTGCTTTCCTGACATTTTTGTTTCCATGGGACATTTCTATTTTATATTCTGTGTATTAAAATCTATTTCAAATGATTGTTGTGTCACAGGGAAACGGCATAGCTATTTTGGCAATGATCTGATTTCTAGATTCAGAGGGCCAGGAGGGGCTACTGTGATCTGCAGAGTTGTGGCAAGAGTCACTTGCCTGATGATTCCCTGCTTCAAGCCCAGTATTTCTGGCCAGGTGACAATCCCCCTTGGCAGAGAGGAGCCCTGTCAGAACCAGAAAGCACCGAGTGCTGGAGAATCCTCATCACCTGCAGACACCCCATGGCTGTGTGGGGTTCCGGGCAGCTGTCCCCAGCTGTCCCCAAAGCTCCACTGAGGCCAGCTCCCAGCTGACTCTCCTTTAGCACAGAGCTCTGTTCATAGCAGGAAGAAAACCCTGCTCCAGCCATTTCCTTGCAAATGTCTGCAGCAGTTTCAGGGTCAGGCTGGGCCGGGGCTGGGCCGTGGCTCTGGTTCAGCCGTGGGGCAGGGGCATGCACAGGCAGGGGCATGCACAGGCTCCCCCCTCCCCACCCTGCCTGTCACAGACATCATTGACTGCCAGAGCCCCCAAGCATTTCCTTTCCTTTCCTTTCCTTTCCTTTCCTTTCCTTTCCTTTCCTTTCCTTTCCTTTCCTTTCCTTTCCTTTCCTTTCCTTTCCTTTCCTTTCCTTTCCTTTCCTTTCCTTTCCTTTCCTTTCCTTTCCTTTCCTTTCCTTTCCTTTCCTTTCCTTTCCTTTCCTTTCCTTTCCTTTCCTTTCCTTTCCTTTCCTTTCCTTTCCTTTCCCTTTCCCTTCCCTTCCCTTCCCTTCCCTTCCCTTCCCTTCCCTTCCCTTCCCTTCCCTTCCCTTCCCTTCCCTTCCCTTCCCTTCCCTTCCCTTCCCTTCCCTTCCCTTCCCTTCCCTTCCCTTCCCTTCCTTCCCTTCCCTTCCCTTCCCTTCCCTTCCCTTCCCTTCCCTTCCCTTCCCTTCCCTTCCCTTCCCTTCCCTTCCCTTCCCTTCCCTTCCCTTCCCTTCCCTTCCCTTCCCTTCCCTTCCCTTCCCTTCCCTTCCCTTCCCTTCCCTTCCCTTCCCTTCCCTTCCCTTCCCTTCCCTTCCCTTCCCTTCCCTTCCCTTCCCTTCCCTTCCCTTCCCTTCCCTTCCCTTCCCTTCCCTTCCCTTCCCTTCCCTTCCCTTCCCTTCCCTTCCCTTCCCTTCCCTTCCCTTCCCTTCCCTTCCCTTCCCTTCCCTTCCCTTCCCTTCCCTCTCCTCTCCAACACCTGCGGGTGGGACCCTCGGCAGAGGGATGTGAGGATGCTGAGGAATTGAGTTGTCTGTCTGTCTGTCTGTCTGTCTCTGCTGGCTCCCAGGAATTTCACAAGCCAGGTGTTGAAGGCCCAGCAGGTTCTGCCCATTCTGGGGGTGTGAGGGACCCCCCAGCCCCCGGGCAGAGTCCCCTGGGCTCGCTGAAGCCGCTGCGGGCCCCGCTGGCTCCGGGAGCTGCTCCACCTGCACACACAGCAGGGGGATGAGGAACCAAGTGGACTCCAATTTTATCGTCAGGGTTCATTAGGTTAATTAATACTGCGGATGCACTCTGTTAATCAGCTTTGCAATGGGAGAGTGGTTTCAGCAGGAGTCGAGGAGCTGCTGGGAAGCCTCTCTGCTAATGGTGCTAAATCCAATTTCATGCAGCGGTGCAGCGCAGGGAGATGATGAATGGGTTTCACATCTCCCCGGCTCTGGGGACTGTCCCCAGCTGCCCTGAAGGCAGAGGTGGCAGGACATCGCTGGCTATCAGAGCCCCCTTTGCTCCTTCCAGCCATCTCAGGATGTGGGCAAGGGAGAGAAGGAGTTTTTCAGTGCTGGGGTGGGTGTCCCAGTGCCAGGCAGGGCCAGCCCAGCTGAGCCCACCCAGGCACCCGGCAGTGCCAGGCCCCCATTCCCACCGAGGCTCCATCCAGCAGGGAGAGGCTGATTCTGACAGCACAGAGCACCCCAGTGCAGCACCGAGGCACTGCAAGCGTTTCAGGGACTGCTAACAAATTTGCCACACAAATATCTTGCTGGATTCAATGGTCTAATGCCATTTGGAAAGGATTTGCATTTTCATGCGTCTGAGAGGAAGATTAGAGACGCCACCTTCAGAAAAGCTCTCATGGGCTATTCCCTCCTCTCTCCTCGGAACACAGAAAGTGACTTTGAAATATGAAACAGCGCTGGCTGCAAATAAGTAGGAATAAAAGTACTCGTTATGTGACCCAGAGGATTTCCTGGTGGGGAAAGCTATCACCTGAACAGGCAGGAGGATGTGACTGGTGCTGGCTTGGTGCCTGGGCTGCCTGCAGAGCAGTGACACAGGAGAAGAGGAGAGGAGAGGAGAGGAGAGGAGAGGAGAGGAGAGGAGAGGAGAGGAGAGGAGAGGAGAGAGAGAGGAGAGGAGAGGAGAGGAGAGGAGAGGAGAGGAGAAGAGAAGAGAAGAGAAGAGAAGAGAAGAGAAGAGAAGAGAAGAGAAGAGAAGAGAAGAGAAGAGAAGAGAAGAGAAGAGAAGAGAAGAGAAGAGAAGAGAAGAGAAGAGAAGAGAAGAGAAGAGAAGAGAAGAGAAGAGAAGAGAAGAGAAGAGAAGAGAAGAGAAGAGAAGAGAAGAGAAGAGAAGAGAAGAGAAGAGAAGAGAAGAGAAGAGAAGAGAAGAGAAGAGAAGAGAAGAGAAGAGAAGAGAAGAGAAGAGAAGAGAAGAGAAGAGAAGAGAAGAGAAGAGAAGAGAAGAGAAGAGAAGAGAAGAGAAGAGAAGAGAAGAGAAGAGAAGAGAAGAGAAGAGAAGAGAAGAGAAGAGAAGAGAGCATCAGTGCATGCTGCAGCCAGGCACACTGACTGAAGGGTGCTGGTGAAGGGCTGGTGCTGGGGATAGCAACCCCCAGAACTTCACCCCAGCAAACAAGGGGCATGTTTACTGGCATTCAGGGGTTCTGGGCTGGGTAATGGGGTGAAAACTCCCCCCCATCCTCTGACTTTTGCAGGGACTCTGTGCACATCAGATAATTCTGGTGTTGCTCTTTGGTGAGATGATGTCTTTGGCAGGTAAAGGCAGCAGCACAGGTACAGTGAAACACTTTGGCTTTGCTGGCATTTGAGTGGGAACAGCCTGGCAGGCTGGCTTTAGAAGTTATCAGGAGAAGACACATTATGTGAATTAAAAGGTGGCTGACAGGCTCGCTTTTAGAAGGCAGCTGAGCCAGAAACCCTCAGCTGACAGCACTGGTGGGGTCAGGGCTTGGCATTTCTGTCAATAACATCACTGCTGGCAGCGTTTATTCCTCCAGGAGGATGGGCAGAGCTTTGCAGGGGGCCCGAGCACAGGCACAGAGGATTTTGGGGTGCTGCCCTTCCCTGGGCTCTGTCGCTCTCATCTCCAGGCACAGCCCCTGATCCCTGGCATGGGTGGGGTCCCTGCGGGATGTCCCTGTCCTTGTGCCAGCCAGCCCCAGCAGCTGTTTCCCCCCCATCACCACCGGGGCTCAGGCCACGGTGCCCTTTGAGAGGCACAAAGGCGATTTCCTGACGGGCAGCAGGCTCAGCATCTGCTCGGGCTGCAGGATCAGCTCGCAGCGCTGCCATGGCGTGCTCCCCTGTTTGTTAGAGTGCAGGATTATTTGCCATTGATTTCAGGCTAATCACACAAAGAAAAGCAACATCTGCTGAGTGAATGGGCTCCCAAGGAGAATTAACCGCTCTCCTACACAAAAGAATGGGAAAGAGTTGAACCAGCAAGATTCTCTTTAGCAAGAAGAACATTTATTTTTAGCGCCTCGTGTGGCCCAATCCCTCCCTCCCTCCTTTCTGCCAGCACCGGTTGGAGGCAGGGAAATACCGCTGGCATTGCCTTTTCTCCTTCCTCCCCATCATCCCCATCCTCACATCTTGACCCCCTCTCTGACTGAGCCACTCAGGGAAAAAAAATGCAATTTCTAGCAGGCCATCCATCTGCGGGGCACATGAACTTATTTGCCAGTAAAATGAGATGCTTTGAATCCCTGCCAGGGTTCCCCATCACACACAAAGGTGGAGCAGCGAGCCCGGGTAATAAGATGGAAGCAGTGGAGAGAAGTGTCCTAACAAGAGTGTGGTAATTAGGAGGGGACTGTTTGTTTCCCTTCCCAGGAAGAGGCAAGCCATAAATCAGGGAGGCATCTGCCGTGCAGGATCCAAGGGCTCTCAAAGCAGCAGGAAAAAGCCATCCATCACCGTTAGCAGAAGGAGGATTCGAGTTTAAATTACAGATACTCCAACGATGCATTTGCAACTGTTTGGAAACAAAGTTTTCCTTGATTTCTCCCCCGACTCTGGGAGGGGGCTGAGCCAGCTCCAGCAGGGTCCAGCTGACGCCTGAAGAGCCCCAAAAGGAGCAGAAAGGAGAAATTAGGGGGACCCCAGGGCTCTGGGGTGTAGCTGCTGCCCTTCCCCTGAGCACCTGCACCCGTCCTCACCCCCCTTGTCTTCCTCTCTTTGTGGGCATTTTTCCACAGCACGTTTCCAAGATAACCTGCTCCTCGAAACCGAGGGAAGGAGCGAGGGAGGGACAATCTCCAGAGGTTTCTTCCCGCTGAGCAGAACCTCTGGCACATGTCCCAGGCCACCGGCCTCTCCCTGCCCAGCGAGCTCGGGCTCCTTCCCCACACCAGGCACCGGGGCTAATCCCTGTCCCTGGTCCTGGACAGACACATACACCCGTTCCCTGGCTGTATCTTCAGCCGAGGCTGTGCACTGGTTCCAGCTGGCTGCCAGCTCGCACCTCCTCCTCCTGTCAGCTTTGGTTATCCCGCTCGGTCCCCAGCGGGGAGGAAGGATGAGGAGGAAGGCTCATCCCTTCCCGTGCCTCCTTCCCCGGCTGCCCGAGCTGCTGGCAGCAGCCCCCGAGCCCCCCGACACCCCCCAGATGCTCATCCCTCCTTTCCCCAGCCCCACACACGGTGGAAATTCCGCAGCGATGGGAGCCAGGACTGCTCCCTGTGCTCTCCCCTGGTATTTACACCCGGTGGGATTTGGAGCCGATATATATATTATTGTTTCATCCGAATATATCTCCAGGCAAGAAAGCTGAGCTGCAAGCACAGAAACGTTCATTGCCCAGCTATGAGAGGTCCCTTAGGAGAATATATCAGAGCCCCAGCGGTAAAATCCGTGGAGAGAGAGTGAAATACTGCCTTTGCCGGGCAGCGCCTGTCGGCGGGGTGTGCGGAGGGCTGGGGAGGAAGACAAGGCTGGGGGAGGAAGGCAGGGCTGGGGAGGAAGGCAGGGCTGGGGAGAAGGCAGGGCTGGGGAGGAAGGCAGGGCTGGGGGAGGAAGGCAGGGCTGGGGAGGAAGGCAGGGATGGGGAGGAAGGCAGGGCTGGGGGAGAAGGCAGGGATGGGGAGGAAGGCAGGGCTGGGGGAGGAAGGCAGGGATGGGGAGGAAGGCAGGGCTGGGGAGGAAGGCAGGGCTGGGAAGGAAGGCAGGGATGGGGAGGAAGGCAGGGCTGGGGAGGAAGGCAGGGCTGGGGAGGCAGAGCTGGGGAGGAAGGCAGGGCTGGGGAGGAAGACAGGGCTGGGGGAGAAGGCAGGGCTGGGGAGGAAGGCAGGGATGGGGAGAAGGCAGGGCTGGGGAGGAAGACAGGGCTGGGGGAGGAAGGCAGGGATGGGGAGGAAGGCAGGGCTGGGGGAGGCAGAGCTGGGGAGGCAGAGCTGGGGAGGAAGGCAGGGCTGGGGGAGGAAGACAGGGATGGGGAGGAAGGCAGGGATGGGGGAGGAAGGCAGAGCTGGGGGAGAAGGCAGGGCTGGGGGAGGAAGACAGGGATGGGGAGGAAGGCAGGGATGGGGGAGAAGGCAGAGCTGGGGGAGAAGGCAGGGATGGGGAGGAAGGCAGAGCTGGGGGAGAAGGCAGGGATGGGGGAGGAAGGCAGGGATGGGGAGGAAGGCAGAGCTGGGGAGGAAGGCAGGGCTGGGGAGGAAGGCAGGGCTGGGGGAGAAGGCAGGGCTGGGGAGGAAGGCAGGGCTGGGGAGGAAGGCAGGGCTGGGGAGGAAGGCAGGGATGGGGGAGAAGGCAGGGATGGGGGAGGAAGGCAGGGCTGGGGTGGAAGACAGGGCTGGGGAGGAAGACAGGGCTGGGGGAGGAAGGCAGGGCTGGGGTGGTGTCCCAGCTCGGGGAGGGATGGCTCCGTGTCCTGGGGTGTCTGTGAGTGCCAGGCTTTGCTGTGGCTCTGTCCCAGCTCGGGGGGGGATGGCTCCGTGTCCCGGGGTGTCTGTGAGTGCCAGGGTTGGCTCTGCCCCAGCTCGGGGAGGGATGGCTCCCTGTCCCGGGGTGTCTGTGAGTGCCAGGCTTTGCTGTGACTCTGCCCCAGCTCGGGGGGCTCTCCTGGCACTGCTGCCCCCATCTGCAGCCTCTGAGCCCCGAGGATTTCCAGCTGCCACCGAGGCACAGAGCCCCCCTGGGGCTGTCCCAGCCCCCCAGCACCCCTCAACTCACCACCCATCACCCCCGCATGAATGCAGCCTTGTGTCAGAATTCATCATCCTGGCAGTTTACGAGGCAATTAAAGGAAGGGGCCGTGTGTCTGATTATCCAGCAAATAAGCCTTGGCGAATTGCAACCGTATCAAAGGTAGCTCCGAGGGAGGGAGCGGCCAGGGGGACGCCTCCTCCTCTGGGTGCTGTCCTGCACTCCTGAGACACGTGTGAGGATGGTAAACTGCATTCCCACATGAGGAATGCCAAGTTCTGCATTTACTCTTCAGCCCAAGTGGGGGATTGCTACCAGAAGCCTGAACAGCCAGACTCTGCAATTAACACGTTACTTGAACTAGGCTACACGCTTGCCATGCAAATGAAGAAGTGCTTCTGGCTCCTTAGAAGCTGAGAAGAAGCATATTCCTTCTTGTCTCTGCTGCAACATGAAGCACTGGCCACCACTGCACCCTCTGCCCTGGGATGTAGGGACGAGGTTATCCTGGAGCCCCTGGTGCCCTGAGCTCTTCCTGCAGAGATGGGAGCTCCGGCTGTACAAACTCCTCCACAGAGAGACAAAAACAACCCCAAGACCTTTCTTTCTGCAGCCATTCGGCCTCCAGACCAGCGGTGTGACGAACTGAGAATGAATTTGGGACGGTACCATGCCCCTGGCTGGCAGGGCACAGCCCCAGCCTCTCTCTGCAGTGAGCAGAGTTAGTGCTCAGCTCCCTGAAAACCCGCTGACAACCCAGCTGCTGGAGCTCAGAACGCTCCAGAGGGATGTTCGTGTTTCCCACAGCACCTTTAGGGGTGTCTGATGGGGCAGTGAGGTAAAGCACGAGGAGCATGGTAGGGGATGGCTGCTGTAAGGCCTGAGATGCTGGGGGGACGTGGACGCTGCTCCAGCCGCTGTGGGAATATCCTGCTCCGTATCTGGAGCCTCCTGGGAAGTTCTTGGGATGGGCTCCCACTGCCACCAGCTCCCTGCCATGGCAAGGGGACCCTGGGTGCCCCAAACTCTCAGGGCTGCCCTGCAGGCTGTGCTGGGGCTGGCAGGGAGCAGGGGTAATTTTAGCTGGCACCTGCTCTGCTGCAGGGAGTGTGTTCAGCTCAGAAGCACCAAGTGTTTGTTTTTCTGAAACAAAAAAATGTTTCAAGACTTGGGGTTTGTGGAGAACTTCCAAAAACTTGGGATGATTTCAAATTGAAAGGAAACCACGGGGCAAAGATTCGAAATGTCTGTGAAGAAAAAGTCTGAGTTTTCAGGTGGTTTGATTAGCAGTCTGCCTGCACCCTGCTGGATATCAAAGATGAGCCTGTGTTTTCAGAAACAGCTCTGAAGCTGTTTCCAGGCCCACCTCTAAAATAAATAAATGCATACATAAGTGTGTGCCTGATGAGAATGAGCCCTGCCAGCTCATCAGGAACAAAATGTCAGCAAATACCAGCAAGTTCCTGACCTTAATTCCAACAGACTCGCCTTCCTCCCCTTCCTGCAGTCATTTGCCTCCTTCCCAGCCCTTGCTGTTTAGATGCTGATCAGCAGCTTCCATGGGGCAGGACAAGCTGGTGGTGCTGGGCAGGACAAGCGTGTGCTGGTGGTGCTGGGCAGGACAAGCGTGTGCTGGTGCTGCTGGGCAGGACAAGCGTGTGCTGGTGGTGCTGGGCAGGACAAGCGTGTGCTGGTGCTGCTGGGCAGGACAAGCGTGTGCTGGTGCTGCTGGGCAGGACAAGCGTGTGCTGGTGCTGCTGGGCAGGACAAGCGTGTGCTGGTGCTGCTGGGCAGGACAAGTGTGTGCTGGTGCTGCTGGCTCGCTGCCTCTGCCCCCGGGAGGATGGAGGGATGAGCTGGGGCCCGAGCCCAGCCCAGGGAGGAGCTTTGGGATGCCCTGGTGCCACACAGGCGGCTCTGCTGCGCTCTCCAGTCGCAGGAACGCGACCCCAAAAGCATTTGCTGCTGTAGGATTGTGTGGAAGGCCGTCAGAGCAGTGGGGACAGCCAGCTGTGGGCTGGATCCCCCCTTTGCTGTGTGACCGCCTGCCCAAGGGCCAATTTGCTTTACAAATTACTGTGCAGAGCTGCAAAGTCTGCCATCTGCTCACTTCTTCTCACAGCCATGCCCTGGGATGTTTCCCATTCCCACCTGCATCCAGCACAGTAAAAAAACACTTGTGTTCCTGGCCTAAAGCCCTGCTATGATTTCTCTGATTTATGAGCCCATTTTGAGCCTCCTGGGGACAGGGGACGTGCTCACCATTGCCACTTTTGAGGGCAGCTGGCTTCTCCTCCCACAGTGCTGGGGCACAGGGCTTGTTTGTGGGGGAAGTTTTGGGGAAGGTTCAGCTTCGTTGTGCTGGCACCAAGGTGGTGGAGGTACAGGGAGCTCTGCAAACGTTGTGTTTTAGGTTAGATAAAGGAGGTTCCTGCTACAGACTGTGGGTATTACAGTGGCATACTGGATTTTCTGGTGGGAAAATGTGGTGTTTTCATTGTGGTTTTTTATAGGGGTGAGACTAGGTGGTGCAGGCTGACACTCACAGGCCAGGCCGTGATTTATTTATAACATATTTAAAATACATTAAATATTAATAACAGGCATTTATTTATAACGTATTTGTACAGTACGATCTCTTCTCCAGCTCTGAGACCTGCCAAGACTTTGGGGTGCTTTTGGACCAACCCAAAGCACCCTGAGCGAGTCTTTAGGGTGCTTTGCTGTCGGGGTGTGTGGCTCCCTGCAGACCCATGCACAGGCGTGTTCCCAAGTGGGATGACGATCCCCTCTCCCCGCTGCACCCCAAGACACCCCAGCTGCTGCTGCTGGGGGCTCTGCGGGCACACAGACACCCGGGTTTGTCTTTCTGTGCCCTCAGTTCCCTGGAACATCCCCTCGGCCGCTCAGGGCAGTCTGGGGATGGCAGGTGGGGCTGGTTTCCCCCGGGCAGAGCGAAGGGGGAGCACCCCCCACCCCCACACCCCGAAAGCTGGGCAGAGCCTGGGGAGGGCGATCGCGGCCCCTCCGTCCGCTTTGGGTTTTCCGTGCCGCATTTCTCGGCTTTCCCAGGAGATGGCAGGCCAGCCTTACAAATGCACATCCCGCGGATCCCGGGAGAGCCGGCACCGGCACCGGCACCGGCCCCAGCACCGCTCGGCATCGGCACCGGCACCGGCACCGGCAGCGGATCCGGCACCGCTCGGCCCCGGCACCGGCACCGGCCCCGAGCCGCTTCCCCGCGGGGCTCCCCGGAGGGGGCACGGGAGAGCCCTCGGAAGGTCCCGGCGGTGGCCCAGGGTGACAGAGCCGTGTCCCCTGTCCTGGCAGGGTCCCCTCGGGCTCGGGGGACACCTCAGCCCCCGACGGGCGGGCACGGACGGGTGGGGACGGACAGGGATGCGACAGGGAGCAAACCGGTTACACAACCTCGACGGGTTATTCCGGGACTCCTAATTATTGATTTGGAATGGGAGGAGACAGGTTCTGGATTCGTAGGACAAACACGAGTGTGAGAGTTCATTTCCCTCCGTGTCCTTCCCGGATCTCCTGCTCAGCTCGGCAGCCCGGGATGGACAGCAAGGGATGGACAGCAAGGGATGGGCAGGCTGGGATGGACAGGCCGGGATGGACAGGCTGGGATGGACAGGCTGGGATGGGCAGGCTGGGATGGACAGAGTGGGATGGACAGGCTGGGATGGACAGGCCGGGATGGACAGGCTGGGATGGACAGGCTGGGATGGACAGAGTGGGATGGACAGGCTGGGATGGACAGGCTGGGATGGGCAGGCTGGGATGGACAGGCTGGGATGGACAGGCTGGGATGGGCAGAGTGGGATGGACAGAGTGGGATGGACAGGCTGGGATGGGCAGAGTGGGATGGACAGGCAGGGATGGACAGGCTGGGATGGACAGGCTGGGATGGACAGGCTGGGATGGACAGAGTGGGATGGACAGAGTGGGATGGACAGCAAGGGATGGACAGCAAGGGATGGACAGAGTGGGATGGACAGAGTGGGATGGACAGGCAGGGATGGACAGAGTGGGATGGACAGCCCGGGATGGACAGCCCGGGATAGGCAGCCCGGGATGGACAGCCCAGGATGGGCAGCCCGAAAAGGCTCTCCCATCAGGAGGCAGTGGTTTGGCAGGGAGGAGCAAGGGCAGGCTTTAACCTGTAAGGTCACTGATCACACGGGAAAAAAATGAATTTAAAAAGAGTGACCCTGCTGATTTCTGTAAGCCAAGGAGAAGGGGAAAGGTGAGAAGTGCTGCAGGTGACCTGAGCTGCCCCGTGCAGTCCATCCCCTCTAGGCACACCTGCGGCATCGGGCAGTGGCTTTGGGACGAGCCGGTGACAGCACAGCCGCTGTCCCCCACGCTGCTGTTTGCCGTGCCCGGGGTGCCAGAGACCCACGAGTAACTGCAGAGAGAGGGAGGCTTGTCCCTTGCTCCCACCCCAATATTCTAAGAGCCGGCTGCGGGCTGGCTCCGGGCAGTGCAGCAGACACTGAGAACTGTGTGAAAGCCAGAGGAGCAGGCTATGCACAGCCCAGGACATCTGTCAGGAGCCCCGGTGCTGCCAGGCAAACCCACCGGCAGCGCCTGGAAGGGGCTGGTTTGTTCCCCAGGTTCTGATCCATGGCCGTGCCTGGGGGAGCAGCTCCCCGAGGGCACCGCGCACCGGAGGGATGCTCACAGCCCTCCCACACGGGATTCAGCTCTTCCTCACATCCACGGGGCTCTGCTGGCTGTGGGAATTCTACAGTCTGCAAGAATGTGTGTCTGTAATCAAATTTAGCACAGGGACGGGGCTCCAGAGAGGCTGGGGGATCTCTGTCCCTGGGGTACTTGCAATCTGCCCAGACACGTCTCTGAGCTGCTGCTCTCATCTCGAAGCTGAAGCTCACCCTGCTTGGAGCAGGTGTTGGATGAGAGACTCTCAGGGACTTACGTGGTGTCTGCACCATTCCCAGCACCTGGGACTTCCGTGCTGTCAGCCAAACCTTCGCTGAACAGAAGCTTTCAGCAAGAACCACGGAGCAGATCCAGGCTCCAAAACATTCCAGCAGCAGCTCCTGCCTGTCCCAGGCTGAAGTGACTCCAAGCAGGTGTTCAGCTCTCTGCACCATCTTTCCCCAGGGATCTCTGCGGGTGCCATCACACCTGCAACACACAGCACCGATCCCCTTGAAAACCAGGAGGAAAAGTTTTCAAGAATCTCAAAAGTTTTCAAGTTTTCAAGACCCCAGGGCTCACTTTCAGTGGGAAATCGTCCCTTGATTCACTTGTCCAGGCACTGTCAGCTCTGTGAGATCCCTCCCTGGGCCTGGCACGGGGAAACTGGCAGCGCAGCAGCTGTTCACATCCACCTCGAGGTGCCAGGGATTTCTCAGCTTGTGCTGTAATTCCCTTTGCCCAGCCGGTCAGCTGAGCCTCTGGGGGTGGTGGGAAGCCCACCCCGTTTTGAGAGGAACAATACATTTTCAGGTGTGGCTGAAGAGCTCTGGCTGCCACTGAACCGTCTGATAGACTCAAGTTTCACCACATCGATTCAGGCTGAAAAATCAATGGCCCAGGATCTGTTCTGCCCGGGGAAGGATCAACAATGAGTGCTGCTCTTGGCACCGCAGACATTTGGAGCCCTGCGGGGAGCGGGCTCTGGCTGTAGGAACACACAGGCATGGCAAGGCAAGGGCTTTGGGAAGCGTGGTTCTCCTGGGGAGGGCAGTGCCTCTGGGGCCAGCGGTGGCTCTTCAGGCACTCTGCGGGCTCATGAGCTCCGCAGCATCCGTGGATAGCCAAACACGGAGGGATGGAGCCCCACCGGAGAGCGCACTGTGCGTGCGGGGTAAGGGGTGCAACAGCCTGGGCTGGAGGTCAGATCCATGCGAGCTGCTCCTGAGCAGCTCTGGGCTGCTCTCAGTGGGTGGGGAGCGTATTCACAGCTTTTGGGACTTTGCTCAGGGAGGGCCCGCAGGGGTTCGAGAGCTGGTCTTTCTTTAAGCGCAAGATGGAGATTTTCCACATTCCATATTTCCACACTTCCAGCTCGCTTGGTTCCCACCGTGTCCGGCGTTGAGACGAGGATTTGCGCCCGGAGTTCCCCGGCGCGGCTCCGCAGCCGGAGGGATGCGGGTCCCTTCCCGAACCGCTCCGAGGCGCCGCTTCCCGTTATCCCTTCTCTGCTTCTCCGCCTGTTCCGAGCTCGGCGGCGGGGCGCAAGCACTGGGTGTCAGCGCCGCCCGCCCGCGGAGCTCCCGGTGCCGGCCCGGGGAGGGGGCAAGGAGCTCCCGGTGCCGGTCCGGGGAGGGGGCAGGGAGCCCCCGGTGCCGGTGCCGGTCCGGGGAGGGGGCAAGGAGCTCCCGGTGCCGGTCCGGGGAGGGGGCAAGGAGCTCCCGGTGCCGGTCCGGGGAGGGGGCAAGGAGCTCCCGGTGCCGGTCCGGGGAGGGGGCAAGGAGCTCCCGGTGCCGGCCCGGGGAGGGGGCAGGGAGCTCCCGGTGCCGGTCCGGGGAGGGGGCAAGGAG
This sequence comes from Cyanistes caeruleus, assembly GCF_971803275.1. NCBI lineage: Eukaryota > Metazoa > Chordata > Aves > Passeriformes > Paridae > Cyanistes > Cyanistes caeruleus. The sequence continues at coordinate 759,547 of NC_141709.1, read as the reverse complement.
CTCCCGGTGCCGGTCCGGGGAGGGGGCAGGGAGCTCCCGGTGCCGGCCCGGGGAGGGGGCAAGGAGCTCCCGCTGCCGGTGCCGGTGCCGGTGCGGGGAGGGGGCACACAGCCCCGGTGCCGGCCCGGACAGAGGGCACACAGCCCCGGTGCCGGCCCGGGGAGGGGGCACACAGCCCCGGTGCCGGTGCGGGGAGGGGGCACACAGCCCCGGTGCCGGTGCCGCTGCCGGCCCGGGGAGGGGACACACAGCCCCGCTGCCCTCGGTGCCGCTCAGCCCCGCCCGCCCCGCTCGCTCCGCGCGGGCGCGTCCCCGCCCCGGGGCCGGGCAGGGCGGGCCGGCGGCGGCGGCGGCGGCGGCGGCGGCAGGGCCGGGCTCGCTGCAGGGCTGCCCGGCCGCGGGGCCGCCATGCCCGCCAAGTCCAAGTACAACCTGGTGGACGACCGGCACGACCTCCGCATCCCCCTGCACAACGAGGACGCCTTCCAGCACGGCATCTGCTTCGAGGCCAAGGTGGGCGGCGGGCGCGGGGGAGCCGCGGGGGTCGCCGCACCCCGACGAGCGGGATGCCCGCTTTTGCTGCTCTCCTTTGGCACGGCGACGGGGCTTTCTGCTTTTCGCCGGAGCCCTTCCCCTCGGCGTTGCTCGCTGAACTCAGGCGGAGTCGGGCGAGGCTTCCCAGCTGTCCGGCGGGGATGCTCGCACCGCTGGGATGGGTCAGGCTGGAGCGGGGTCACCCTCCTGCTTCAGCCCAGCATCCCTCCCCGGCCCTGCATCCCTCCGGGCTCCGCGTGGTGCTGCTCGGGGATGCTGGCCCCGGAGCGGGGTTTGTGTGCATCTCCCCGGCAGGGCTCAGGGCTCAGGGCTCAGGGCTCAGGGCTCAGGGCTCAGGGCTCAGGGCTCAGGGCTCAGGGCTCGGGGCTCTGTGCTCAGGGCTCGGTGCTCAGGGCTCAGGGCTCGGTGCTCACTGCTCCGTGCTCCAGCGCTGCGGGCACGGCTGCCTGGGGGCTGCAGCCTGCCCTGGACCCCTCCAGAGCTGTGTGCCATTTGCCGTGCGGGCGGTCAGGGACACGCACCCCAAATAAACGCTCGCTGTTTCTCTTTACGGATGTAAACCATCCTCGCTGGTGGATCTGGCAGCGAGCGCTCTTTTCATCTTTTCCTCTCCGTTGGGACTTTTCCTCCTCCTCTGGCTCCACGTCGGCCGTGGCTTCCCGCAGGCTGGCAGGAGCCGAGCAGGGCACGCTGGCCAGCAGCAGGAAATCGGGAAGGAGCTGCCCGGGAGATCTGGAAAGGGGAAATGTAAAATCCTGCCCCGTTTCCTTCTCTCCGGTTCTCGTGCCGGCGGAGGTGCCCAGGTGCGCTTCGCTCAGCAGAAAAGCCTGGTGTAAAAGCGGTGTAAAAGCGGTGTAAAAGCGGTGTAAAAGCGGTGTAAAGCCATTCTGGGGGGCAGCAAGGCAGGCGTCTGTCGCACGTTGTTGGCTTCGGAGAACATGTGCTGTCAGGGGAAGAAAATTTGGCATCTGGTTGTGCGCGGTGCCCTCGGGACAAGGCTGCGGCTCCTCGGAGGGTGTCCAAGGGCTGCTCTCCGCCTTCTCTCGGGGCCGGCAGGGTTCCTCTGCAGAGGCCATCACCTGCCCCATGGCACCGTGCTGCAGGACAGCAAAGCGGCCGAGGAGTTGTTTAGGAGAGAACTTAAACCTGCTTCGCAACTCTTTCCTGGGGAAGGCTGCTCAAGCCCAGCCTCGCAGCTCCCGGGTGGCTGGATTGATGTTTTACCTCCGGCCCCTGCTCAGCCTCACCTGCGGGCAGAGCATCCCACCCCCCAAATCTGCCCAAAACCTCTTCGGGCAGCTTCGGGTGAGCGGGGGAGCGGGGCAGGCTGTGCTCCTGGCTCGGCTGTGCCCCAGGCTGCCGGTCTGGCCGCGCTGGTGCCTATCAGCCTTTGTTAGCTCCTCGAGGTTTCTCCGATTTGGGCTCGCCGGTGCCCAGCACGACCCGCACGGAACCCGGCTTCCCAATCCCTGGGCAGCCCTTGCTGCCAGATACAGAATGCAGATGGCTGAGGCAATTACTCGATCCTTTTATTAGATTGCTGGAGATTAATTAAACGCTTACACTCCTTGACTTCCTTTCATCCCAAGAATCCCGAGCGCTCCCACCCGCACCGCTCCCGGTGCAGCCGGGCGCCCAGCTCGCAAAAATGTGGAACTCTGATTTCGAGCAGAACTTTGGGGGAGGATTAAGCGGAAAAATGCTCGTCTGGGGTGTCGGGACTCCCGTGGCTGCCTGCTCAAATGCTCCTGGGACAGCGGTAGTGCGGGGGATGCCGGTGTTAGAGCTCAGCAGCTGGATCAGCGCTCTTTGCTCCAGCAGCCTGAGATTCCTGGCGAGCCTGCCTGGGGCTCTCTGCAGGGGGGTAGCGTGGGCCTGAGGCTCTGTCTGCTGATTTATTGCTCTAATTTTTAATGGTGTTTTTACAGCCAGGCCTGCTGCCGGCTTTGGGTGGCACGTGGGGTGGGTGCAGTGCGTGTTTCGGTCCCGCAGCAGCAGCTGCCATCCCTGCTGGTCCCCTGGTCCCTCTCCCGGGGGAGGCTTGGCAGCCCAGGGGGCTGGTGGCCATGGGCAGCCCAGGGGGCTGGTGGCCATGGGCAGCCCAGGGGCTGGTGGCCATGGGCAGCCCAGGGGGGGCTGGTGGCCATGGGCAGCCCAGGGGGCTGGTGGCCATGGGCAGCCCAGGGGGCTGATAGCCATGGGCAGCCCAGGGGGCTGGTGGCCATGGGCAGCCCAGGGGGGCTGGTGGCCATGGGCAGCCCAGGGGGCTGATGGCCATGGGCATCCCAGGGGGCTGGTGGCCATGGGCAGCCCAGGGGGCTGGTGGCCATGGGCAGCCCAGGGGGGCTGGTGGCCATGGGCATCCCAGGGGGCTGGTGGCCATGGGCAGCCCAGGGGGCTGGTGGCCATGGGCAGCCCAGGGGGGGCTGGTGGCCATGGGCAGCCCAGGGGGCTGGTGGCCATGGGCAGCCCAGGGGGGGCTGGTGGCCATGGGCATCCCAGGGGGCTGGTGGCCATGGGCAGCTCGGGGGAGCTGGTGGCCATGGGCAGCTCGAGGGGGCTGGTGGCCATGGGCAGCTCGGGGGGGCTGGTGGCCATGGGCAGCCCAGGGGGGCTGGTGGCCACGGGCAGCCAGAATTTGACCCTTTGTCAAGCAGAGGGTGACGGACCCGAGCGCTGCCGTCACTTGAGCTGCGATGCCATCGGGAGCCTTGTCCCTCTTGTCCCCACCGGAGCCACTTGTGTGTGCTGGCACAGGGTCAGGGCAAAGCACCCCTGAAGGATTACGTTAATCCATTTTCTGGAGAGAAATCCAAGAGATGGAAAATCCTGCTCCATCTTCTTGGGAGCAGCAGTTCAGTTCACACTTTGGGATCTGTTTTCATTGGCCACCAAACCCCGCTGTATCCCAGAGATGCCTTGGTCGGGCTGCGGGGAATCGGAGGAGCTGGCTCCAAGGGGAGGCTCCACGTTTGTTTTCCTCTTGCAGTCTAAATTGTTGATTAAAATCAAAAGCCTGGCCTCCTGGGTTAGCTGAAATGTTTGGATGAAGGAACTGGGAGCGGCAGCACGGTGCAGGGGAATGGACAGAAATTCCCACTTGTGCAGTGGATTTCTGGTTAGATAAATGGGGATGTAGAGAGGAAAGACACCTCCTGTTCTCTTCCATGTCTGTGAGAAGGGGAGGGATGTGAGCTTACTCCTTATCTTCCCAAAGCTCTGGTGCTGCAGGACAAAACCCAAGGGCCACCTTGTGCAACACCAGCAATTGTGTGGGTTCAGAAATCATGGCTCAGGCTGCTCCAGCGCCTCCAGAGAGCAGCAGGCAGAGGGAGTGGGGTGCTGGGGGCTCGGCTGTTGGGCTGCTGGCTTTGCTCAGGGACTCACTCCTGTCCCTGTCTGGGAGCTGGGGCAGGCCTGGGCTGGGCTTTTGTGGTCCAGAGCAAGGTCCCACCTACCAAATGCCCTTTATTTGGAAAGAGCTGCTGCTCCTTCAGTCCCATTAATCCCCTCAAGTGCCTCTATGGAGGTTTCCAGAGGAGGGGCAGATGGGTGTGAGGACCCTCTCTGCTGCTCCCCTGTGTGCAGGCAAGGGGAGCCGTGGCTGCCCCAACACATCTCAGTCCTTGGTGGACCCAGTGCCTGTGGCCTGGGCATCCCATGTGCTGGAACCTGCTGTCCCTGAGAGCAGAGCTGCTGGCAGGGGAAGGTGGCACTGGAGGTTCGGGAGGGTTTCTGTCCCTCTGTGCAGCAGGTGGGGTTTTGGTGTTTGGCTGGTGGGGTGGATTTTTTCCCTTAAGTGGTCTTGGCAACCAGGCACTTCCTGTCATTTCTGTCAGTGCTTTTCTCTGCTTCTGTGCGTGGGAAACTGAAGTTGAACTGAGCATCTGTTGCTGTCTATGTTTGGAGATGGGACACGGAGGAGACTCGAGTCTGATCCCTTCTGTCCCTTCCTCTGTCCAGCCCACCTGCCTGCAGGCACTGCCACTTGCTCCAAAGAGAAATCCCCTGTCAGGAAAGCCATTCCAGCTCAGGGGAGCACTGAGCTGGGAGAACATGTGTGTTTCCACTCGTGTGTGTGTTTTTATGAACGCAGGGGCTGCAAATAACAGCCTTGGAAGTGAACTGAATTGCAGGCAGCCCTGGTGGAGGTGTGCAGTTCCCTTCCACTGCTTCAGGCTCCCTTCCCAGCAAGGATCCCTTTCCTGGAGGGCTGGGAAGCAGGAGCCAGGTTGTGTGATGCTGTGCACCAGTTGGGCTGGCTGGGAGCGAGCTGGCAGCTCTGTTTGGGGGCTGTTTGTACTGGCAGCTCTGCAGTGCTCAGCCCAGTGTGCCTGAGCCCGGGATTGCTGCCTCGGGGCTATAAATAACCTTCCCAAGTCTACAAAGGTTCTCCTCTCAAACAGTGGCATATTTCTGCCACGCTTGTTAGGTCGGTTCCTGGGCTGCTTAGTGGAGCTCCTGGCAAAGAAAACTCTGTCTGGCTTTGGCAGAGCTGTGTGTGCCCAGGCTGTGGGTCCAGGCTGTGGGTCCCAGCTCCATCCCCAGGCTGTGGGACCAGGCTGTGGGTCCCAGCTCCATCCCCAGGCTGTGGGTCCAGGCTGTGGGTCCCAGCTCCATCCCCAGGCTGTGGGTCCAGGCTGTGGGTCCCAGCTCCATCCCCAGGCTGTGGGTCCAGGCTGTGGGTCCCAGCTCCATCCCCAGGCTGTGGGTCCAGGCTGTGGGTCCCAAGCTGTGGGTCCCAGACAGACACACGTGGGCTGTGCAGGTGCCAGAAGCCCCAGCAGGAGCAGCAGGAGGGAGGATGCTCCCAGCCCCGCTTTCTGCAGCGCTCTGGGCTTGCACATCCCTGCTGTAGGTGCTGCAGGAAGCTCAGGCCAGCTCTGGGGGCAGCTGTGGGCAGGGTGGGGATGGAAACACGGCCAGGGGACGTGGGGATGGACACTCCTGCTTCACTGGTGTGGAAAAACTTCATCTCCCCTGGGCACCCGCTGGGGCTGTGCCCTGCTGGCTCACCTGCAGCACAGGTGTCTCCCTTTTTGGGGTGAGCCCCGTTTTGGCTGGTGGGAGGGGGGAGCAGGTGTGGTGCTCGTGGCTCTGTGAGGGTCCTGGAGCCCCCAGAGCTCTGTGTTTCTGGCACCTGAGCCACGGGGCAGCTCCTAAGCAGGGCTGAAGTTTAAGCTGGGACCAGCAGACAGACGGGTGTCCCTCAGGGCTGTGCCTGTGTGTCAGTCTGTCTGTCTGTCAGTCTGGCTGTCAGTGCCAGTGTCCAGCTGCATGGCTCTGGGTGCCTGTGACACGCTGCCTCGTGTTGTCCTCGGGGTGCAGAGAGCCCAGCTCAGCAGAGCACCCGTCTGTGCCCTCGGAGTAGAAGCCAGCGCCTTTTTCCATTGAAGCCAGCTGGCATGGTGAATTTTCCACCCCTTTTGGCCTCTGAGCCTGCAGCAGCACAGTCTGAGTGAACTTCCCCGTTTCCACCCTGCAGGCTGGCTGTTCTGAGGTGCAGGGCAGAGCCTCTGGGAGCAGGAACAGTGGGACAGCCAAAGTCCTGGGAATGGATTTGTGGCTGCTTTCCTGGCAGCAGCAGCAGCAGCAGCCTGGGGAGAAGCCCTTATCAGGCAGACTGCAGGCAGGCTGGGTGTTCCCCGGGAGCACAGGGACACAGGCTCCACACTGCTGCCCGAGCACTTTGTCCCTCGCTCCGTGGCACAGCCACTGTGGCAGGGTCACTGTCCCAGTGCCTGGGGTGGCCTCACCCCTCCCTGCGCTCTCTGGGGATCTGGGGACCCTCGTGCCCCACATCTGGTGCCTCCCATCTCCCTGCTGGGGCCCCACAACCCCTCCCGTGCCCGGACAGGGCTCTGCTGGGCCGGTGCCAGCGTTTTGCCCCACTGCCTGCCTGCAGCTCCCGGGAGGAAGCTCTGGCTCCTCGCCTGTGGCTCGGGGTGGCTCTGGAAGCAGCAGCAGCAGCAGCAGCAGGCAGGGCAGGCTCCCCGTGGGATGATTCAGCCCTGACCTTTGCTCGCAGCGTTGGGCTGTCGGGGCGGCAGGAAGGCGGCATCTCCTCCGCGGGAAGGCTGTGGCTGCCCACCTCTGCCCACCAGCCCTCTCATCAACACCCCTTCCGAGGTGTCCCCGCCAGGGATGCGATTGGCCTTCGCTTTTCCCAAAATATCTGCCACCTGCTGTCGCAGAAAAAGCAACTTCGCAAGAAAATGCGTTCCTGACAGAGCAGAAAACGAGCAGTGTTCAACAGCCTGGAGGAAAAACGAGAATCTGAGTGACTTGTGCAAACAGTGCTTTGGCAAAGCGCTCCCCTTTGTTTTCTGTTTAAAAAACAAATTGATTTTTTTCCCCTGGCATTTCCCAGAACTGGGCAGATCTTTTGGAAGCTGTGGGCAGAGAGTGCAGTGCTGCAGGCTGTGTGCAGGGGCAGAGAGGAAAGCCTGTTGGGTGGGGAGGCACAGCAAGAAGAGTCCCTCTGGCTGTGAGAAGCCAAATGGTGCTGGAACCCCCTGGCAGGGGAGGACCTGTCCTTTCTGGGGTGCTGGAAGGATGGATGGATGGATGGATGGATGGATAGATGGATGGATGATGGATGGATGGATGGATGGATGGATGGATGGATGGATGGATGGATGGATGATGGATGGATGATGGATGATGGATGGATGGATGATGGATGGATGGATGGATGGATGGATGGATGGATGGATGGATGGATGGATGATGGATGGATGATGGATGGATGATGGATGGATGGATGATGGATGGATGATGGATGGATGGATGGATGATGGATGGATGATGGATGGATGATGGATGGATGGATGGATGGATGGATGGATGGATGGATGGATGGATGGATGGATGATGGATGGATGGATGATGGATGATGGATGGATGGATGATGGATGATGGATGGATGGATGGATGGATGGATGATGGATGGATGGATGGATGGATGATGGATGGATGATGGATGGATGATGGATGGATGGATGATGGAGATGGATGGATGGATGGATGGATGGATGGATGGATGGATGATGGATGGATGGATGGATGATGGATGATGGATGATGGATGGATGGATGGATGGATGGATGATGGATGATGGATGGATGGATGGATGGATGGATGATGGATGGATGATGGATGGATGGCTGGATGGATGGATGGATGATGGATGGATGGATGGATGGATGGATGGATGGATGGATGGATGATGGATGGATGATGGATGGATGGATAGATGGATGATGGATGGATGGATGGATGGATGGATGGATGATGGATGGATGGATGATGGATGGATGGATGGATGATGGATGGATGGATGATGGATGGATGATGGATGGATGATGGATGATGGATGGATGAGGGATGGATGGATGGATGGATGGATGGATGATGGATGGATGATGGATGATGGATGGATGGATTGATGGATGGATGGATGGATGGATGGATGGATGGATGGATGATGGATGGATGGATGGATGGATGGCTGGATGGATGGATGGATGGATGATGGATGGATGGATGATGGATGGATGGATGGATGGATGGATGGATGATGGATGATGGATGGATGGATGGATGGATGATGGATGGATGATGGATGGATGATGGATGGATGGATGGATGATGGATGGATGATGGATGGATGGATGGATGGATGATGGATGATGGATGGATGGATGGCTGGATGGATGGATGGATGGATGATGGATGGATGGATGATGGATGGATGATGGATGGATGATGGATGGATGGATGGATGGATGGATGGATGGATGATGGATGATGGATGGATGGATAATGGATGATGGATGATGGATGGATGGATGGATGGATGGATGGATGATGGATGGATGATGGATGGATGATGGATGGATGGATGATGGATGATGGATGGATGGATGATGGATGGATGGATGGATGGATGGATGGATGGCTGGATGGATGGATGATGGATGGATGATGGAGGATGGATGGATGGATGGATGGATGGATGGATGATGGATGATGGAGGATGGATGGATGGATGGATGGATGGATGATGGATGGATGGATGGATGATGTATGGATGGATGGATGGATGATGGATGGATGGATGGATGATGGATGGATGGATGGATGGATGATGGATGGATGGATGGATGATGGATGATGGATGATGGATGATGGATGGATGATGGATGGATGTATGATGGATGATGGATGGATGGATGATGGATGGATGGATGGATGATGGATGGATGGATGATGGATGGATGGATGGATGATGGATGGATGGATGGATGATGGATGGATGGATGGATGGATGGATGGATGGATGGATGGATGGATGATGGATGATGGATGGATGGATGATGGATGGATGATGGATGGATGGATGATGGATGGATGAATGGATGGATGGATGATGGATGGATGATGGATGGATGGCTGGATCCCAGCCTGGGGATGAGGAGCAGGCAATGTGTGGTGGACTGAAAGCTCCCTGTGAGAGCGGTGCTTTGTGCTGGCATCACAGCCCGGAGCAGCAGTGGCTCTGGGCAGTGTGGGGGCTGCCTCTGCCTCTGTGGGGCTGCCAGGGCTCGAGGGACCCCCTTGGCCACCTGCTCTCCCAGCACGTGGCCTTTCTTCCCCTAACTGGGGAGGGGAAGGCTGCCTGGGACAGCCTGTATGGATTTGTGAGCCCCTGATCCCTGCTCTGGCTCCAGGTGTGGGTGGGGGACTCCAGTTCTGTCCCCCCATGCCTTGGCAGGGTGGCGGGGCCGTGGGTCTGGAGGTGATTATTTGGGAAAGCCACATCCTGCTGGTGTACACACATTCCTTCCTCGGGGAGGGCGAGTTCTTTCACGGGTCTGTTCTCTTTGTCAGCTCCTTGGCCCAGCTTTATTCTCTCCCCTTTTGTCTGGGCACCTTCCTTTCTCCTCGCTGTGCCCGTGCCTGGGGGTCTGTGAGCTCCTGCCAGGCTCAGTCCCAGGGGTGGGCTGGGAGAGTGCAAGAATTGCACTGTGGAACTTCTGGCTCGTCTGTGCCTCACCTGCCTGCTCCCACACCCATTGCCATGATTAAAATCGGTGCTGGGAGTAGGAGGGCTGGAGGAGAGCGGAGCAGAACAGCCCTCGGTGTGCTCAATGCCTGCAGATCACTGCTGAGTGTGGATGGGTCCTCAGAGCATCCCTCAGATCAACTGGGAAGTTCTTTAGCTGAAGGACCAAGCCCCAAGCCCACGTTTTGGGGGGGATATTGTTGTTGCAGTTCTTTAGCTGAAGGACCAAGCCCCAAGCCCACGTTTTGGGGGGATGTTCACCACACTGTGAAGGGTTGCTCTTCTGCAGCACACTTGTCCCATGTGATTTCTGCCCTCGGAAAAGGCAGAATCATCCCCTTGAAGGGTGGCAGGGGATGTGGCAGGGAGGGTTCCCGGGGCTGTGCTCTCAGCAGGGCGGTGAGGGGCTGGAATTCCCGGTTACATAAGCAGGGCTGCCCGCACGTGATGGACACGCCAGATGTTCGGGGCTTATTTCTGTATCCTCCCTCTGCACATCTGCTCTCAGCACCACTGCCTGTGCTGCTCACTGCTGGGCTCTGTGTCCCCCAGGCTGGGCTGTGGGCTCAGCAAGGAGGGCTCCCAGGAACACGGGGCTCCCTGGGTGTCTGTCCCTCTGGGGTGCCCTGCTCGGTGCCATCCCTGCTCACAGTGCAGCGATGCTGGGACAGGCACAGCCCCTCTCAGCAGCCCCTGCCTGGGCACCCATGTGGGTGCTGCTGCTGGGAGCCACCTGTGCCTCAGCAGAGCTGTCAGCAGAGGTCCTGGCCACACTCCCAGGGCACGTAGCCCCGCTGGCGTTGGTGCCCGCGCTGTGCTGTGAGGGTTACGTCAGGCCTCGTGTGGAGATGAAGCGTGGGAGCACAGAGGGCCAGGAAATCGGCTCAAAACGCTTTTCTTCTAACTACACGTTTTTAGTGCTCAGCATTGACTCTTCATCGCTTGTCTGTTTTCTGATCCTCCTTCAGAATCTGCCCTCTCCCACTTTATTTTTAAAAAGGTTTTTGTTCCGCGGCTCTCCGTGCTGGGTCGCGGTGGCGCTGCCTTTGGTCCCCTGTGAATAGCAAAGCGGCTCCTTTATTCTGGAGGCTTGGCCTGGAGGCTCAGCATTCCTGCAAAAACAGCCACGGGCCTGGCAGGCTGCGGTGAAATAATGGAGAGCCCGCCACAGGACAGGCTGGGCCGGCTATTTTAGGGATATTCCAATATCCAGGTCTGTCACAGATGAGTCACTGCCACCGAGGGGATATTTGCTTATTCCTGTGTGCTTTGATCATGGCCTGGATGAGTGAGTCCTGCTGGCCAGATAGCTGAAGTTATTTTATTGCTAGAAAAAGGGGTTTTGGCTACTGGCAGTGTTGTGGTGAGGGAACAGCTCAAGCTGAGGGATTCAGGTGCAGCAGGCAAGATGCTGCTCCTTCCCCAGGAGTGAGCCTGGGCTGCTGTGTGGATACCCCTGAGGTGGGAGCAGGGCGTTTCCAGGGCTGATCTCCTTTCTTTCCTTGCAGTACATCGGGAGCCTGGATGTGCCGCGGCCCAACAGCCGCGTGGAGATCGTGACGGCCATGCGGCGCATCAGGGTGAGTGTGGCCTTCTCCTCCCTCCTCACCCACAGCTTCTCCTCACATCATTCCTGTCCTCTGTCCCTCTCCATCTCACCTGGGCTCCTCAGCTTGTGCAGGAGGCTCCCGGGGTCTCACTGCGTGTGTGGGAGCTCCAGCACATGGAAAATCCGGGTATGGCAGCGGGTTAGTGCTGAATGGCAGTGTGCACATCACACAGCAGGGTCAGCAGCTCTGGGGCTGGCCAGCAGTGAGCCTGGCTAAGGGTGAGTAGGTCAGGGGGTATCAGCTGCTAATGAAGTCATCTGGCTTCCCAAAATACAGGATATGGGACACCCTTGCTGTGTAATGCTTGGCCAGGAGCCAGGAGAGGAGCTTTTCCTCTGCTCCCCAGCCTCTGGCCAGCACAACTGCAGGGTGTTGGAGGGGCTGGGAGGGCAGCAAACCACGCAGCCCAAAACTCGCTGTCCCCAGGCTGGGAAAAGCAGGAGCTGACTGGTGTCCATGGCCTGGGGTTTGCTGTGTCCTGGAGTGTGCCCTGTCCTCCAGGGCTGGCTCTCCTGGGAGTAACGCTGAGCAGGAAGGGCCTGCAGGGACATTGGGTAAGGGATGAGCTCTCTGCCATGGGACCCCATAAGCACCAAAGCTGCCCCAGAGCTCTGCTCCTCTCAGCCCCTCTTGCACACTGGCTATAATCTCATTTCTCTTTCACCAGAGGAGGAGAGGAGTATCCTAGCCCAAGGTGAGGGGGATCACGTTCAAAGGACAGAGATTTCCAGGCTCTTCTGTTTCAAACCTCCAGGGTGTAAATAATGTGTGGGCTTTCCTCAACAGCTTTCCTGCCTGCAGTCCTGTCCTCCCCGTGGGGGGTTAATGCTGGGATGGGCTGGGAAGGCCTTCATGGCATTAAGTTTTCCCACCTTGTGTCCAAAGTTTGGGACAGAACATCAAGAGCTCTCATAAACAGCAGTTTCCTTCACTGCCTGTGAAGATAAGACTTTGGAACAAATGCACCACCAGCCCCAAAAATCACAGAACTCCAGTGTGGAAGGACTGGCAGAGAGGTTTTGGATGCCTGTTGAGTGGTGTGGAGTGCTGGCTGTGTACATGCAGAGAGGTTTTGGATGCCTGTTGTTTCTGTGCTGGCTGTGCACATGCAGAGAGGTTTTGGATGCCTGTTGATTTCTGTGCTGGCTGTGCACATGCAGACAGGTTTTGGATGCCTGTTGATTTCTGTGCTGGCTGTGTACATGCAGAGAGGTTTTGGATGCCTGTTGATTTCTGTGCTGGCTGTGCACATGCAGAGAGGTTTTGGATGCCTGTTGAGTGGTGTGGTGGCTGTGCACATGCAGACAGGTTTTGGATGCCTGTTGATTTCTGTGGAGTGCTGGCTGTGTACATGCAGAGCTCTCCCCTGGGTTGCTCTGCCCTGGCTGCCTGGCAGCAGAGGGACCACAGCACTGCTGAGGATGTTTCTGGCCAGGCTCTTGGCTTGGTGGAGCTGAGGGAACACATGTCCTCCTTACAGACACAGCTACCCTTCTGCTGTGAGGCACAGAACAATCCCATCGTGCTGCCACGGGGAAACCAGAGGAAGGAAAGCGTTTGTTTAGGTGCAGAAAGCAAGCAGAGGGAGATCACCAAGTGCAAGCAGCAGCAGTTTTGTGTGTAGGGTGTGCAGCAGCTGCTGACCCCGAGGTTTGTGTGGATTTTGATGCAGTCCCTGGTTTAGGGGGAAGGTGCTCTGTCTCAGTTTGTTCCAAGGTAGTCACTGCTGATGAAGGAGGGGGATCCTCACCGTCCCCTCTGCTGCCTCAACTCCCCTTCCTCAGTGCTGCCTTCACCACTCTGCTCCCTGGGCTTTGCCTCTCTTTACTGAGTGGTTTAAAAATGACCCTGCAAAGAAGTGAGGATGCTGTCTGCCCCAGCAGGGGGATCCTGGTGGGGAGAGTGCCCTGGGAGCCCCCCATGACTGCCCACGCTGGGCTGGGAGCAGGGAGGGACCTCTGGCAGCGCTGCCCCCCTGCTCCAGCATAGCAGGAGGGGTGGAGGAGCCCAAAGCTGGTCCCTTTCGTGGTCAGGGCTGGGAGGAGCTCTAAACAGGGGCTTGGTGTTGCAGGCCACGGATGCCATCCCCTTCTCCCCACTGCTGAAGGGCTGGTGATGCCATGGCCGTGCTCGTGGTCCTGGCCAGAGCGAGTTTCTGGCAGGAGAATGTGGAGAATTCCCGGGATTCTTGCAGCTGGGGCTGAGGAGGGAAGGGGAGGTGCTCAGCTGACTGTCTCTGCTTTTCCTTCCTGCCTGGGCTGGGTGTGCTGGGAGCACAGCCCTCTCTGCAGCACACCTGGTGTGACATGGCTCGGTGGAATGGGACATCAGCCGTGCTAAAGATGCTCTGGGAGAGCAATTCTGAGAGCATTTGCTCTCCTCCAAAGCCACATCTCTCCCTGTGACCACTGATGGCCACATAGGTGATAAACAGGGCACAGCAGGGCTCATTTCTGGGCAGGCAGCAGGGCCAGTAGAGCTGGCTCTGTCTCCTCCCCATCCCAAACAGGGTGACCCTGTCCATGTTACCTCACCCTCAGCTGCTGGAGTGGGCTGGCTTTCCAAATGCTCCTTGGCTCCTCTGGGTGCAGGATACCAGGAGCTGATCCCTAAGTCCAGGAACCTGCCTGAACATCCAAATCCCCAAACTGAGAGTGGTGTGTCTTCCCTAAGCCCTTCCCACTGTGTCTTCCCAGCCCTACGGGCTGTGAGCTGCTGCAGGTGTCAGGTGGAAGGGCCTGAGCAGGAGGCAAGATATCCTTCTCCTTCCCCTCCCTTCCTGGTGAGCTCCTGGGCCCTAAATGACAACAACTGTGTATTTTTTACATGATGTAAATTCATGATGTAAATTCATGATGTAAATTCATGCCCATGCTTTCCTCCCCATGCCCCTGGCATGGCTGCTTGCCTGGGCCTTGGTGCTGTGGTTCTGGAGAGCTGGGAATCAGCCCTTTTGGATTGCTGAGTGCAGCTTTGATCCAGGTTTTCTTTGGAGCCAGAAAGGATGAAATCCTATACAGACACTTCTTAAAAGCTGCCTCAGTGGAAGTCTCCTGCAAGGCTGTTTCTGGGAGGTGTCCAGCTGAGTTCTGCAGGCTCAGAACAGGGAGGCATTCCAAGCACTTGAGAATCTTGCTCCTCTACACCTCCTACTCTGTCAGGTACATCTGATTTTTGTGGGACTTGTGCTGCTTTGCATAGCTGAGCTCAATTTTAGAGAATTGGCAGAACTGCTGAATTTCTACAAGCTTGTGTAAAGCAAGATTTCTCATCCTCTGCAGGCCACAGGTGCAGCTGGACTGGTGTGAAAATTGATGTGTTTGTCCAGTTACTGGTGTAGAGCTCCTGCTCTGACTCTGAGCTCCTTTCATTACAGTATTTCTCAGCTGTCCCTGCTCTTGCCGTGGTGGGTTTTTAAAAGCTTGAGGCCATTCACAGCGATGCTTTCCTTTCTTCCCTTCTCTCTCTGCCCGTGCACTGGTGTCCCTCTGTAGGAGGGAGCAGGATTTGGGAGCAGGCTGGCCCTGTGTGCCCAGCCCTGTCTCTGAGGACCAGCACAGTGGGCAGTGGGCTGGCCAGGAGGTGCTCAGGCTTTGGCCACCTGAAGGGCACAGCCTGCTTGGTGCCAAGCCCTGGCACTCGCTGCAAGGTGAATTGATGTGGGTATCCAAGATGAACAAGATTATGTTGTGTTGGACCTGGGAGGAACTGAAAGGATGACTGTAATAATTTAAATTGCTCTTTCAGTGCTCTGACAGGCACAATAAAGGGCTGAAGCCTTCTGGGCATGCTTGCATTTCTCCTGGCATCACCAGTGCCACTTAACGTTGTAATAAAATAATGGCTAGTCTGGTGTTGCTACCAGCATGGCATGAAATGGGCCAGGAGCTCATCCTGTGCTTAGTGTTTAATCAATAACTGGTTAAATTGGTACCCAGATTGATTGGAGCAGCCTTTTGTCCAGGACTGGCCACGTTTCCAGGAGAGCTGGCCCAAGCCTGCTGACCTGGCTCTGTCGCCTGCCTTGGGGTCACGGCCAGGACGGGGCCGGTGTTTCCCAGTGGAGCTGTGTGGTTCCAGTGCACAGCAGTGAAACAGGGGGTTCAGGGAGGTTCTGGCTCTGGGGCAGAGGACAGGTCTGGACTGGGGAAGGGCTGTGAGATGTGAGCCATTAATGCTGGGAGGAAGGGCCAGGAGCCTTTGGAAAGGCACAGAGAGGGAGCGAGCAGTGCCCGTGCTGGGCTGGGCAGCAGTGGCAGGGCTCTGCCAGCTCTGACCTCCTGGTGCTGGGGAGATGAGGAGCAGGAACACTCCCAGCCCTGCTCCCTGCCTGCAGAAATAACTCAGGACAAGCTCACTGCTTCCAGCTTCCAGCAATGCCCTGCCCGAGAGCTCTGTGCCAAAGCTGCGGCGGCAGCGTGTCCCTGCCAGGCTGGGGCAGGAGCGCACAGGGGCTCCCAGCTGGATGGACAGCTCGGTGGTGGGGCAGGTGAGGATGAAGGGAGGCACAGCCAGGCGTGGCAGTGTGGTTTGGGGAGCTCCTGAGGCAGGAGGTGGATGCTGTGTGAGCTGCTGTGTCCCGAGGAGCTCAGCGCCTCTGCTGCGGGCAGGGACACACGGCTGGCAGCGGGTGTGCCAGCACAGGCAGCAGCCTCTGGTGGGTGATGCTGGCCTGGAGCCAGCCCAGTGCCTTGGAGAGGACTGGGAGCCCAGCAGGCAGCAGGCCCAGGGCAGGAGCTGCTGCAGAAGGCTGGGAGGCAGCAGTGCCTTCTGTCCTCTGGCACATCCTTCCCTCCTCCTGCCCGGCTGGACCTTCCTGGGCTGGACTCTGCTGCTTCTCTGGGAGCCTGTGGTGTCTCCCTGTGATTCACCTCCCTCCCTATCTGGGGCTTCCCCCCCTGCTCACACTGAGCCCCTTCAGTGCCCTGCTGTGCCTCGGAGCCACCAGCAAACACCTGGCACACACCTCCCCAAAATCCTGGCCAGCGGTGCCTGCCGGGCCCCCTGAGCGTGGTGGGAGGACAGACCTTCCCTGGCCCTCCTCACCAGCCAAGGACAGACCTTCCCTGGCCCTCCTCACCAGCCAAGGACAGACCTTCCCTGGCCCTCCTCACCAGCCAAGGACAGACCTTCCCTGGAACTCCTCACCAGCCAAGGACAGACCTTCCCTGGAACTCCTCACCAGCCAAGGGCTGCTCTGCTGCTCCCACCCCTCCCTGAGAGCATGGCCAGCACGTAAAGAGGATGGACATTGGTGAAATGTCCATCCCCTACGAGCCCTTGAGCTTCCTCCTCGTCCTCCTCTTCCTCCTCAGGAATGGTCCCTCGGGGTGTGTGGCACTGTCTGTGGGGCACAGCCCAGCACAGCCAGCCCTGCTTTCCCTGGCTGTCCCTGCACAGGTGCTTCTGGCACGTGGAGCTGCTCCTGGAGCCAGGCACACGGGAGCCAGGGGAGCTGCCAGCACGGCTCTCCTGCTCTCAGGAGCTTTTCCTCCTGCCTGGAAAGGAAAGATTTGTTGCACACTGTGCCTCCCAGGCAGGAGTGGATCAAGGGGAGGAGGTCTGCAGCTCGTTCTGTGAGCTTTGGGGTTGTGTTAGCGCTGGTGGCCTCTGTTTGTGAGGGTTTGAAGAGTTCCTACAGAAACAAACATCCTTTGATCACCTTCTGCAAGGTGACAGAGCTTGCTTTGATGGCCTGAGCCTCGGGCTTGCTGAAGGTGCTGCTTTGGGAGAGGGCTGTGTTCAGTGTCACCAGCTCAGCACAGCAGCCCCACTGCTGTCCCCAAGAGGGGCCAGTCTCTCCTGCTGCTGGGAGATTGCTGGTGAAGCTACTGCACTCCCTTTGCATTTTAGAGTCAATTTCTGCTGCCTGAGAATAAGCTCTTGCCTACCTGAGAGGTTGTTGATAAGAAAAAATGGCTTTGAGAGAGGTGTGCTGAGGTTTGGCTGGTCCCAGGCTCTGTGGCTCATCCTCAGCAGTGTCTGAGCTGCACCTTCTCCCTGCGCTCGTGTCTCCTCTCACCCCTGGCACTGCCTTCATTTGGAGGCTTTTCCCCTTCTTATTTACTGCAACATGGAGTTTTCATGTGTTTTGTAACAAATCAGTGCTTCCTGCCATCATGGCAACATTTTGCTCTTGGGATGGAGTGGGACCAAGGGCTCCCAGGAGAGATGCAGGCAGCCCAATTCTGGCAGCCACATCTTCCAGCCAGGCTGGAGTGTGTCCAGAGACAACACCTCACTCGAGTTCCATGCTCAAAGGGACAAATAACCTAGGAAAAGGACACCAAAGAGTTAATAAAGCTGACAAGCAGGGGTCCAGCAGTATTTAGTATCCATTTTTTGGGATGCAGGGAGGCTGTGACCTGTCAGACTCCTTCGAGGGGACATCCCTGTGCAGGGCACCTGGCTGAATTAAAGTCAAACCAAACTGAATCAGCTTTGAATGCCACTCCTGTGTGTGATCTTTTCTGCTCCTGTGCTTCCCTGCTGGTCCTCAAAGGCCAAGGACCCTTTAATTTAATTTGTTGTGGTGTTTTCTGCTGCATCACCTCAGAAGAGAGACAAAAACCTGGGGCTGCAGCCTTCCAAAAAAAACCAAACCAACAACCACATGCCCCAGTTTATTCCCTGCTGAAATGAATTCTTGGTTTTGGCTGGGTGCAGCAGGAAGGTGTTCCAAGGGATGCTGTGTCCCAGGGAGGCACAGGCAGAGCCTTGCAGCAGGGTGAGGGATTTGGGGTGTCAGTGCAGCAGGGTGAGGGATTTGGGGTGTCAGTGCAGCAGGGTGAGGGATTTGGGGTGTCACTGCAGCAGGGTGAGGGATTTGGGGTGTCACTGCAGCAGGGTGAGGGATTTGGGGTGTCACTGCTTCCTGCCCTGTGTGGGAGCAGAGGAAAGCAGCACATCTGGTTAAAAGGAGAGGTTGCAAAATCCATTGTGTGAGCTGGTCTGTGGAATGGGAGTTTAATTAGGGAGTGGGAGGAGAGGATGGATCTGTTGTAGGGCAGCAGAAGGAACAAGCACTGCCCAGAACAAGGAGCCAAGCACTGTCCCCAGCCCAGCAGAGGAGGCTGTAGCCTGCAGAGCAGGCTGAAATCCCTGGAGAATCCCCTGGGTCAGCTCACAGGGGCTGCCAGGGATGCTCCTGGCCGTGGCAGGGTGCTGTGGCTGCTCAGGTGTCCCTGCATTGGGATCTGCTGCTGCCACTTCTGCAAGGACTCTCCCACCTGGGGCAAAGTCTACCCAGGACAAAGGCTCTAGACAAAGAGTTTTCAGAGCAGAAAGTGTTTCCTTCTCAGGCCAGGCTTCCCTGCTGGAGCAGGAGG
This sequence comes from Cyanistes caeruleus, assembly GCF_971803275.1. Classification (NCBI taxonomy): domain Eukaryota; kingdom Metazoa; phylum Chordata; class Aves; order Passeriformes; family Paridae; genus Cyanistes; species Cyanistes caeruleus. Next base: position 740,987 of record NC_141709.1, on the reverse strand, counting down.
ATCCTGGTGATTCTTAATCTGTCGCTTGGTTTTCAGCAGAGGGAGCGAAACGTGACAGGGAAAAATCCCCAGCCAAACCAGTTCCCCTTGTCATGGGCTTGCATATGGAAACTGCTGATGTGTTCCAGCAGGAGCTGCAAAAGCCAGCCTGAAGTGTGTGTTTGCCACAGGAAACTTCAGCAGAGATGGTTAAATTTCAGCTTGATCCTTTACCAGGAGCAGCCCGAGCTGTGATGTGTTGTTGTTGTTGGGTTGCAGCAGTGATATCCATCCCAGAGAGCCATCTCCTCTTCCTTCTTCTCTCCAAGGCCTCCAGTTGTGTTTTAGCATTTTGCTCCAATTCCATTTTCCTGGTGCCTCTAAACATGATGGATGGGAGCGGTCTGGACTCTGTCAAACATTCCCTGATCCTTGGGAACCTGGGGGATGTGTGTGTATCTCCAGCACAGAGACCACATCTGTGCTGACCTCTGTTTACATGATAAGAAATCCACATTATCTGAAAGGAGAAATGCAGAATAATTGGCCAAAGCTGTTGGTGAGTGTGACTCGGGGTGCAGGTCCCCTTGAGCTTTCTGTGGAAAAAAACCCTGTCTTTCTGTGTTTGAGTGGGTCCAACTTCAGCTCCCAGCTTGCTGATTTTGTGCATTTGCCTGAAGTCAGAGCCTTTGATGTGAGGAAGCTCTTCCCAGGTCCCAGGTGAGGGCTGTGGACCGGTGCCCTCCGAGCCTGCTCTGTGGACAAGGCAAATAAAGAGTTTGTTTTAACCTCTGGCATGTGGGAAACTGCCTCATGTTCTTGTTGATTTTTTCCTGAGCTGTTTTCTGTTTCTCCCTTGAAGTGTGTGATAAAGCAGGAGATGTTGTGTAGGAATGGATTGTGTTGGCAGGGATTGCAGTGGCTGCAGATAATGTCACCTTTCTGTTCTGCTGCCCAGGACCACGCTGTCTTCATGGTGTCCTTTGAACTGGGATGACACCTTCCAATGCCTCCAGGGTCTTCTTGGGATACATTTCTGCCAGATGCAGCTTCTGTTCCTTTTTCCTGTGACAGGCTGCTTGGCCAATGCCATATAAAATCATCCTGAGATGAGCAGATGCCAGATTCCTGTACACTTGGCCTGGATAGCCTGGATAGCAAATACTTGGGGTTTTTTGGGGGTTTTTTTTATTTCTTTCTTTCTTTTCTTTTTTTTTTTTTCCCCCAGCCCTGCATAGAAATGAGCATTGCTGTGCTGTCCTCACTGGGGTTTCCTGGAAGCACAGTGACATTCTGTCCTCTGTCTCTCATTGCATCCTCTGGGGCTCTGCTGCTGAGGTGAATTTCAACCCCTCTTTTCTAACTCCACCTAAAATCTTGCTACTTTTATTACCTGGAAATCTTTTCTGTAAATCTGCCTACATCTCTCTAAAGGACATTATTCTTGTTGCCATTAACATGTGGAATTTACTGACTGGGTTTTAATGCCTGCATTAGTTATTGTTGAAGTAGGAACTGTGAAGCAAGGGTGATGTGAATGATTACTCTCTTCCCCAGAAACATTGTTGGGCACCAGCAGCATCTGAAGAGTCCCACAGGGCTGGCTTGTTTCTGATGCACCAAGCCTTTAATGCTGCTGCTCATTCATTCTTTATTAATTGTCTGAATTTCATAATTGCTGATTTAGTTACAGTATTACCAGCCTGCCTTCCTTGGCGTGTCTCTGCCTGGCTAGTCTCATTTGCCTTCTCCACTGCTCTTACTCAAGCTTTTTATGCAACAGTGGGAGAGCAGCTCTGTGGTGAGCAGTAAGAAAAAAAAAAAACCCAAAATAAATCCTGTATTTCACAACTTGGGGCAGAAATATCACCGTGCTGCCATTTGTCTCACTTTGCTGAGCTGACACCTATCCCAAGCGCTGTGTGGGGATCTCAGGGCGCCCCTGGCTTTGTCAGCTGCCCTCAGGGTGGATTTGGGGTGACTCCTGTGCAGTGTCAGCCCTGCATCCCATCCACGTGGGCAGGGTTACCTCAGCTGCCTTGAGGCAGGGTCTGTTTGAAAGGATGCCTTTGGGGGAGAAAGCTGATTTAGAACAGGGGAATTTTGTTTTCCATCTGTGTGGAGGGAGGTGCTGGGCTGGACACTGGTGTACCCCTGTGTGCTGGGGTCCCTGAGGCAGAGAGGGGCAGGGGTTTGGCAGGGCTGGACAGGACAGGGCTGTGATGGAGCTGCTGCAGATGGCAATGCTGCTCTTTAAACCCAGCTCCTTCTGGCACAGGGCTCAGAGCAGAGGCCATCGCCACTCCTGCCCTGCCAAAGCTCCTTCCAAGGGAGGCTGCACCAACACCTTGTGCTGCCTCTGCCTGCACAGCTCAAACCAGTGCAGGTCTGATTGAAAACACCACAGACTCCAGCAGACGTGGGCTTTCCAAGGAATGCGCTGCTGCTTTTCCTAGCAGCAGGTGGTAAATCTGAGAACGTGTGCAGCTCATTCCCTGAGCTCTGCCCACAGATCACACCGAGCCCCTCCTTGTTTCCCTTGGCTGCAGGGAGCAGCTCGGGCCGCCTGTTGTTTTTATAACCAGTTTGACCAGTATCCCACAGGCACCCACACACCTCACACCCTGCTGGGGCACCCCAGACCACAGGGACAGCTTCCTCCTCCCTCCCGGCTCCAGCCCGTGTCCTTTTCACTTCCTTGCGCTTCTGGAAGGGGTTTGGAGATGTCTGCAGGGTCTCCAGTGACCTTCATGCCTGGCTGAGCAGTGCTGCTGTCCCAGCCCATGGGCACTGAACGTGCCCAGGGGGGAGGAGGAAGGGGATGGCTGGGCTGGAGTCCTTCTTTCCTGACCTTGGTGTTATTCCAGGCCCCTGGAGTGGACACTGAGCCTTGCCCAGGGAGCCTGGTGGCTTTGGTGAGCTGCAGGTGGAAGTGGGGGATGGAAGGAGCTGGGAGCTGAGCTCCTGCCCCAGCCCTGCATCCCTCATGGCACAGCACTGCTGCTGCTGCTGCTGCTGGGGTGCCTCGGGCCTCCTTGGAACTCTGCTTCAAAGGTGTTTTAAAAACAACAGCCACACACAGAGAGGTATGGAATGCCTGAGGATTCCTTGTAAGGGAGGTAAATCATCCTGCAAATGGAAGTCTTCAAAAGAAAGGGTTGGCACAAGTTGCTGTGTGTGAACTGTCTCCATTTAACCCTGTGACTGATACTGATTTAATTCAGCTCTGATTTCTCTGAGCTTCCTGTGAAGCTGCTTCTCCTGCAGATGGCTGGTGAGTGTGTCCCAGTTTGCCACCTCAACTTGTGAAACTCGGAGGTAGTGAGGGGAGGCTGGAGGAAGCGGATGGAGGCAGCTCTCGGGGAGGAAATAGCAAACCGAGCAGAAGGCATTGATTGGGAAGTGTTCCATGTTATTGGAAAACATATTTCGTGTGATAGGTGGGTATGCTGCAATCCTGGGGTGCTTTTGAAGCAGCAGCCTTAACTTTGCTCTGCTGCTCTCACAACACGGGTATTTTTAGCCTGGTTCCCATTTATACCCATGGGTACACACAACCATCACAGACGGTTACCAGAATTAAACCTGAAGTTGGATGGGAAAACAGGCACTGACCTTGTCAGTGCAAACCAAAATCATATCTATTTCAGACAAACACAGGCACCTCAGAGCTGCATTTCCCATATGTGCAAATGCAAACTCCGAGGAGCTGTGGAAGAGTTTTAAAAAGCATCACTGAGCCCAAGAACAAGCAGCCAGCACTTCTTTATTCCTCCTCTCTTCCAAATTACTGTGGCCTTAAATTTAAGGCCAGCTTGTGCCAAAACCACGGCAAAGGCAGGAGGAGAGGGGATATTTAATCCTGAGTTTAAACCCAAACTATCAGGACAGCAGAGGTGTCCAGCATGTTTGGCCATGCCATGCTGGCAGTCTGCCCATGGAGCTGCTGAGAACCTTCAGCCCCAGGTATCTCCATCCCTGCTGCAAGTGTGAGCACCACGGGCTGGCTTTGTCCTCAGATTTGGTGGCAGGAGCAGGGAGCCCAAGCAAAAGGAGATTCCCAAATTTCCCTGCTTTTCTGCTCTTTCTGTATCCCAGCTCCTGGAGGGAGCAGGGAGGTGCTGCAGGCATCCCTGCTCATGTGTGGAGCATGGGCATGGCCAGATTTGCAGCTGCACAGAGGAACTGGGGTGGGACCCCACAGTGAAGGGTGTGGCAGTCCTCAGACACAGGCAGCAGCACAGCACTTTGGTAGGGTGGCTTAAAGCAGTGTTTTAAAAGTGAGCTTCAGTCCATTATTGCTGCTCACATCGGTAGGCTGAGCAGGTGTTTCAGTGCTCCCCTCCAGCCAGCCTGAGTCCCCTGAGGGTGTGAGGCACAGCCCAGAGTGCTGGGCTGGCAGCTGCTCTGAGCCATGCTCAGAAATGCCTTCTGGATGTTGCTGCCTGCCCTCCTGGGAGCTGCTGCCCAGCCAGCACAGCCCTGCCCCAGCAGCAGGGCACGCTGCCAGCTGCCCTTCTGCTTCTGGGCAGGGAGTGATGGATGCTGGAGCATCCTGGGGAGCCCCGGCAGGATCTGCCTCCCTCCCTCCTGCCCTGGGCTCTGGGGGAGGCAGCTGGACACTGCCCCAGCCTGGCACTGCAGCTGGACACTGCCCCAGCCTGGCACTGCAGCTGGACACTGCCCAGCCTGGCACTGCAGCTGGACACTGCCCAGCCTGGCACTGTGATCCAGCCCCAGCCTGGCACTCTGGGCTCTGCTCTGCCCCAGCCTGGCACTGTGGGCCCTGCTCTGCCCCAGCCTGGCACTGTGGGCTGTGCTGCTGTGCCCAGCTGCTGACAGCCTGGCACTGCAGCTGCAGTGGTTCCCTTCTCTGCAGTGCTGCTCTCCCGGGCTGGAAGGCACGCTTCTCCCCGGTTATCCAGCAGGAGGAAGAGGGCAGGAGGTGTTGTGGCTGCAGTCTGCCCCCGCTGCTTTGGCAGGAGGGTGGCACCCAGCTCTGGCTGTTGGCTACCCCACAAAGGGCTGGGGCAAGCTGGTGCTGCCTTCCTGCTCCTCCTGCTTTCCCTGCCCAGCCCAGGCTGGCTTGGCATTCCTGGCCAGGAAAAAAGGGCCTTTCCCTCACAGGTTCCCATTCCCACACAGCCCACGGGTGCCTTCTGAGTCCCTGCAGGGCGCTGGGGCTGGTGCCATCTCTTTGTGTGGCTCAGAAAAGCCAAATCCCCGTGCCCAGTGCAGAGCTGCCTTTGCCACCCCTGTGTCCCAGTTACAGCTCTCAGGATCCCAGCAAGGTTCCTCTGGCCTCCCTCCTGGGCAGCTGCTGGACATCTCTGAGCTTTGCTGTGGTTCCCTGTGTCTCCAGCAGCAGGGATTGTCAGGTGCCTGCTGAACTGGATCTGTCATTTTGTAATAAGTTAATTCTTCATCAAGAGCACAGCCCCGAGTGCAGGGAGTGCCGGCGTTAGCCTGGGCTGAGCCAGGGTTAAAGTCCAGCTGGGGAGGTATTTTATGAGGCTTTTTATGAGCTGCTGAGCCAGGCAGGGGAGCTCAGAGCTGAGGGTGCTGCCCAGGCAGCCCTCTGCATTCAGCACAGCTGCCTGGGGGCACCCGCCTTTGCCCACAGCTCCGTGTCCTTTCTGTGTGAGCACGCACAGATACAGCTTTCTGGCAAAAATAAAATAAAATAAAATAAAATAATAACAATAATAAAATGGATTTTATGAGTGCTTTTCCTTACGGTAGATTTTCGTCTCCTGCCTCCCAAGCTAGCAGAGCAGCAGTGAGTTTAGTGGGAATTGCTTTTTCCCTGTTAATTGAATTCTCAGAACACTGCTCTTTCCCCAGTACAAGATACAAGCTTGTAACCTTTTTTATTCTTGTTTTTTTTATTCTTTTTTTTTGAGGAGGGGGATAGGTGGTGGATGGGGACAAGGGCAGCTTGATGCACTTAGAGCAACTTCCTTTAAAAAATACTCTGTTTATTTGTATTCTGCTGACACAAAGTGACCATAAAGCATTCCTGGTACCTTCCCTTACTTACAGACAGTGCTAGTGGGCAGACTTCAATTGTACCTGAGGCAGTTCAGGCAGGCTGGAATGAAATGAGGGCATTTTTATTCAGGTTAACATTTTTCAGATGCCTGTGAATGTGGGGGGGTGACAGATCTAGAAAGACATCATCTCTCCTCCTCTGCCTGATCTGCCTGACCCTGTGTGCAGCGTGTTTTCTCACACTTGTGCTGCGTGGAAGCATCATTCCCACAGGGACAGGAAGCATCTTTCTAGGGATGCTGAGCTCTCCCTGCTTTTCACACATAGCCATCGCTCTGGGACTCACACACAATTTTACCCCGAGCTGACAAGGTTACATGTGCTCTCTATTAAGTAACATATGTTCCTGGCTTCTCCAGCAAGGGCACTTTTAGCACTCTGCCGGTAGGAATGCGCTGTGCAGTGATGCACACACCAGCTGCCTTCTTTCCCTTCCAAAGTTATTTAAATACTGAACTCTGCACAAAAGACAGATGTTGAAAATAGACTCCCACTAACCCGAGGCCGATGGGAGGGCTGCTGAGCTCTCATGGAGTACATGTTTCTCTTCCATTTGAAAAGATGAATTTTCAAATGTTTTTTTGTGGGCAGGGTAAAATGAAGGGATCATCTTTATTCACTTGGTCAGATTTTATGAGTGATCTCATACTTCTTTTGTGTTACTGAGACCACCTTTGCTTTTCCTCTCAAAGAGTCGTGGGGGTTTTTAACTGATGTATCTCAGATGGCCACTTTTAGTCTTTGCTCAGAAATTTTAATGCAGCTCTTAGTGCTTCAGTGGGAGACCGACTGTGGAGCTGTGCAAATCCAGGAACAGATGATTTTGTTGTTTCCTTTTCCATTTTCTGTGCATTTCCCTGAAATTAATCCTTCTCTTTCTTCTGCCATTGCTATAAAGAAGAATTAATATAATTAACCCGAGCTTGTAATATTATTACAGATATTTAAAGGTCCAGAAATATACCCGTGATGGGGGAAAATGCCTGGGTTGAAGGCTAAGAAAGCTCTTCTGTTACGGTTTTTAATTGGTTAGAAGTAGTACAGTGAAATCCTGCATGGTGTGAAAGCAAAGGGAATCATGGGAATGCTGTGCAAATCCTCTTTCCTTTTTTGATTTCAAGCTGGATAATTATTTCTGTATCAGATCTTTATTAAGCCGTAGGCTGGGATTCAGCTCCCCAAGATGGAGCCATGGGTAGCTGAGCTTATCACGTATGAAATGGGTTTTTTCTCCTGAGGCAGTCACCAAATCCCAGTGCCCAGCGAGCAGGGGGTGAATTGCTGCCACCACTGCACCCAAACACAGAGACATTCCATCTTTGGGAGTGCAGGATACACTCCCAGCAAGGACTGGGTGCCAGTGGAAACCCGTGCCTTTCCTTTTCCTGTGGTCAGCCAGTGCTGCTTGTTGTGGGGCCAGCAGCAGGGGCTGGGGCTGTGCCACCATCTCAGAACCCCTTTGGTGGCGTTTCCAACCCTGCCATCATCTCCTCTGCTCTCCTCCAGCAGCAGGAGCAGCTGAAATCCTGCAGCCCTCTGAAGCTTTCTCTCTTTGTTTTGCAGCAGGAGGAGGAATGCTGACAAACATGGGCAGACAGAGCAGATCTCTGTGCCCGGGCAGAGTTGTCATCAGGAGCAGCTCCCAAGGCAGGGAGGTCCTGATCAGCCGTGCAGAGATGTTCCTCCCTTAAGTGAAGGGTTTTGGGTTCACCCCTTGCAGTCTCTGTGGCTCAGATCTCGCTCAGAGGAACTGCACAGAGCTGACACTTGCTCAGACCAAGTTAGGGAGCCCCTCTGAGCCAGCAGTGGCATCTCCTGGCCCATGGGACCCCGTGATTTCCCTGCACAGCCCCGGGATGTGAGAGCAGTGGGGCAGCTGCTGTGGTGCAGGAGGGGCCCTGGGGGATGTGGCTGCTCCTCCGTGCTGCTCTGTGATGAAATGCTGCTTGGTGTCTCCTTGGAGCCCCGGTGGGCACGGGTTTGCTGTTGTTTTGCTGGCACTTTGGGTGGGACAGCTCATCCCTGGGGCTCCCCTCAGCCTCAAAGCAGGCAGCGGCTCTGCGAGCACATGGCTCAGCCTGGCACGGAGCTCGGCTCTGTCAGGATAAAGGAGTTAGGAAGGGTTTAACAAATCTGTCTGCTCGGTCCTTCTGACTGCTTGGTTTGCAGTGGGTTTTGCTGGAGTTCTGCTGTGACCCATCAGCACAAGGGGCAGCGTGGCACAGGCTCAGCAGCTCTTCCCACAGCGCTCCCCAGCACTGCCAGGCTCAGAATCCCTTGCCTGCAGCTGGGGATTGTGGAAGCCTCTCCAAGGAGCTCTGCATGATTCTGTCCCTGAAATGTGCCAGAGCTGGGTAGTGTCTTTGCTGAAACCTCCTGGCCTGTCTGCATTGCTGTCCTGTTAGAGTTGCTCACTCAAAAACCAGGCTAAAAATAGTCTGTCTTACCCTGAGATATCTTCCTCTGTTCCAGCCGCAGCAGTTGGCACTTGGGGTAGCCCAGAGTAGAAACCCCCCAGCACCAGGGGCTCCAAAATGCAGCTGGATGTGTATAATCAGTGCTGGTCAGGAGCAATAAATCAGGCAGCAGTGCCCAAGGTGCCGTGCAGTCACCCTGGATGCTGCAGAGAGCTTCCAGATCAGCCCTGCAGCTGCTGGAAAATCACACGCAGAGCCTCAGAAAGCACGGGGTTAATTACTCCAGGGCAGTCAGGCCAAAACTCATCTTTTCAGGGCTAAATCAAGACATTCCTTTAGTGTGAGGTGCCACCAGCCTAGTGTCCTGACAAGACACAAAGAGGGGGTCTTGAGTGCAGTTTCACCTCTGCTGGTAAGGGTGGGGACGGCACTTGGAAGCCCCCACGGGTGGGATCTTTGGTGAGACCCTTCTCTGTGAGGAACATGGAGGATGCAAGCAGCATTTGGGGATGTGCTGGGGGCTTTGAGGCTGACCAGAGCCGCGGTGGGAGCTGGGCTCTGCTTTCTCCAGCCCATGGCTTCAGCCCCAGTGTGGGTGGGCTTGCCTGCTCACTGCTCGGGGGAGGGCAGAACAGCTCTCCAAAGCTCCTGAATCCCCCACCCCCTTCAGCCTCTGTAAAACAGCTTTGAGGAATTGCACTTTCAGGTCTTTTATCATTTGATCACAGGTCAGGCCCAGCAGCTTTTCCTGCCTGCTGGCTCTGGCTGCCAGAGCTGATGCATCACGCGGTGCTGGCAGTGTCACAGCGAGGCTGGCGTGGGCACCGCTCCCTCTGCACTGCCCACATCATGGGAGGGGACATCAAATCCTCGCCTTGGGCTGGCAAGGGGCAGCATGCAGGGCTTTTTCTGGGCACAGAGGGTCTGTCCCCGTGGCCCACAGCTCCGTGCAAGTGGGACCAGCAGATCGGGTGCCTGATGTGGCTGCACCTATGGCAAACCAGCTATGGGACTCCTCAAAAGTGCCACAGCAGGATCAGCCCAAATGGATAACAGCCTGCTCCTGCCAGCCTTCTCCCCGCTGGGAACACTCTAAATGCCAGAGTGGGTGGATTTGGGGGGAATCTCATTCTCTCCCCAGGCCAGAGCAGAGCTTTGTGTTTAGTCACTGATCTTTGGAAGTTCCCGTTGGGATTTTTTCCTGTCCGGTGACTTCTAATCGAAGTGGATAATTGCATTATCCCATCTCCCCTGGAGGGGTTCACAGAATCCTCAGCAATCACCTTCAGTTTTACAGTGAGCCCAAAAATACCCAACTCAAAATGCCATTTCACTTTCCAGAGCTCAGCAATGGCCACAAGCCAGCGGGGCAAGCGCAGCCAGGCTGCAGATCCCTGGGGACAGGGATCTCCCCAGATCCCTCTCTGCGGAGGCACAGCCCTTCAGAGGGGCACAGCAAGTGCCTTTGAAACACAAGCTAACATTCCCAGCAGCATCCTGAGCTGGGTAAAGCATTATCCACACCCAGGGGCTGGATTGCTTTGGTGTGTGCTCCTTCAGATGCTGGGCACTGCAGGCAGAAAGACCCCCTGTCCTGTCCCAGCATGGGTGTACAGGCTGATGTGGGAGCAGGAAAACCTGTCCCTGTCCCTCTTGCCCCCTCCTGTCAAAGCCTCTTCACCCCTCTGCTGGGGCTGGCCTGGCACAGGAAGGCTAATTCAGGTGTTCTTCCATCTCCTGCAGTATGAGTTTAAAGCCAAGAATATCAAGAAGAAGAAGGTGAATCTCATCGTGTCGGTGGATGGTGTGAAGGTCATCCTGAAGAAGAAGAAGAAGGTAGGCAGCACCAGTCCCTGGGGCAGCAGAGCCCCTGCCCTCCTGCTGCAGGGACCTGCAGCATCCTTGAATTTCTGGGAAAGCCTGGTGGGCTGGGAGAGGGAGGGGTGGGCTGGGGTCAGCCTCGGGTGAGTGATGTTCCTGCAGGGTGGCTGAGCCAGTCCTGGTGTGGTGCAGAAGGGGCTCAGGGGCCCTGTGGGGGGTGATGTGGGATGTGGCTGGTCCCCAGCAGGACCCGACCCTCGGCAAAGGGCTGCAGGGGAGCGGCAGCAGAGCTGTGACAAGAGATTCCCAAATGTGTCCCTGGACTGTCTCTGTGCCCTGTCCTTGTTCTCAAGGACAGCATCTGACGTGCTAATTTTCAGCTCCTTTCATTGCAGAAAAAAGAGTGGGCCTGGGACGAGAACAAAATGCTCGTCATGCACGATCCCATCTACAGGTAAGGCTGTTGGGTGAGGGGACAGAGGCTTGCATGGCTCTGCTGTGCCCCTTACCCACACCACAGCTGTGCTGACCACTGGAGAGCCATGGGCAGCTCATGGCACTTCCCAAGGTCCCCAGCTCTCCTCCTCCACCTTGTTCCCAAAAGCCAAGGGCAGGGGGTGTCTGTCCCAGGGAGGCCAAATTGGGGTGAGAGAGACCCCCAGCCGTGCTGGGAAGGGGGTGGCAGCAGCTGGGCAAGGCATCCAGCTCTGTCAGCAGGCCAGGAGTGGGCTTGGCTCTTCTCCATCCTTGGAGGGCTCCTGGGCCACTGATGCTGTCCCTGGGGGCTGAGCAGAGAAGTCCCGTGCTGCCTTTACAAAATGTTTGCTGCTGCTGAATCAGCAGGCAGATTTTCCCAGCTGAGGTAAAACCACTGCCAGAAAAATTTCGGATGGGCTTTAGCAGGGATGTGCTGCAGAGGCTGGGCATGTGCCAGCACCCTGTGCCACGGGAAGCATAGGTTGTGGCCTTGGCAGTCTCCTGGGCATAATGGGTGTGCTGACATCCTCCATCCTGTCCTTGCAGGATATTCTATGTATCTCATGACTCCCAGGACCTAAAGATCTTCAGCTACATTGCCAGGGATGGCTCCAGCAACGTCTTCAGGTGCAACGTCTTCAAGTCCAAGAAGAAGGTAAAGATCTCCCGTCCCACCCTGGTGTCCTCCGGGCGGAGCAGCCGGGGCAGGGCCCCGTGGCGCTGCCCTGGAGCTCCAGCCCAGGGGTGTGAGCCCCCCGAGGGCTGTGCCGGGCTGGGGGTCAGCGTGCAGAGGCAGCGGGGCTGCAGGTGCATCCCCGCGCTCCCGCAGAGCCAGGCCATGCGCATCGTGCGGACGGTGGGACAGGCGTTCGAGGTGTGCCACAAGCTGAGCCTGCAGCACACGCAGCAGAACGCCGACGGCCAGGAGGACGCGGACAGCGAGAGGAACGGAGACGACCTGGACGTGCCAGGTACCGCGCAGAGGAGGAGCTGTGGGGTGGTGTGGGGGCCCAGGAGCCTGGCAGATGTGGGGCACACAGGGACTGTCCCCCCACGCTGCCCCTTGGTGGCTGACACCTCTGGGCGATGGATTTGCACTGCAGCGCTGTGCTCCAGGCTCAGGCTGGGATCTTGCCCAGCAAGGACCCGTCTGGAGGTGTTAGCCTGATGCTCTCAGACATGCCCCTTGCTGAGAGCCCATTAGCAGTGCCCAGGGCTCTGCTCTGTGCTTGGCTGCACACTGCAAACATCACCCCGCTGCTGCTCCTGCACAGGAGGCCCCAAGCACAGACCCTCCTCGTGTCCCCAGGCATGGCCGGGCCTGGGCCAGCTCTCTGCAATTCCCAGAACGGACATTGCCGTGTTTCTGGTCTCCCATCAGGCTGTCAGGGCTGCAGGCAGGCCGCAGAGCCCAGTCTCTCTCAGCCCTGTGGGTAGAGGGTGCAGGGATGCCTGACTGGGGGGCTGCTGCTCCAGCCCCACCACCCTGAGCTCTGCAGGGTCCCAGCCTTGCTCCTTGTGCTGGAGGGGAGGCAGAAGTTTTGTCAGAGGTTCGTCAAACCCTTGCAGTGCCAAGCAGGACACACTGGCAGGTGCTGTGTGTGGATTCCCTGCCGTGCCCTGCCATGCTGAGGGTTGGATCCCGCACATCCCACCAGGAGCAGCCTGGGCTGTGGTTTCCTGCTGGCCTGTGTGAGCAGTGCTGTCCTGCTGACCTAATCATCGGGCTGCCCTGGGCCGCTCATTGTTTGCTTTTCCTCCACACAATGTCCCGGCCACGATATGCAGCTCCCCGGGGAATTCAGAGCATCTGTTTTTTGTTTTTCTTTCCCGTAATCTCTTGTTTACCTTTCTTCAGCTTTATCTGTGTTTTCTGTTCTCGGTGGCCCGTTTGTCCCACATCAGGGCTTTTGGCTGCCAGGTTTGGTGTGCTGGGGCTGGGGTTTGGCTGCAGCCTCCTCCCGAGCAGCAGCACCAAGGGCAGCCGTGTCCGTGCACCCGCTCCCCGCAGGGCTGGAGGGTGGGTGGCACCGTGGGACCCGCTGTGGGCATCGCTGCCCGTGCCACGGGTGAGCCAGGGCAGCCTGAGGTGCAGCAGGCCGTGCCCTGTCCCGCAGCCTGCCGCCTCTCCGGCGTGGACAGAGCGGCCGCCTCGGCCGAGGAGACCGACATCGACGCCGTGGAGCTGCCGCTGCCCGGAGCCGACATCCTGGACTTCAGCCGCGGCGTCACCGACCTGGACGCCGTGGGCAAGGAGGTGGGTGCCACACCAGGCCCAGGGTCCCTGGCCTGGGGGGTGCCACAGCCCCACCGCCCTGGCCTGCACCCCTCGGGGTCAGCAGCGATGGCGCAGCGTTCCCCAGCTCCTGGATCGAAGGCTGCCCTTTGGCTGGGGCCCAGGGCACTCCTGCTCAGCGCTGTGCTGGGGCTCGGCTGTGCGCAGCACACGGAAAGGGGAACGGGGCACAGCTGATAGGCATTTGTTTCCCACCAGAAACACAAAATAAAAGACTTCTTTGACACGGTGGAAATTCCCACAGGAAGCGTCAGCCTTTTTGGGAGTTTTCTACCTAAAGTATTTGGTTTGTTGTTGAAACTGAAAAAGTACTGTTTTCAAAGGCTGTAAGCACCCTCAGCAAAGTGTGCTTTGAGTGCAGCTGCTTCTTTTCTGGGTCTTCTGGGCGGCTGCTCTGTGCCAAAGCTCATGTGTGGCTCTCTGGGATCAGTGCCAGGGGATCACACCTTCAACTCTGTGTTTTGCAGAGCTGCCTCCACCCTGAAGATATCCTGACGGCGTCACCCAAGATGCTGCTGCCCTCATCTGCCCAGCTGCCCGACCTGGGAACACCGCTCTCTGCCCACCACCAGATGCAGCTCCTCCAGCAGCTCCTGCAGCAGCAGCAGCAGCAGACACAAGTGGCCGTGGCACAGGTTCTCCCCTCCGTTCTTTCCCGGGGGCAGCGGCAGGGCTGGGGCACACTGCTGAGCCCCTGGGTGCTGCTGGAGTCTCCTGCCTGGAGGCAGCGTTGAAGGCAGGCAGCTCCGTGGGGAGGGAGCTCCGTGAGGTGCTGGCTCTGCTTTGCCTCCAGGTGTCTGGGGCCCCTGCCCCTGGCTGCTCTGCAGTGCCCCAGTGACTGCTGTGTGCCTGGGCTGTGCAGCTGGCTGCTCATTCTCCATCAAGCTGTTTCTCACTGAGGCAGCTCTGGCTGCTTTATCCAACTCATTACCTGAGCTTTACTTGTTCCCTGACCCCTCACAGAGCTCGCTGCAATTCATCAGCTTTCTTCGTGGCCCGAGCCATGGGCTCCAGCAGCCTTTGTGCTGCCCCGTGCCTTTGCTCCTCTCGCATCAGTAGATCAGTATTTGTTGATCAGTTCTGGTTGAGCTGCTGCCTCCAGAGCCCAGATGCCTTTTGGGGTCAAAGACTGCCCAGTTGCTTTCCCCTCTGGAAGAGGGATCTGCATCCTTGGGGAATCCTTTGTGTCTGTCCAAGTACAGTGTTGCTCACAATCCAAAAGGCTCCACGGTGCCTGCTCAGAGTGTAAAATATTGCACCCCTTGCTCTTGGGCTGGCTTCACGGAAGGTTGTAAATCCCAGTCCTTTGCCTGGTCTCCTGTCACTCCCAGGCTTGCTGTGCCACCTCGCTGGCCACATCTGGGCCATCTTGGGGGGCGGGTGGCCCCCAGGGGCCCTGCAGCTGCAGGAGTAGCTCACAGCTTGGCAGGTACAGAGAGCTTCCTCTTCTTCCTCAAGGTCACTTTCTAGGCCACAGTAAAATAGCCTTTTGTGCTCGCTGGGGATATTTTTGTTTTGGGGTTATTTTTGGTTTGGATATTTTTTTTTAATTTAGTTGTAAATCTGAGCTTTCCTGGTTCCAGTCCCTGCTGGAGCAGTTGTAGGAGCCGTGGGTGGGTGCCAGGAAGGGGTGCAGAGCCAAAGTGGCCCCCAGGTCACTGCTGTTCCCTCGTGCAATGTACATTTCTGGGGTTCTCCTTGCTCGAATGCAGATCAGAGAGCTGCCCTGGGCAGGAGGGCACCTTCTTCCTCGGGGGCACGGCTCTGGGGACACAGATGTTCCTACAGGGGTAGTTGTGCTGAAATCAGTGGTGGTCTTTCCCATCTCCCAGAGCCAGGCTGAGCAGCCAGCTCACACCCCAGAGCCGTCCCTGCTCAGCAGCTCCCTGCCATGGGTGCTGCTCCAGCCCCTCCTTGCACAGAGGCCGCTGGCTGGGCCCTGTTTCTGGGAAAGCTGCCCAAAAAGACATCGCTTCCAGGGCCAGCGCCCTCGCACCGCGGCACCATGCAGTGTGTGGAGCCTGTTTCCTCTGCCGTGCCCCTCTGGCTCCTCCTGGGCTGCCCTTTCCAGGCACACCTTTCCATGTGCAGCTGCTGTGCACCATGGCAGCTCCGTCAACACTGCCCTCCTGGCCTGGAGCTCGTCCCTCAGGGAGGCCAGGGACAGTGAGCCCTGCAGCTCGTCCCTCAGGGAAGCAGGGGACAGTGAGCCCTGCAGCTCGTCCCTCAGGGGGGCCAGGGGACAGTGAGCCCAGCAGCTTGTCCCTCAGGGAGGCAGGGGACAGTGAGCCCTGCAGCTCGTCCCTCAGGGAAGCAGGGGACAGTGAGCCCTGCAGCTCGTCCCTCAGGGGGGCCAGGGGACAGTGAGCCCTGCAGCTCGTCCCTCAGGGAGGCCAGGGGACAGTGAGCCCTGCAGCTCGTCCCTCAGGGAAGCAGGGGACAGTGAGCCCTGCAGCTCGTCCCTCAGGGAAGCAGGGGACAGTGAGCCCTGCAGCTCGTCCCTCAGGGAAGCAGGGGACAGTGAGCCCTGCAGCTCGTCCCTCAGGGAGGCCAGGGGACAGTGAGCCCTGCAGCTCGTCCCTCAGGGAAGCAGGGGACAGTGAGCCCTGCAGCTCGTCCCTCAGGGAAGCAGGGGACAGTGAGCCCTGCAGCTCGTCCCTCAGGGAGGCCAGGGGACAGTGAGCCCTGCAGCTCGTCCCTCAGGGAAGCAGGGGACAGTGAGCCCTGGAGCTCGTCCCTCAGGGAAGCAGGGGACAGTGAGCCCTGGAGCTCGTCCCTCAGGGAAGCAGGGGACAGTGAGCCCTGCAGCTCGTCCCTCAGGGGGGCCAGGGGACAGTGAGCCCTGCAGCTCGTCCCTCAGGGAGGCAGGGGACAGTGAGCCCTGCAGCTCGTCCCTCAGGGGGGCCAGGGGACAGTGAGCCCTGCAGCTCGTCCCTCAGGGAAGCAGGGGACAGTGAGCCCTGCAGCTCGTCCCTCAGGGAAGCAGGGGACAGTGAGCCCTGGAGCTCGTCCCTCAGGGAGGCCAGGGGACAGTGAGCCCTGCAGCTCGTCCCTCAGGGAGGCAGGGGACAGTGAGCCCTGCAGCTCGTCCCTCAGGGGGGCCCGGGGACAGTGAGCCCTGCAGCTCGTCCCTCAGGGAAGCAGGGGACAGTGAGCCCTGCAGCTCGTCCCTCAGGGGGGCCAGGGACAGTGAGCCCTGCAGCTCGTCCCTCAGGGGGGCCAGGGGACAGTGAGCCCTGCAGCTCGTCCCTCAGGGAAGCAGGGGACAGTGAGCCCTGCAGCTCGTCCCTCAGGGGGGCCAGGGACAGTGAGCCCTGCAGCTCGTCCCTCAGGGAAGCAGGGGACAGTGAGCCCTGGGCTGGCACCGCCCGCACGCAGTGCCCGTGGGGAATGGCTTTGTCGCTGTCCCTCGTGGCTGGGGTGCTGCTGAGCCCTGGGACGTGAGCAGGGGTGGCCAGAGCCCTCAGCCCTGGGTCTGCCCCTGCTCACCCGCTGTGTCCCTCCCAGGTCCACCTGCTGAAGGACCAGCTGGCGGCAGAAGCGGCGGCACGGCTGGAGGCCCAGGCTCGTGTGCACCAGCTCCTGCTCCAGAACAAGGACCTGCTGCAGCACATCTCGCTCCTGGTCAAACAGGTGCAGGAGCTGGAGCTGAAGCTGGCGGGGAACACGACCAGTAAGCGCTGCCACCCGTTCCTCTCCCCTCGCCGCTAGCCAGGGCTGCGGGGGACACGCACGTGGGTGTTTGTCTTGGGGTTTTTGTGCATTTCCAGTCATTTATTTCAGAGGGTTATTTGTGCCCCTCTGGCCTGCCTTGTGTGTGTGCAGCAGGGTGCTTGCATGCAGCGTGGGAAGGGGCTTGGGGAGGGCTGTATGGACAGGTAGTCACCTGCCTCCATCAGCTGTACATCCGCTTTCCCCGGTGGCTGCGTGCTCCAGGCCAGCTCCATACCTGCCCAAGAGCCCCTACCTGACCTTCCTCTCCAGCAGATGTGGCCCTCAGCTCTCCTCAGGAGCTGGGCTGGAAGATGGCTAACTTCTTGTCCTGCAGAGCTGTCCCTTTGCTGGCCAGCAGCAGCTCCTGGCATTAGTGACACCAAATAAGCCCCTGAAAACAGCGAGAGTGGAGAGGCTGATACTCAAATGACCCCAGACTGGCCTCCTCCGGCCAGTGTGCAGCCAGCCGTGGTGGCCAGGGGATGCCCAGGCGAGCTCTCAGCCGTGCCCTTCTCTTGCAGCAGGCTCCCAGGACAGTCTGCTGGAGATCACCTTCCGCTCCAACGCGCTCCCCGTCCTCTGCGACCCGAGCACCCCGCAGCCCGAGGACACCCACCCGCCGCCGCTGGGCCCCAGCTCGGCTTTCCCCAGCGCCGTGGGCAGCCCCATAGGTAGGAACGACTGTCTGGTGAAGCTGGAGTGCTACCGCTTCCTGCCGGACTCGGGGCCGCCCGGCCCGGAGCCAGCCCTGGGCAGCCTGGAGCTCATCAAGTTCCGAGAGTCCGGCATCGCCTCCGAGTACGAGTCCAACACGGACGAGAGCGAGGAGCGCGACTCCTGGTCCCAGGAGGAGCCGCCGCGCCTGCTCCACGTCCAGCCCAGGCAGGACCTGGGCGACAGCCTGGAGGACGAGATCGCGGTGTAGGGGTCAGAGGAGGCGGTGCACAGCAGCCAGGACCTGCGGGGGCTGGGAAGGAGCCCCACGGCCCTGGCAGGGACGGGACAGCCCGGAGGGAGGGGGCAGAGCAGGGAGCGAGTGGAGGTGAGGATGGAGCCGAGCAGGGAGCCAGTGGAGGTGAGGATGGAGCCGAGCAGGGAGCCAGTGGAGGTGAGGATGGAGCCGAGCAGGGAGCCAGTGGAGGTGAGGATGGAGCCGAGCAGGGAGCCAGTGGAGGTGAGGATGGAGCCGAGCAGGGAGCCAGTGGAGGTGAGGATGGAGCCGAGCAGGGAGCCAGTGGAGGTGAGGATGGAGCCGAGCAGGGAGCCAGTGGAGGTGAGGATGGAGCCGTGGCCAGGCCGTGTGCTGGGCGTGCTGTGCTCCGGCCTGCGGGGGCTTGTGCGCTGAGCTGCAGCATCCCTGCTTTGCAGCAGACCCTGAGCTGACAGCTCCTTGTGCTCCCCTCTGGGCCCATCTCCCTTCAAACTGTGTGTCCAGGTGAGGCAGAGTGAAGGACTGCGGCTGGGTTAGCCCCTGCTGCTGCTGGGGAAGCAGTGAAGCAGTGAAAGGTGTTGCTGGGGGAACAGGAGAGCAGTCTAGGGCGGTGAGCAGGGACAAGAGGGGACAGCTCAGAGGTGGTGAGCGAGGACACAGCAGCTGGTCGGGCTCTCTGCGTGGTGGGCAGGCTGGGGGACGAGTACAGGACCACGCTAGGTGAGGGTTGGTGACAGTGCACTGTCAGAGTGGGTCTGTGAGTGAGAAGTGAGGCATTGAGGGACACTGGGGATGAGCCTGGAAAGGATTTGAAGGGGTGAGCTGAGCTTGCACAGGCTGGCCAGGTGCAGGCAGCTGCTGGCAGGGGGATGTGGCATTTCCAGGACAGGGTTTTTCAGTGCCAAGGCAGGTGGAGGCCATGCAGGCAGAGCCTGCTCCGCTGCCAGGCTGGAGCAGAGAGGAAGGCACGGCGCAGTGTGGAGCAGGGAGCCAGGGCATGCAGCACCAAGCTGTGGAGTGTCCTCCCCCTAATCATCTAATCCTTTGGCTCCTCAGCCAAAGACTTTTTTGTGCTCTCAAGTCACATTTTCAAACACTTCCCATCACCACAAACTCCCTGCTTTGCTTTATAGACAAACCCTCCCATTTCCAAGCAGTTGTTTTGCCCCAGACCAAGCCTGGGAGCTGCAGTGCTGGCATTGGCACCTTCAGGGATGAGCACACTTCCAGCCCTCGATGGAGAGTGAATTGCTGCTGTCCACAGGGGTGCTTCATCACACCTCTGGTTTGCACCCTCTGGAAAAGTGAATCCAAATCCTCAGGGTCCCCCACCAGCCCTTGAGACACTTATGGCTGAAAGCCATCTGTGGGGGCTTGCAAGGGATCCAGAGCTTGTTCCTTTTCTGCAAACACTTCTATCACCTGCCTGGTGCTGAGCCTCTACGAGGCCATGATTGAAGGGGTATGAACCACAGTCCTGATGTCCACCCTGCTTCATGTGGAAGCACTCGATGAGGTGGGGATTTGGCACAGTTTTCCTCCCCATCCTCCCTCCTGTCCTGCTTCTGCTTTGCTTTGTTGCTTGCTACTCTCACTTTCGCCAGCTCTGTCTCTGCTCAATCTGCCTGCAGCTAACCCCTGGCTGGCACCACCTCTGGGGCTCCTCCAGGGCTCAGCCTGGCTGCTGAGGAAGGTGCATCACTTCTCTCTGCCCCGGTGCCCTTGGGGCTGAGGGCTGCTGAGGAGCAGTGTGTGCATGAGATCCCGGGGTCAGCACGAGCTGTGCTGTGCACCCTCCACCACACAAGACTGAATGGACTTGAGGAACCAGAGGGTCAAGTGGGAAGGAAAGAAGGACATGTTTCAGTGTCCCCAGCAGTGCCTGGTGCCCAGGGGAGCTCTGCACCAGCCACAGAGCAGGCAGAGTGGGAGAGGATGCTGTTTGGTACCTGGTGCTCCTGTCCTCGAGGCACCACTGTCTCCATATGCCCTGTCCCACATGTCCCCACGTGCCAGCCCCTCTGCTGGGGAGCCGACATCCCACTGCCAGCTTGCAGCAGCTGAGGGTGCAGTCAGGGGGTGTGAGGCTGGTCCAGCTGGGAGGGAGAGGTGGGCATGACAGCAAGCACGAGGCACGGCGCTTACAGGGTAGGGAGGGTTGAGCTTGGACAGGGATTTCGGTGTGGGCAGACAGATCATTCAGGGGAAAGGACAGCAGAAGCTCAGCTCTACACACGAAGCAGAGAAGGGAGAGCCTGAGAGGAGCAGCAGCAGGCCAGAGGTCTCTTCCAGGCTGGGCTGCCTCAGGAAGCAGGTGGGGGAATCATCTCTTGGGCCACGGCTCCGGTCCATCCCTGCCGCACACACAGAGCTCAGGCTGTGTCCCGTGAGGGGCTGTGGGGACCAGCTGTGGCCTTGGGCTCCTGCCCCACACTCTGCCCACAGGGGACAGTGGCAGGTGCCCCACAGGGGACAGTGGCAGGTGCCCCACGGGCCGAGGGGGTGCTGCCAGGGCCGGGTGGGATGCTGCCAGCCTCATGCTGCACCGTGGGTGTACACATGTAAATGACCCCTCCTAAGTCAGCACTGCCTCCAAGACTCCTCTCTAGCCTCTCACTTTTGTTATGGACCTTGACAGGGGTTTTATAGCTATATTTTTTGTCCTTTCTTTTCCTACAACTGTCGTATTACTAACTGTTGACTCAATCTGTCTGGGAAGCCAATCTGTCAATGTAAGTGCACTTAACCCTTGGGTGTTGTCATTAGTCAACTGGCTTTTGCTAAATAAATCTTTCTATTTCTCAAGGCTTTCTGTTGTCTCTTTCTTCTCACTGACTCTGTCTTTCTGTACTTCCTTCCCTCTCCATGCTGGGTGCCAGCACCAGCAGTGGCATCCTCTGGCCTTGCAGAGACCCTCTCCAACCTAAGCTTCCTGTCCTGTGGGACCCCTGCTCGTGGTGCCAGCCCCAGGATGCCCACGAGAGCGAGGTGCCCAGAATATTGCTGGGAGTAGAGGTGTTTCAGTCCTGCCCTTCAGCCACTGCACATCACAGGCTTGTCTCAGGGCTGATCCAACAGCTTGAGGGAGCCAGGGGCTTCCTGGCATCTGCAGAGCTCCCCACGGAGATGTAGAGGTGCTAATCCGCACTTCCAGGGGCTCGGGGAATTTTTGGCTGCAGGAGAAGGAAAAGTAGGGAAGAGGTGTCTTAAAGGATGGCAGAAGTGTTGTGCAGACAAAAGCAGCGCACAGGCAGGAGCCGGCTGCTCCTGAATTCATTCTGCTGCTGGCAGGAGCGGTGGAGCAGTGCCCTCCGGTGGCAGCCTGGCTGCTGGGGCTGCACAGACACCCCGGGGGCTGCACAAACACCCCAAGGGCTGCACGGACACCCCGGGGGCTGCACAGACACCCCAAGGGCTGCACGGACACCCCGGGGGCTGCACAGACACCCCAAGGGCTGCACGGACACCCCGGGGGCTGCACAGACACCCCAAGGGCTGCACGGACACCCCGGGGGCTGCACAGACACCCCGGGGGCTGCAGCCTCCTGTGCCTTGAGCTCCTGCTCCCCCAGGAGCTCGGGCCTGCAGGAGCCCTTTGCAGCTGTAGCCCTCCTGGAGCTGTGCTGGATGTGGGTCTGGAGCAGCCACGCTGTGGGGAGGATGGGGCAGCACTGGTTGCCACGCTGGAGCACAGGCTGGCACTTGAAAGCTGTGAGTTTGTCCTGGACCGTGATGCTGGCTCTGCTGCTGGCCAGCCGGTCCCTCTTGGGCTGGAAGTCATCTGGGGAGCCAGAAAAGAGCTCTTCAAGAGGTTGTCAGGCTGCTTGCACCCCCGAGAGCTGGTGTCCAGGCTGGAGGAGAGGCTGCCCAGACACTGCTGGGTGGCTCTCTTGGTGCAGATGAATAGCTGTAGGATGAACCCCAGGGCAGGTAGATGCTGCAGGTGCAGGCAGGGAGCTCGCTGTTCAGCAGGACTGTGTGGCCACAGAAGGCAGAGGAAAAGGCCTGCAGTAAGTTGGGTATCCCTGTAAGAGTCTAGCCCACCACGAGGCTGGAGCAGTGCTGGGAACCCTTCCTCTCTGCCTGTCCCATGGGATGTGGAGAGGGCTGTCTCTGTCCCAGTATGTGCTCCTGGCAAGCAGAGGTAGAGTTGGACAGAGGATGCTGATGGGCAGTGAGGCCCCAGAACAGCTCACCCAGGAGCTCACCCAGGAGCTGGCTGGAGCCATCACAAAGACCCACACTGACACAGAGGCAGCCACAGGGCTGTGAGCTGGCACTCCTGGGGGCAGCCCCCACAGCTTCAAGGCTAATGGCAGTCCCAGCTTCAAGGACTCTTGCTGGGAAGACACGGTGGAGAAGCCAGTGTAGCTCAGAGGTGGGGTGTGATTGCAGAGCGCTCTCCCCAGCAAGGACCTGCTGCCACCACCAGAGACAGCCTGGGCTGAGCTGAGGGAGCCATGGTGGGGTGGGCAGTGCAGAGCCCAAACTGTGGGTGCCCCGGGAGGAGGCCCCGTGGCTTTACCAGGGTGTGGCTGACAAGGGACCCCCATGTGAGTCCCATCTCTTCAGGCAGCACGACAGGTCTGAGCAGGGGTTTGGCAGCACACCTCCCCTGGCAGGGTTGGAAGGGACACTTCGCTTCCACACCTCTTCCCTTGCCGTTCCCCTGGTAAATGCTCGCTTACTCTCTCTTTTTCCACAACCTGCTTCCCAAGTCGCTTGGTGTCAGGTAAGAGAAGCTCTCAGCATGTTGGCAGTGCCAATGTGGAGCCCGGGCTCGCTGCTATCCTGTCTTGCCCCACGCTGGTCCCCCGTGCATGCACTTCCCTGGGCAGCCCTGGCATGCCCTGGCTGCCCACAGCCTCTGCAGGGCTGTAGGAACATCCTCCCAGTCCCCAAATTTGTGTTCCTATAGTGCTGGCGGACCGGCCCTGCTGGGATCCCCCCTCCAGCCTGGCTCACGTCCTGTCTATTCCCTTTCCCCCTCCAGTGGACCAGAGCATGTTTGAGAACGCCAGCGCCGGCACGGCACCCACGCCACGGGCCCAGCACGTCCCTGCCGCGGCGGGCACCCTGCCCCAGCCCTGCCGGCCCGCTGGCAGCCAGCACCTCCGCAACCTGGGCAAGGCCGTGGGCGCCAAGGTGAGCGACCTCCTGCGCCGCAAGGAGCCGGCCGGCCTGCCCGGCGTGGGAGCCATGGAGGTGAACGCCAGCGCGGGCGCCGTGCTGGGCACGGGACAGCCGGCTGCCGAGGACGGGTGAGTGTCCCCACACTGTGCACCCCGTGCAGGGCCATTGGGACAGGCTGGAGGGGCCCAGCACGGCGCTGTGTACAACTGTCCCTCTGTGCTTGCAGGGCTGTGGGGCTGGATGCCTTTCCCCGGCTGGAACCCCCGCCACCCATCACCAAGAAGCGGACGCCGCGCGCTCTGAAGACCCCCCAGGACATGCTCATCGCTCCGCAGCCGGAGGGGACCAGCATGGGGAGTGGTGTGGAGGAGCCTCCGGAACCACCCACAGCCCACCCTGACCCCACAGAGGAGCAGCTGGGGATGGGGGACCCGTCTCCTCCAGAACACCCTGGCGTCCCCAGCGTGACAGGCGCCCAAGTGCCCGCTGGGGACCAGCCTGCCAGTGCCTTACCCGTGCCCGACCTCATCCATAAGGGCAGCCGGGAGAGCCAGTGGCCAGTGGGTGAGAGGGCCACTGAGATGTCACCCGGCACAGAGAAGCCCTCACGGAGAGCGGGGCTGGAGCACGAGCCACCAGGGAGCACAGGGCGGCCAGAGCCACGTAGCCCTGGCTGGGAGGTGGAGGGGACCCATCCTGACCTACTGTCCTTTGAGTAGCAGTGGGTAGCTGTGACACGGGCACCGTGGGGGCTGGCTCTCCCAGACTTGTCTCTTGCTGCCACTTGCCTTTTCTGGGGTGATTATTTTGGAAAGGGGAAAGCCTCGGGGTGGAAGGAGCCATTGCTGCCGGGTGTGGGCTCTGGGGAGCCACGACAACCCGCTTCTCCCCAGATTCCCAGGAGGGGCACAGTCTCACCAGGGCTCCTGCAGTCCCATTCTGGGCCTATTCACCCTGGTCGGTGCCAAGCTCCTGTCCTGCCACAGTGCCACTGCCACCCTGTCTGCTGCCAGGAGCCTTGCTGAGCTGGGGACCAAGAGGGTGTGTGGGGGTAGAAGTGCCAGCCTGCCCCAAACCCCATGGGCTCTGAGCATCCTGTGAGCATCCCACAAGCACCACGCACTCCTCCGTGTCTGCACTGGCTGCCTTGGTCCAGAGGATTTCCCAGCTTATGCCATGTGCTTGCTGAGATTCCCCGTGCTGGGGCAGCAGCAGGCTCACCCAGCCCTAGTGCCTGGTGCCAGCGAGCCAGGACAGCAGATGTGTCCAGGGCCTTCTCCAGGTGCTGGAATCGTGGTGTTTCTCTGCTGAGTGCCATCCCCTTGCAGACCTGAGCTCTGGCAGGGCACAGGGCTGGGCACCTGAGACTGCACAGCTGCTGGCCAGAGGCTCTGGCAGGGAGCTGAGCTCTCTGTGAGACCCCCTTCCAGCTCCTGCTTGTTTCTTGGTCTCGTCCCAGCCACCATGGACAGAACTGTCCAGGCAGGCAGCCCTCTCCATGTGGGCCGGTGTCACTGCTCCCCTTTATTTCCTGGGACAGTGGTCTCTGTGAGACTGGGACACGAAGCCAGTGCAGTCCTCTGATACTGCTGTATGAGTGTTTTGCCATGGATTACAGGAGGGGTTAGCCAGCCTGTGCCAATGCAAGGAAGCAGCTGTGAGATGGAACTTCTTGCTTAGAGCTTTTATGTACATCCACCACAAAGGTGGTTTACAGAGGAAAAGCTCCAAAGCCCCGGGTTGGGTTGGAGGAGCCCAGGAGCTCGTGGATAGGCCTGCTCACAACTCCTGGGCCACTCAGGGTGGTTGGGCTGAAGCTTCCAGCACCCAAAGCCACACTGTCCCACTGAAGGAAGGAAGCTGTGAGCATGGATCCCATTGCCCTGGGAGCAGCCACCCGTGTCCTTGCCATTGGAGCGGTGATGCCATCCATGGTGGCTCTGGGGCCCTGCAGCTCTCAGCTCTGGGAAAGCCCTGCTCAAGAGTGAGGGGATGCAGAGCTGCACAGAGCCCGTGTTCAGTGCTGAGGTGTCACACACCCTGTGGCAATGTGATCACGCTGTGCATGGCTGCCTCCACCCGCAGATACAGGGGGTGTTTGCTGCCCAGCTCTGCACTGCAGTGTAGGTGTTGATGGAAACAGCTTCAGCCCCCTCTGAAGAACCAGCATCTTCCATCACTGTGATCCCAAGGGAACCTTCTTCCCCTTAAGGGAGGGCCGACACTTACAGCCGGCCCAGTCCCTTTATTTATGTTGTCAGCGTGCTTGTGTGTGGTTTGGGACAAGAGATGCAGATTGCACAATAAATTTTCTTTTTCTTTTTTACCGACTGATGTGTGGCGTTCCCTTGATGGGAGAGGACACCCTGCACGACCCTGTCGCCATCCTGGTGGGGAGTCAGGGGCAGGGGGGGAGTTTGGGGTGGAGAACGTGGCCGCCCTGGCACTGAGGGGACGGGAGCCATGGCTGCTTCTGGGCTGAGGGCGTGCGAGCCCCGGGAGGGCTGAGGGTGCTGGATGATGATCCTCAGGCTGAGGGAAGCGGCTCCCGGGGGTGCCCGGGCTGAGGGAAGCGGCTCCCGGGGGTGCCCGGTCTGAGGGAAGCGGCTCCCGGGGGTGCCCGGGCTGAGGGAAGCGGCTCCCGGGGGTGCCCGGGCTGAGGGAAGCGGCTCCCGGGGGTGCCCGGGCTGAGGGAAGCGGCTCCAGGGGGTGCCCGGACTGAGGGAACCGGTTCCCGGGGGTGCCCGGACTGAGGGAAGCGGCTCCCGGGGGTGCCCGAGCTGAAGGGAAGCGGCTCCCGGGGGTACCCGGGCTGAGGGAACCGGCTCCAGGGGGTGCCCGGACTGAGGGAACCGGTTCCCGGGGGTGCCCGGGCTGAGGGAACCGGCTCCCGGGGGTGTCCGGGCTGAGGGAACTGGCTCCCGGGGGTGCCCGGGCTGAGGGGACGGAGCCCCGAGGCTACTGAGGTGCTGGAGCCCGCCCGTGCCCGGGCTGAAGGGACCGGGCCTCGGGGGTGCTAGGGGACAGAAGCCTGGTTGCTGTCTGGGCTGAGGTCGTGCGAGCCCGGGAGTGCTGCGGGCGCTGGAGCCGGCCCGTACCGGCGGTCCCTGCGGAACCGAGGGCCCCGCCCCGCCGAGGCGGTGCCGCCGGCCGTGCCGCCCCGTTTCCGGTGTCATGGCGGCCGGAGCGCGGCGGCGGCAGGGGCCGGGGCCGGGGCCGGTGCCGGGGCAGCGGCGGGGCGGCGGCGGGACGGCGATGTGAGGCGGCACGGCGCCATGTCGGGGTGCGCGTGGGGCGCGGCGCCGCCGCTGCTGGAGGCGCTGGGCCGGCTGTGGGAGGTGCAGGCGCCGCTGGGCAGCGGCTCCTCGGCCTCGGTGTACCGGGTGCGCTGCTGCGGGGACCCCCGGGCCCCCCCCGGCGCCGTCAAGGAGTTCGTGCCGCCCCCGGGGCCGCGGCCCGGCCCCGCTCGCCGCCCCGGCGCCCGCCCGCCCGCCGCCGACTGCGCCGAGTACGGGTTCCGCAAGGAGCGCGCCGCGCTCGAGCAGCTCCGCGGGCACCGCAACATCGGTAACGGCACCCCCGCACCCCTGCGCCCTCCCCGAACCCAGACAGCCCTTCCCGGGCACCCTCTGTCCCCCCAGGGCTGGCTCCCCCTGCCAAACCCGTGTCTCCAAGCCAGCCTTTCGGCCAGGGAAGGGAGCTCCGGCGCCTTTGGGAATACAGCCCAGGCCGCTGTTCCGCTGGGATTGGCACCCCGGGGGGCGGATTGGGGGGCTCCGAGCCCGGACACCCCGGAGCAGCTTCCCTGCAGCGGGTGCTCCCGGGTGGGGGATCTGCGGGTGACATCCCCCAGGGAGACGGGCAGAGCGGCTCACTGCGGGCAGGGCACCCCGGAGTCCTCCTTTGGGCAGGGTGCCAGAGCCCCGGCCAGGACTGTGTTCACTGCGGGACAGCAGTGGCGCAATGTGTTCCCACTGGGCTGCAGCTTCTGGGCTGCCTTCGTGGGTGGGAACGAGCCTGGGAAGGGAGGAAGCCTGTGTGTCAGAGGTGATTGCTGGAAGTGCCGAAGTTCACCCACCACTGATAACTTTTTGTCGGTGTGAAATGGTTTTTAATGCCACAGCGTGCCTGGATGCCCACACAGCACATGGGTCCCCCGTCTGCACAGTTTGTCCCTGGATGAGGTTGACACGTCTCTAAAGAGTGGCCCCTTGTCCAGTTTGCCCGCTGGGATGTGCTTGTCCATGCTGCAGAGACTGTCATGAGCAGGAGTGCTCGGCCCTGTCACCTCAGCAGAGCCTGGGGAGTGTTGTGACCAGCCTGTCCAGAGCTCCTAGGGGTGACACGGCTGGTTTTCCCTTGCTGCTTCCTCCCTGGTTCTCCGTCTCTCTGAACATCACCCGTTCCAAAACATCTGAGCTGCCTGCCACAGCTTTTGTGGTGTGCAGCGTGGGAGGTGCTGGCCGCGCGCTCCTTACCTGTCCCCGTGTCTCGTTGCAGTAACGCTCTACGGCGTGTTCACCAACCACTACTCTGCCAATGGCCCGTCTCGCTGTCTGCTGCTGGAGCTGCTGGACATCAGCGTGTCCGAGCTGCTGCTGCACTCCAGCAACCAGGGCTGCTCCATGTGGATGATCCAGCACTGCGCCCGAGATGTCCTGGAAGCCCTGGCTTTCCTGCACCACAAAGGCTACGTGCACGCAGACCTCAAGCCACGCAACATCCTGTGGAGCGCAGAGGAGGAGTGCTTTAAGCTCATTGACTTTGGACTTAGCTTCAAGGAGGGGAATCAGGTTTGGAATGTGCTACTCTTGAGGCAGATGGCTCTGTGTTCAGTTGTGTGGTGGCCCTGTGATGTTTTCCAAGTGGGCTGATCAGAGCAGGAGCTGAGCTGGTGCTGAGGGTTTACTGGAAAAGGTTAAAATGTTGTCTGCCTCAGACACCAAAGCTGTGTTCCCATTCTCCTTGCATGTCTCTGGTTTCTGTTGATGTCTTAGCCTTTGTGCTACAAATTCCAATGTTAATGATGCACTGAGAAAGTAGTGTCTCAGCTTCCTGGAAAGTTTGCTAGTTTTCATGTGGTCAGACGAGTGGGAGCACCCAGAAATGTAGAATTCCGTTATTATGTGTAGTAGTAATCCAGGCTTTGCCATCAGCCTCCCCAGCCAAGAGTGTTATCTCTGGCAGCGTCCTTGTGCTTGCCTTTACTTTCACCCTATCTTCAGCAGCCTCCCTTCCTCAGGAAGTCTGGATGTTTCTTTCCCACACAAATCCATAGTCTGGTCCTGGGTGGGCAGTGTCTGTTCTTTACTGACACAATCTCTGCCTGTTCTCCTCTCTGTCCCATTTGCTGGTCTCCTGCTCAGTCCTCTTGCTGTCACTTTTGCTTTGGTGATACTGAGTTGTTTGTCCTTGTCCATTCTATTCTCTTCCATGGCTTCTGATGGAAGCAGAGAGCTTCCTTTCACTCCTCCCTCTCTCAGTAGCAGCCTGTGAGGAGTCTCAGTAAAGCTTTCCCATCAGGTAACCTTGTAGCACACTTGCCTTTAATCACTGGGTGATGGATGGTAAATTTTTCTGTGCCTTCCTACAGTGTCCTGGTTTGTCCCTATTCCACGCACTTCACTCACTTAGCAGTTTTAAATTTATGTACTTTTTTACTGCTTTACCTGGTATTGACAGTGCAGCCCACTGATTGTGAGTGTCAGAGGGTTGTGTGGGTGACCTCTCTCTGAATTCTTTGGTACAGGAGTTGCTTTTAATGTTTGGACTTCTTAACTCCCCCGTGTTGTCTTCAGTTCTCCCACATTCTTGGCTGAGTTTCTGGTGGTAATCTGTTGCTGTCTATCAGCAAAATACACTCTCCTGGTGTCCTGTGTCTAATGCAGATATTTTTATTTAATTCAGGTCTGTGTTTTGCTGCTTGCTGTGTGAGTTGCCTCATAATAGTTGATGGGGTGTTTTATTTGCTTCCATGGTTTCTTCCAGTCTGCTTTCTTTGGGCTGAGTTTCCTTTGCCCTTTCTCAGAAACACACTGGTTGTATGGGTGAGCCTTGTGACCTCGCTTTGAATATGCACCAGGTACCAGTGTACCGTCCCCACCCCTGCCTTGGGCCACAGCCTTTGTGCATAATTTCCTTATCTCAGTCCAAGACCACGCTACTTTTATTTATGACAGCCCTGCCAAGCTTATCCTTACACAGAATTTCCTGCTATTGCCGTGTAACAGGGAATGGTTATACACAGAGCAAGGTCTCACCCACTTTCAGCTCTCAAAATGCTTTAGGTGGTAGGAGTGAAATTCCATCTCGCTCTTTTTGCTGGTGCCATTGACCACAGTGCTTTCTCTATCTGTAAATGTTGTCTGGGGGCCTGCCAAGCTGCTGCTGTTGCCATGCTGGAGGTTCTGCTCCCCACTGATAGGAGCAGGGACACGGGTGAGCAGTTTGTGTATCATTCTTAAGCTCATAAACCACTTTTGAGCTCTGTTGCTGGAAGATGTCTTCTGTAAACTTTATTTTCAGTCAGGGAACCACATAATCTTGGTCTGAGTATATTCTCATGGTAAGAATTCCTAATCCTGTGCCTTATCCAGGAGGAAGTAGGCTTGCATATTCTTCTGTCATTCCTGGAGCTGCATCAGTGTGACTAAAATAAGCCCCCACGTGTTAAAAAGGCCAGCATGCAGTTTGTCTTTGGACACTTTGAAGAATTGGCTGGACAAAGGCACATCTGACTGACCAGGTATTGCCTGGAGCCTTCAGAGCAGCCCCTCCAGCCAGTACTTGTGTGATTCTCTAATTCCCTGTTTTCTTTGGAGCAGGCAGCCCTGGCAGCTGGGCAGGTACTGATTGCTGCAGCACTTGAGGCTTCAAGGGGAGATGGGAGAGGTGCATGGGAAGTGCCTTTGATGATTTCCTTGTCTGAGCATTTTAGCTGCCTGCTTCCAGAGAACATCAGCACCTGGATAATGGCAGCAGCTGGTGGTGCTCAGTGCTCAGACAGGGCTGTCTGTGCTCTCAGGCAGATGATGTGGGAGCAAACTGTGGCTGCTCAGCCCTTAGCCCAAAATTTCTAGCATTGTCTGCATGTAGGAGAGGTTAAAGGGCCAGTGCACAGGGACATCCAGCCCCCTCCTCCCAGCAGTGCTGTCTTTCTGAGGTCAGATGGTAGTGCTGTTTTGCTGGGAGATGTTTTTCTTCCAGACAGTCCTGCTGTTCCCTCAGCACAGCAGTATGGGGTGTTGAACTGCCTGCCTTGCACAGCCAGCTCTACAATGCTTTCTGTCAATTTAGCAATGGTGTTTTGGGGACCCCTGTGGAAGGATATCAGAACTGATTTAAGGATAGAGTGGAGAACCTGAGTGTGGAAAATCAACTTTTTCTGTGTGCTTGGTCTCCTGCAGGATGTGAAATACATTCAAACAGACGGGTATCGGGCTCCAGAGGCAGAACTGCAGAACTGCCTGGCGCAGGCAGGGCTCCAGAGTGAGACAGAGTGCACCTCTGCTGTGGATCTGTGGAGTCTGGGAATCGTTTTACTGGAAATGTTCTCAGGAATGAAACTGAAACATACAGTCCAATCTCAGGAATGGAAGGTGAGACAGCTCTTGCTTGCACCAAATGAATCCTTCTGCTTCTTGTTCATAATCTGGATTTGTGAGGCAACACCTGGCAACTAGGTAGCGTTTCCAGGATGTTTATCTAATCCTATTGCCTTGAGAATTAAGATTCCTGAGCCTTAAAGACCTACCTGCCCTGTGGGACTGGCGTGTCTGAATGCTACTTGTGTTCAGGTTACTGAAATAGGAGTGTTCCAGAAGTCTCTGTTTGGAGCCTGTGCCTTGCCTACATTTGGTGAGCAAACTGTGCTGGCTGTAGTTGTGGCATAGGAGGAAGAACAAAATCAATGGCTGATGGCTGTCAGCTAGTTCAGCAGCACAGTGACAGAGGAATTACTGCTGGGTTTAGTGTAATGTTAGCTGTGATTTGGGGATCTTCTTCTAAGTCTGTATCCTGAGAAGGGGAAAGCTCTGTTTTGTGAGCCTTGGAGCCTGACTCTCCTCTGTTCTGTGTGAAGTAACTTTCTGTGTTCCCTTTCCCAGAAAGGATATCCTTTCAGCATCACGATCTCCACAGTAACAGTGAAGTTTCCCACACGTGGGAATTTCCAGCTTTTGCTGGCAAATGGGAAAAAGTGAATTTGATGTGAGCCTGCTAGTTTAACATGTGAGGCTTGGGGATTGGGGATCTCTCACAAAAGCCCAGAGAAGCACAGCCCTCTGCATCCACTCTGGAAAGCCATCAGATGCTGCAAGCTTTGCACAGTCTGGTTTTTACCTCCCTAACCACTGTTTCTTTTCTTTCCAGACAAACAGTTCTGCCATCATTGATCGCATATTTTCCAGTGAGGGGGTGGTTAATTCAGCCATTCCAGCTTATCACCTCAGAGACCTTATCAAAAGGTACTGTCACATAATTCATAACTGTTGCTTAAAGATGTGCTCTGCAAAGACAAGCCTTGCTCTTAGCAACTTAGAGCTCACACATAACACTTCCTTTTCTTTTTTTTAATTTTTTTTTAATCTCCCACTGTGCTGGTAACAAGTGCAAGCGTTAGCAGAGATGCTTCAGTTCCTCAGATTTTGGCACAGTTTGGAGTAAGCACATAGAGAGTATCAGTCATGATGCTGATCATTTGCTGTTTTTGCACTGGCAGCAGATTGTATTTGGAGAAAACTGCAGATTTTGCTGCTTTTGGAGATTCTTACCATAAAAATGAGGGAGGGGGCAGAAAGTGCTGCTCTCCACTGCTGCCAGGATTCAAAGGCACTTTTGCAGCTCTCCTGAGGAGTCTGCCAAGGGGGATTGTTTTCACTGTCCTGTGACTGTGCTCTGAGGCTACAGAGGGAATGAGGACACAACTTGGCAGAAATAGCATTGGGAGCCCCTGGTAAAGCCAAGTTAGGGATATTCTCAGGCATGCTCTGGGTTATTAGCTGCTTTGAATCCTATTTGTGAAAAGATCAGTGTGTGATCACTCTCATAAGACTGCATGTATGCCCGAAACATGGGATGAATGGCCTGAGGATGTGGAACATGCTGTGTTCCTTGTAGACTTGTAAGTGAGCAATTTCCATTATTTGGTGCTGAGAGACATCAAGAAGGAAAGCTTGCTTTGCCATCTACCCAAAATGCTTTCAGGGGATCCTTCTGGTGTCCCACTCTCCTCCTTGTACCATAACCACCCCAAAGTTAGGGTGTTCCTCTGTGCTAACTTCTGCCTGAGTGGGATGTGTCAGTGCAGGAACGTGGCATGCATGAACATAAAGTGTCTTCTCTTGCAGCATGCTTCATTGTGACCAAGGAAAACGAGCCTCTGCTGAGAAGGCTTTATGCAGCCCATTCTTCAGCATTCCCTTTGGTAAGCTGTGGCTGTGGCCCCTGCTCAGGATTCTCTCAGCATGTGCTGGAAGCAGCACAGAGGGAAATTAACTGTTGTTTCTTGGTCTGGTCTCATTGCTGCTCCTCAGTGGCAGCTCTCAATTGCCAGCTCTCCATGGCACCACAGGAGGGAGGTCAGAGTGATGCCTGTGCTCTCAGAGCTGCCCTACTCCTCCAGCCCCACAGGCTGTCACTTTTTCCTAGCTGGACTCTGATTAAACTCTGCCCCCAAGAGTGTACTGGCAGCAGAATTCATCTGAGGGCACAGAAATAACCAGGATATTTACCTAACATTCTGGCTGTTGAGGTGCTTTTGAAGAGTGCAGTGCTATTTATGGTGAGTGGGTGGGTTTTCTTACAGCAAGTGTTTCCCAGTTCAGAAATCACCAGGAATGTGAACTCCTTGGGCAGTGGCTGGGGGTGGCATCTGCTGCTGCCTCTGCACAGGTCAGATAGTCCCAGTGTGTCTGTGGTGTGAGCCTGTTTCTGCAGTGACTGGCCTACAGTGGCAGGCCATGGACAGATGGCACTCTCATCTGGTGCTGTCCCTTGGATTTAATGAAATAGTGTTCTTTCCTCAAGATCTCCCCATGTGCTTTGCAGGCAGTCAGCAAAGGTGGGCTAACACCTTTGTCAGTCCCTGTGTTCTCTTCCAAATGCAACTCAGTAGCATTCTCCAGAGCTTGTCTGCTCTCAAGAGCACCAGTGAGGTGTTCTGCTGCATAAATTAATGCTTCAGGCTGAGCTAGCATTTCCCCTTGAGTCTTAGCCCTGCTTTTCTTAAGCTCCTTGGTTACCTTGCAGCAAAGATTGTTAAGTATTGGTCCTTATAGATTCTGATATTTCTGTATGTTAGGCAAAGGTAACAAACTCATTCCTGTGTTCAAACTTCACATGTGTCTCAGAAGCTGTTCTAATCAAAGCTGCCTTCCCTGGCTGAGCCTTGCAGCCAGCAGTGCTTTGGAGCAGAGGGAATTGTATGTTGGCAGTGCTTTCTGGGCAGGTTTTAAACACACAGACCTCTAACTGTACCGAGGAAGGTGCTTCTGTGGCTACTGCTCCGAGTTTATATAACAGCTTCCATTTTTCTGAGGTCTCTTGGCTGCTTCTTTTCTTTGCCAGACTTGCACATACGCTTGTCTGCACAAAGAAGCATTTACTGCTGCTTTCCCAGCAAGTCAGAAAATGATCTGGCATTGCCTTTCACTTGGACACGGCTTTTCTGTTTAGAGCAAAGGCAGCTGAGAATAGCTTTCCTTGTCATTTACAGCTAAGTCTTGTCTTTCCAGTTCATCAAGTCCTTTCCTGTGCTGTCAGTGTGGTTGGTGTCACCTGGCATTTGCAGAGGAGCAGAGGAGCTGGGCAGAAAGTACCTCCTAGGGCAGAGGGGGATTGCTAGAAATGTATTTGTCACTTGGGCACAAGAAGAACAAGAGTTCTAGGGGTTGGTTTGTCTCCCTCTCTAGAAAAAGACATGTGAAATGAAGGACAGGTTTACTTTAGTGTCTGTCTTTTCTCCCAGGTAGCAAGTGACAGGACAAAGAAGAAACAGCCTCAGGTTGCACCAGAGGAGGTTTAGATTGGTTCTTAGGAAAAATTTCTTCAGCAAAAGGATTGTCAAACATTGGAACAGCCTGCCCAGGGAAGTGGTGGAGTCACTATGCCCATTAAAAATGTGTAGATGTGGCACCTGGGAACATTGTTTAGTGGTGGGCTTGGCCATGCCAGGTTGGAGTTCATAATTTAAAAGGTCTTTTCCAATCTGAACAAGTCTATGATTCTGCAAATAAAAACAAGGTGGCATATAAGACTATGGTGACACTTCAATGTTCTTTCAGTCTTCAGTTCATCTGATCATCTGACCAATAATATTTGGTTGCAAATAGTTCTATGGAAGAATAGTCCTAGAGGTGCACTAGGAGCTGGAACATGCCTTTCTTCAAAGGGCTGTCCCTGAGAGCTGTCTGGGCATCATCTGTACTGATAAGGCCTTTCACTCTGAGCTTTTCATAAGGGCTCTTCCATGACAGGCAGGAGATCTACAGCATCTGTGCTTGCCTTGCATCTCTTCTTGCACTGTGAGATCAACAACTGACTGTGCCTGGCAGAGATGTCAGCTCCCCCACAGGCATTGTGTGCTTAGCTGGGAAAAGTATTTCCTAGGAAATAACAGCTCACTTTGCAGCCGTGGTCAGAAGGCTCAGACTGGAGACATGAAGCCATTTCCCTTTTCTCTCCCCTCACTGTCAAGTGGCAGAGCTGTGAGGTCCTGCTATTGTGTTCAGCTGCTGTAGCTGCCAAAACAAACAAACACATTAACACTCTCCAAGTACTGCAACTTGGGTGCCCAGATCTTAAATCAATTAATGGCCTGTCACTAGTGTACAGGAACACAAAATCAAGCATTTTTCCTGCAGAAGGGACACTGTCCCTGTGGCTTTGAGTTTCCAGAGGACTGATTATCCTCAGAACATGACTCTCACAGTTTTCATTAGCCTTTTCTCCTTGACTATTGTCTTCTCCCACAGTGGCATCTATGCTGCCCTGCTCCAGGCCATCCTGGAGCTGCTTGTTTTCTAGAGCCAAGTGCCCCATGTCCAGCACCCAAAGGGTTTTATTTCTGCTCCTATGAAGTCCTTCACAGGATCACTGCTCACACACCTTGTGGCCGTGCCTGATTCTACAGCACTGCACTGTTCAAGTAGCTTAAGTATGGTGGTCTTCAAAGCAGTGGATTGCAGTTGGATTTTGGGGGGAGGAGGGTTTATATGGTGTTCAGGGAAGATCTAAAAGATATTCTAAGGAGATCTGAGAACAGCTGAATTAGGGAAGCTGGCCAGCCTGTTTTCAGCTTGTCTGGGAGCAGTGATGGGAGAGGCAGTTGCAGAGTATTCCTTTGATCTTCTCACATCTCCATGTAGATGGGGTACTTTGTTCAGCTGGCATGGTTCTTGAGGTCACATCAGTTTCTGAGACTGGGCTAAGCAGACACAATTCTAGCCTTAATTTGAAAAGCAATTTCAGATGCTGGCCTCAGAATAATTGCAGAGTGTGCTGAACCCTTTGGAAGAATCCAGATAAAGATAAGGTAGAAATGGAGGTTTCTGACTATAAATGCAGTTAATAGTGGAGAGAAGCAAAACTACTGCAAAGAGGAGTAAGTGCTTGAGTATCACAGTGCATATTGAGTCAGCTTCCTGTTTGCTTGTTCCTTTGACATTGTTTCTTTAATTCTGTGGGTGTCAAACAGCTCCCCATATTGAAGATTTGGTGATGCTCCCCACACCTGTGCTGAGGCTGCTAAATGTTCTAAGTGATGCTTCTCTGCAGTGTGAAGAAGAGTATGAAGGTAGGTGCAATTTCCTTACTGCAATGTTGTTCTACAGCCTCTGTTTTCTGTGGCTCTGGGGATGTGAGAGCAAGCAGGTGAGCAGTTAACAGGCACAAGAACAGCAAACGGAGCTGCCCAGCTGAGCTTTGGTTGCAAGGGGTCAACTGCACCAACAGAGAATAAACTGAGAGACAAAGCAGAGCTTGTAGGGAATTCTTGAAGGATCACAG
Source organism: Cyanistes caeruleus (assembly GCF_971803275.1). NCBI lineage: Eukaryota > Metazoa > Chordata > Aves > Passeriformes > Paridae > Cyanistes > Cyanistes caeruleus. The sequence continues at coordinate 705,163 of NC_141709.1, read as the reverse complement.
ATTTAAAATAAATTCTTCTTTGGTTAGATGCCCACCAAATTCACAAGGTGTTTGTGGCTCTGAGCTTCTGCTGGATATGTACAGGACTCTGAAGCCCAATAGCACAGATCCTTAAAAATTTGCTAATGAACTTATCCAAGATCTCAGCAGAGAACTAAAGTATCTCACTGGAACTAAGTTACCTCACTGCCATCCTGGTGCATGGCAGGCATGGTGGTGGGATTTGCATTTCTCTTGCTGTCAAATCCTTGTGAGCAGCACAAACGAGAGAGCTCTGGGGACACAAGTTGAAAGGCCGAGTTCTGCTCACACAAAGAAGGGTTTGTGCCAGCTCCTTTAGTTCCCCTTCTCCAAGTGCCATAGCAGGCACTCCTAAATCCCCAATGTTTTAGCTACTGGAACCTGCTGCTGGAGGATCACTGCCTGCAGGTCTCTGTTCCTGAGCCTCAGTTCAGGCACTTCCATCTCATTATGTGGCCACTAAGCAGTGTCAGCTTCTGCTGTGTCACCTCCTGCTTGTTTATTTTAAATTGAGTGGAAAGGAATGTTTGTTGTCCGGGTGTTCTTGCTGTGTTCATCTCGCCTTCACTTGTCTCTTGGCTCACCCTAGTTTGCAAAGTGAAAGACAACCAGCTCTTTCCTTTCCCAGATATCCTGGAAGACATAAGGGAGGAGTGTCAGAAATACGGGCCGGTGGTTTCCTTGCTTATCCCAAAGGAGAATCCTGGTAAAGGCCAAGTAAGTGAATGCAGGGAAGAAGCTGTGTTCCCACGTACACCCCACGTGCTGCAGGACTGCTGCTCAGTGCCTGGAAATCTGGCTGATGGCAGTGCTAAAAATAAATGGCTGTTTTGAAGGACAGCACAGGATCCTTCTGGTTATGTAAGGTTACCTAACCTGGGAGGTGGAAGGATGGAAGGAATGAAGGGGAGAAGCCAGTTAGTGGGAGAGGAATTGTTGAGGTTGTAGACCAGCAGCATACTTTCTCCCACCTTACCAAGGAGCAGGAGATGAAATCCCAGTTTAGAGACTCAGCTCTTAGCTCCAGTGCTCTCTGCTCAGCCGAGGATGGAGGGGAATAATTTGTTTAGGAATGGTTTCCCCCATTGCAGGGGTGGGAGGTGGCAAGTGGCATGGTGCACTGCAAGTCCTACTTCTCTCTCTCTTTCAGGTCTTTGTTGAATATGCAAATGCTGGTGATTCCAAAGCTGCCCAAAAAATGCTGACTGGAAAGATTTTTGATGGCAAGTTTGTTGTGGCTACGTTTTACCCGCTGAGTGCCTATAAGAGAGGATATCTGTACCAAAACTTGCTGTAGGCAGTAGCAACAATCAGGAGAGCTGTCTTGCTCCTCTTCCTCACATGTTGAATGTGCAAAAGAGCTTCCTAGCCCTGGAGTCATCTGTGAAGGAGAGGTGCAAAGGACTTGAATGGGCTTTGAAACTTTACTGCTGCTTTGTGATGTGCTGAGGAGGGCGGGAGGCTTTCAGCGTGTGCTTGTGTGTGTGCTGTGCTTGCTCATTTACAGGGGGTGTGGCTCTGCCCGGGCCACCCGGCTGGCAGCAGTGGGGACAGGGGGAGCCCGGGAGGCCGAGCAGATCCTGGAAAGGGCTTCTTTGCTGATTGGAAGTGAGACCAAAGCCTTGGCCCTGGCACTGGGCTTGGCTCTGGGGAGAGGATTTCTTTGTTAAGCTTTCCTATAACACAGGTACCCCTCTCCAGTGCTGGGGGAGGAAGAAGAAGGCTTGCCTGCTTTTTGTTGATACCTGTTATAAATAAAGAAGCAGAAACACCATCCTCTCTAAACCAGACCAGGAGGACTTTTGAGTCTTCTCCTCACACAGAGCAGAGGGAGGCAATGAAATTGGATCTGCTGAGCCTGTGGGGTTACCCTGTCATGGTGACCTGAGCAGAGCCATGCAGCTGATGCTGGGCTGGGCAGTGAGGTGTGGATGATGCTGCCTGTGGGGAGCTGAGCTTGCTTGTATGCCTGGGGTGGGCCGGGACTGATGGTGGAGACCTGGTCAGAGCAGTGCCAGCCTCAGTCCCAACACAACCTGTAAGCACTTTGTAGCCTGAGTAGATGTGAAAACCGTGCCGTGTGGATTCTTTCTAGCACATGCCCTGTGCTGGCACTGATGCTCCCTAGCTCTGATGCCAAATCATCTGTGATATGTAAGCGTCTTTTCAGTGATATTTTTGGAAAGGAGTGCTACAGCACACAGTATTCTTTGTGGCACAGCAGGACTCCTGCCTTGGGAGTCTTACAAGAGCAAATATTTGTCCGTTGTAGGTCCCACGCTTGGCTTTTCTGTGTTGTGCGTTTTGGTTTTGCATTAACCCATTAAGACTTGTAGATTAGAAGCACTGACACTTTTGGTCCTTCATAGGTTACAAAAAGGGCTTGAGGCAATCTGAGATCCTGTACAGAAAGGGCTTAATCAGTCATCAGACTGGACTGGCCAGGAGAAGGTCTTTCACAGTGTCAGGACAACAGCCACGTGCCTTTGGGGCAGGCACTGTGGTGAGCAGCATCACTTCCCCCCAAAGCATGCTCTGCTCTCGTGGCTCCAGTCAGCTGCTGCCAGGGGGCAGGCAGAGGCTGTTTCCCAGGGATTTCCAGACCCATGCCCCCAGCAGAGCCTCTCCCAACAGGGTGGGCACTCTGCTCCTGTTGGGCACAGTGTGAAACAGCCCTCTTTAGAGAGTCACCAGTGTATTCTGGCCTGTGGTCTTGGTCCCCGTTTCAGTGAGGAGGAAAGCCCTCCTGAATTCTTTTCTTCAGATGAAATGCTTGGGGACAGCTGCCTGAACCATCCCCGACCTTCCTTGGAATAATACCTGAATTACCTTGCAGTTTAGCGTTTGCATCTTGCTGATGCTGGACTTGCTGGAATCCTGCACTTAAAAAGTTCCTCTTGATTTTTTGCCCTGTGCGTGGTGTGTCAGGAGATCCAATGTCTGTAGCATTTCATGAGTCTGAGTTGCTCTCTGTGCTGGTGTATAGTCCTGTCTACTGTGGCCCGTACCAAACTCCCTCAGAAAGGACCAATCTGAATTCTTCTGTTGCCTTTGAGATGGTGGGCTTGCCAGGGGAAAGAAAAAAAAAATAAAATCCCAGAATGAGTTTTAAGGTGTGATTTGCTGATCAGATTTTTCTGGGAATGATGCTACTTTGGTGTACATAGTTGTTCAGCAGCCTTTGCATAGGTGGGGTGTGTGATTCATTGCTTTTAGCTGAACTGTCCTTTTGGTGAAGCACCTTTTAGTGTCTGGGAGGAACTGAATGATTAACTGGGTGAGGGTTTTTCCTGAGTGGAGAGCAGTGTTTAAAGCGTGGCTGGGTCTTGGCTGAGCTCCTCAGCTCTGTGATACTGCTGTCCCTGCAGGTTGAGCCAGTGCTCAAAGCACTTTGGTGCACGCCTGCACATGTTGAGTGTCAGCAGCACTGAGCTGGCAGGAGCAGACCCCAGAGCTCCTGCCCTGCTGAGTGCCAGCTCCCCTGGGTGCAGGGTGTGAGGTCTGTCACCTCCAGCAGCACTGGGACAGGGACATGCTGGGATGCAGGTACGGAACTAAAATGTGTTTAAGGTCCTCACATGCATTTGTCGAGGGCTGTGAGCTGCTCTGTCATCTTTCAAGCATGACTTTTTCAGTCAGAATTCTTTCAACTAAAGATAGAGCTGTGCCAGGATTGATGTTCATAGAGGAGCTACAGCCTGTTCTGCAGCATGGCAGCTCTTCCAGCAGAGTTTGGCTGAGGTTTTGTTCAGCTTCTTTAACAGCAGCTAAATAAATCCTCACAATGCAAACTCCTGCTACCAGACATTTTTCTTCAGATGCTCATTGACCAGGCTTGAACACTGAGCTGGGTAAAAACCCCAAAGCTGCTTTTCTTTATATTCCTCCTGGCAAAAGTTGAAGATGTTGATCTCTGTCCTGTCACTGGATCCACCCTTCTGCAGGCTCTGGGGTACAGGGAGGTTTAGAAGCATTGTGTTGTTATTCCTCACCCTCTGCCTTCCAAGACTTTTTCTATCAAGATGAAGCTCACTCTGGTGTTTCAGTGACCTCTTGGTGTCTTGGCATAAGTTTTAGCCCTGCTGAAACCTTTGAGTTCCTTAACTCTGGATTGTATCTGAAGTGTGCATGGCGATTCAGTCTAAGACATCTGTCGTGGTGTGTCTGGGATGGGCCTGGCTTTCCTCATCTCGGGATTACTGCCTGCTTGAGGTGCACAAGTGTTGAGGCTTTCCACTCAGATGCTCGCTGGGTTTCCTGGTCTGTGCTGCTCCCCCCCAGTAACCCTTGGTGTAGCACCAACCTACATACCCTATTCGCAGGGGAACTGGTGTTTAAATCACTGGCCAAAGCACAAGTCAGCTCCAGTCTTAGCTGTATTCCTAATTTTATTCTCACTGCTCTTGAGCCTTGTAACAACACAGCCTGAGCACCGTGTTGTAGCCAGGCTCTTTCCAGAGGGTTCAGTACACCTCCTCGTGCTGTGCCGGATCCTGTAACCACGTGCCTCCCTTCGGGTTCGATGTCAACTGTTGTATCCCGTCACGCACCGTTGCCGAGCAGATGTGTGCTTGATACAGGTGATCAATAAACAACGCTTCAGTACAAGGTGGTTGTCCAGCGTGCCCTTCTTGTGGGACAAGGAAATGTCACATAACTGAGCAAGTTCTCTGTCACCGAGCGCCAGGGCCTCGGTCTGGGGACACAGGACTGGACCCAGCCGTGGCAGCGCTGGTATTTGTGCTTGGTGACCGTGGCTGTCAGAACCCCTTCCAGTTCCAGTGAGGGGAGGTTGTAGCTTGGAGGCGGGGAACTGTGGGATGGAGGGGGCTGTTAACATTATTATGGGGTTTTAATGAAGCAGGTTCATCTAAGGAGGGGGATCTCACCACAGCTGTTGGTCCTGCAGAAAACCTCTCCCTGTCTCCTGTATCAGGACCTGCAAAGTACTGTCGAATTCTCCCTCCCTGTCAGGATTTCCACAGAGCCTGGATGTGCTGTCTCCACTCTGCTTCCCCACTCCACCCCTCTTAGCACACGTGTGTACGGGAAATCATCTTGGGATACATTTTGAGTCACGCCAACAGCGTTCCAGCCAGGGAGCAGTAACAGTGATTTACCCCATCATTTCCGTACTGTTGTAACTCCCTTTAAGACACTAAGAAAAGTCTTCCCTTTCCTCTGATTGCACCCCCCGGGCATTCCCCGCAGGCCGGGCTGCTCTGTCCCTGGCTGGAGGCCAGCGTGTCCCCTCCCGGTCACTGGGGGCTCGGCTTCCTGCGGCAGTGCTGCTTAGCGGAGTCCTGAGAACTCCCCATGCTGCTGTCTGTCCTTCATGGGCCCGGGGCTGTCCTGAGGGCTCCCCAAGCTGCTGTCCATGGGCCCGGGGCTCTCCTGAGGGCTCCCCATGCTGTCTGTCTGTCCTCCATGGGCCCGGGGCTGTCCTGAGGGCGCCCCATGCTGTCTGTCCATGGGCCGGCTCTCCTGAGGGCTCCCCATGCTGCTGTCTGTCCTCCATGGGCCGGCTCTCCTGAGGGCTCCCCATGCTGCTGTCTGTCCTCCATGGGCCCGGGGCTGTCCTGAGGGCTCCCCATGCTGCTGTCTGTCCTCCATGGGCCCGGGGCTCTCCTGAGGGCTCCCCATGCTGCTGTCTGTCCTCCATGGGCCCGGGGCTGTCCTGAGGGCTCCCCATGCTGTCTGTCCTCCATGGGCCGGCTGCTGACGCACGGCCTGCCCGGGAGAGGCTGGGCTTGCACAATCCCCGCCGGGGGAGCGGTGCTTTGCCTGCAGCTCGCTGACACTGCCCCGTGCCGGCACCGGGGGCGGCTCCTGGCGGTGTCCGTGCAGGGCCGGGAGCTGCACTCGCTGCCCCTGGGGCTCCCTTGCAATTCCGCACATTCTGTCATTCCGGCATGCCGCGCCACCCCGATGACGGCAGGAGCGGCGCGTGTGTCATCGCTGCTGACGCCCCGAGGCCGGGCCGGGCCGGGCTGACTCCTCCTCCCCGGGGATCGCCGGCGCTTTTTGGGGTGGATTTGGCCTTTTTCCGTCCCCTCCGGGCCCGCCGGGGCCGCGCGCTGACGTGGCGCGCGTTGCCATGGCAGCCAGCGGCGCGCGCCCCCGCGGCGGCCGCTCCCATTGGCGGCGGCGCCGCGAGGGGGGCGGGCGGTTCCGCCCCTCCCCCGGCGCCCATTGGGCGAGCGGCGCCACCACGTGGTGCGGGGCCCGGCCATTGGCCGGCGGGCGGTATAAAAGCGGCGGGGGCGGCGGCCCCGCGGCGGCGGGCGGGATGGAGGCGGCCGGGGCTGAGGAGCGGGAGGCGGCGGCGCTGCGGGAGCGGCTGGCGGCGGGCGGGCAGGACCATGTGCTGCGCTTCTGGCCCGAGCTGGATGGCGCGGCCCGCCGGGCGCTGGCGGCCGAGCTGTGCCACATGGACGTGGCCGAGATCAACCGCTTCTTCCGCCGAGCCCGCGGGGACGGCGGCGGGGCGGCGGCGGCGGCGGGGCTGGATGCGCGCATGGAGCCGGTGCCGCGGGACGTGCTGGGCAGCGCTTCCCGCGACCGCGGGCTGGTGCCGCGCTGGGAGAGCCGCGGTAGGTGCGCGGGGCGGCGGGGCTCGGCGCGGCGGGCAGCTGGAGCCGCGGGCCCCACGCGTGTCTGCTCCCCCAGGGCTGGCGGAGATCGCGGCGAGCCGCGTGGCCGTGCTGCTGCTGGCCGGCGGGCAGGGCACCCGCCTCGGCGTCCCCTACCCCAAGGGCATGTGCGACGTGGGGCTGCCCTCCCGCAAGACCCTCTTCCACCTCCAGGCCCAGCGCCTGCGGCGGCTGCAGCAGATGGCGGAGGAGCAGCACGGCACTGCCTGCCACATCCCCTGGTGAGCCACGGCCTCGGGGGGACGGGACTGACAGTGCCCGGCTGGCACCGCTGCATCAGGGCGCGGGGGATCGGCACAGCCCTCTGGGTGTCAGCAGCCCGCCATCCCCTGGGTTAGTGCAGTTCCCTTTGGCAGCCCGAGGCTAGCCTGGGTTAGTGCAGTTCCCTTTGGCAGCCCGAGGATAGCCTGGGTTAGTGCAGTTCCCTTTGGTAAGCCGAGGATAGCCTGGGTTAGTGCAGTTCCCTTTGGTAAGCCGAGGATAGCCTGGGTTAGTGCAGCTCCCTTTGGCAGCCCGAGGATAGCCTGGGTTAGTGCAGTTCCCTTTGGCAGCCCGAGGCTAGCCTGGGTTAGTGCAGTTCCCTTTGGCAGCCCAAGACTAGCCTGGGTTAGTGCAGTTCCCTTTGGCAGCCCGAGGCTAGCCTAGGTTAGTGCAGTTCCCTTTGGCAGCCCAAGGCTAGCCTGGGTTAGTGCAGTTCCCTTTGGTAAGCCGAGGCTAGCCTGGGTTAGTGCAGTTCCCTTTGGTAGCCCGAGGCTAGCCTGGGTTAGTGCAGTTCCCTTTGGCAGCCCGAGGCTAGCCTGGGTTAGTGCAGTTCCCTTTGGTAGCCCGAGGTTGGTGGTTTGGCACCTGGGTTGGTGTAGTTCCCGTTAGTAGCCCCTGGGTTGATGCAGAGCCCCTGGGCAGCTCCAGGACCACAGACTGGCATAGCCCCTCTTGGTGTCAATGCTTTGCAATGGGCATAGCCCCTTAGAGTGAGGGGTTCGAGGCTGGCACTGTCAGGTCCCACATTGTCAGACTCAGTCCCACAGCCCTTGGGAAGGGCTTTCATGTCCATGCAAGGTGGAAGCTGCTGAGGTGCTCTGTAGACAAGGCAGGAGCTGGCCACTGCAGCTGGGTGTCCCGTGCACAGTGTTGTGTAGTTTTGGAGATAAGGTGTTGCAGGAAGGATGAAACCTTTCATTGGCTTGTCAAGGTGGTAGGACCACAGCAGGTCAAATCCTCCTAAGTGTGGAGGGGTGAAAAGCCTCTCCTGGGTGTTCTCCACATTTGGGATGAAGGGTGAGACCCTGCCTCTCCTCCCTGCTCATTGGGTGTCTTCTACTCTGCAACAGGTACATCATGACAAGTGGCCGCACCATGGAGTCCACCAAGGAGTTCTTCCAGAAACATCGCTATTTTGGCTTGAAGAAGGAGAACGTCATCTTCTTCCAGCAGGGCATGCTGCCTGCCCTGGGATTTGATGGGAAAATCCTGCTGGAGGAGAAGGGCAAGATCGCTATGGCACCAGGTTGGTGGCCAGGGGTGAGATGTGCTGCTGAGGAGCAGCTTTTGGAGCTGCAGTCTTCACTGTGACCTGGCCCACGGCTGACTCAGGCTGGGAGTGTCTGTCTCGACAGGGAGGACAGGGACACAGCTGGGCTGCTGACCTTCCACATCAGCCCACGGGGAAGGAGGATGAGTGTGGGTGGCTGACAGGGGCGTTGCTGCAGCCCCAGGGGTGTGTTCCCTCTGCAGATGGCAACGGGGGCCTGTACCGGGCCCTGGGCTCACACGGCATCATGGACGACATGGAGCGGAGGGGAGTGCAGAGCGTCCACGTCTACTGCGTGGACAACATCCTGGTGAAGGTGGCTGACCCCAGGTTCATCGGGTTCTGCCTGGAGAAGGGAGCAGACTGTGGGGCCAAGGTATGGTGTTGGGAGTAGGCAGGCACTGCTTCTGCAGAACTGGGTGGGCTCTGTCCTGCTCCTTGCCTGACTTCCCTGACTTTACACCCTTCACTTGCTGGCTTGCCACTAGCAGGAGGGATAGCTAAGTATGTGGAGCTCGCTGGTGAAGTAACACATGCTGCTAGAGTCCTGCCTGCCCCTGGGACAGTCCTGCCTGCCCCTGGGACAGTCCTACCTGCCCCTGGGACAGTCCTACCTGCCCCTGGGATAGTCCTGCCTGCCCCTGGGATAGTCCTGCCTGCCCCTGGGATAGTCCTGCCTGCCCCTGGGATAGTCCTGCCTGCCCCTGGGATAGTCCTGCCTGCCCCTGGGATAGTCCTGCCTGCCCCTGGGATAGTCCTGCCTGCCCCTGGGATAGTCCTGCCTGCCCCTAGGATAGTCCTGCCTGCCCCTGGGACAGTCCTACCTGCCCCTGGGACAGTCCTACCTGCCCCTGGGACAGTCCTACCTGCCCCTGGGACAGTCCTACCTGCCCCTGGGACAGTCCTACCTGCCCCTGGGATAGTCCTACCTGCTCCTGGGATAGTCCTGCCTGCCCCTAGGATAGTCCTGCCTGCCCCTAGGATAGTCCTGCCTGCCCCTGGCATCCTGGAGGATGCCTGGCACTGCTCTTCTGCCTTGCACAGGGATGTGGCACCAACAGGCCCAGAGCTTGGAGATCCCCAGAGCCAAGAGGCTGCTTGGGAGCCCTGTGTAGCTGGCTGGTGCACACCTGGGTGCTGGGCAGCTCTTTTCTGGATGGCTGTGGGTAGCACAAGCAGACAGGATCCTTGCCATAAGCTGCCAGCTGTCCCCAGCCTGACATCCTGGGCACCAGACCAGGACACGGGGGATGCAGCTGACGCTGAACCCAGCCCCATTTCTTGTGGATAGGGCATTGCACACTTCAAGCTTTACTTAAAGACTGGCTTGACAGCCAGAGGTTTTGTTTGCACTGGGCTTGGCTCTGGCAAACAGGTGAAAGGACTTACTGGCCTTGCAGCTTTCAGAGGGTAAGCTGAGAAAGGCAAGGAAGTTTTTCCTCCTGGCCTGCATGAAAGAGGAAATAAACCTTAGCACGCAGAAAGGAGAAAGCCCTGCGCTGCTGCATGCCACCACTCTGTGTGTCAGTGGTGGGTAGGGATTTGCTGGGGTATCCCACACTCAGATGGAGCTGTGTGAGGTGCAAGGAGGAGAGGAAGGTCAGGGGGATGGCTCTGCTGAGCCAGCAACCTTCTGGTTGTGCATAGCAAGCTGGCTAAAAATATCCGTGCCTGCTGCCAGCTGCAGGTTGGCTTGGTGCCACATCCTGCTGTGCCCTCTGGGCGTGTCTCACACCTGTCACCGGCCCTGCCATCGCAGCTTCCTCCAGTCCCCAGTGCCAGAAGCAGCTGGGAGGGCTCCAGCATCCCCATCCCAGCAGAGGGAAAGGCCTGGTCCAGGCCTGCTGTTCACAGGGGAGTGTGTTTGAAGCGTGGGGCTTTGGGTGCTTTCCCTGACAGTGCTTCCCTCGGGCAGGTGGTGGAGAAGACCAACCCCACGGAGCCGGTGGGCGTGGTGTGCCGTGTGGACGGCGTGTACCAGGTGGTGGAGTACAGCGAGATCTCCCTGGCCACCGCCCAGCAGCGCGGCCCGGACGGGCGGCTGCTCTTCAACGCCGGCAACATCGCCAACCACTACTTCACCACTGCCTTCCTGAAAGACGTGGTCAAGTAAGGGCTGCTGGAGTGCCAGAGCAGGAGTGCTGCTGCTGAAGTGCTGCTGCTGCTGGGCAGAGCTGGCTGTGCCTTGCTTTCTGCTGGTTGAGCTCCAGGCGTGCTGGGATGGAGCCCCTGGTGTCTGGCCCTGCACAGCTGGTCTGACCCCCCCTCTCTGCACAGCCCCTTCCTTCACATAAGGTTTCTCTGGGCCATATGTGGATGCTGCTCCCAGAGCGCAGGCATGTGGGGCTGTCTCTCCTGGCTGCTGTGGGGACAAGCAGCCCGTGCCTTGGGGCAGCTGGGGTCAGAGCAGGGCAGCTGTCCTGCTGCAGCAGGGGCTGAGCTGGGGACGTGGCTTGCCTGGGCGAGTGACGTCTCTTTCTTGGCCCGTTACAGCACTTACGAACCACAACTGCAGCACCACGTGGCTGAGAAGAAGATCCCACACGTGGACATCACTACAGGGCAGCTAATCCAACCCGAGAAGCCCAATGGGATTAAGATGGAGAAGTTTGTCTTCGACATCTTCCAGTTTTCCAAGTATGTCCTTTGCTCTCCGTGGGGTCCAGGCTGGCTGCTGGCTCTGGGGCAGCTCTGAGAGCCTCTGGGGTTGTGCCAGGGTGTGCCCACTGGTGCTGCCCAGGGATGGGGGTAGGCTGGCAGCTGGAGGGATGGGCTTTGTGTGCCTCTTGCTGGGCTGAGCCCTGCTCCTGTGCCAGAACATCTGCTGACCCTACGGGCCAGGCCCTCCCCTCCCTCCTGCGTGGCTGTGAAAACAGCCTGTGGGTGTGGGCTGGGGCAGGGCTGTGGGCCCAGCTCAGCCACCCTGGCAGGGGAAGCAGCCACAGTTTCCAGACCTGAACCTCCCACGCTGTGTTCCCCCAGGAAGTTCGTGGTGTACGAGGTGCTGCGTGAGGATGAGTTCTCTCCCCTGAAGAACGCCGACAGCCAGAATGGCAAGGACAACCCCACCACAGCCCGACATGCCCTGATGTCCCTGCACCACTGCTGGGTTCTCAATGCAGGGGGGCACTTCGTGGATGAAAACGGCACACGCATCCCTGCCATCCCTCGGTGAGCTGCTGCTCCACTTGGGGCTGGATACTGAGCACAAGGCAATCCCAGCACTGATAACGGTGTCACAGAAGAGACTGGCTATGGGTCCCCTCTCCTGGGTGATCTGTGGAGCAGAGCTGGCTGTGAGTTGTGTGGTGGCAGCAGGAGTGATGCTCAGCCAGCAGCAGCAGTTCAACACCTGAATCCTGCCAGCCTCCATTGCACAGCCAGGGTTGGCTCTGCAGGGAGGAGGTGGCTCCCTAAAGCCAGAGCAGGCAGCAGATCCGTGCAGCCAGGCTGGCATCAACACATCCCTCGAGCACAAGACCTCCCACCGCCCTCTTTAGGGATCAGCAAACCCCAGACTCGTTTGGCTCTGGTTTTCCCCCCTTGCTAACCCTTGTTTATTCCCGTGTAGCGTCACAAACGGAAGGTCAGCTGCCAGCCCAGCAGATGTCAATGACAAGTAACTATTGGTGTCCCAGGTGCATGGTGGCGGGGCTGTGCTGAGGGACTAACGGGCTGCAGGCGGAGCAGCGTGCCAGGCTAACGGGGCCGCATGCGGGCGCTGGGGCATGGCACCACCGGGCACGGCTTCTCCTGGTGGCGGGCGCAGGCAGCTCCGCTCCCGGCCGGGCTCCTCTCGCAGGGATGACTGGATGGGGCTCGTGCTCTTGGTGCAGGATGGCAGCAGCCTGGTGCTGGCTGCACGCAGCCCCCAGGGGTCACAGCACGGCAGGGTCCCAGAGCTGGGGATGGCTGCCGTCTCCTCCCGGTGTCCGCCAGGCAGACCCAAATGGGATTAAAAACACGAAGCAAACGTCAGGCAGGCTTTGATGTAGCATGTGTGAATCTGAGCACAGCAGCCAGCTGGGCTTTGTGTGACTCCAGCTCTTGAGTTTGGAAGATCCAGAGCGTGACACCAGGGAAAGCCCCTGGCTCAGTGCTTGGAAGTTTACGGGAATACACAGGGAAGCTTTAACTCTTCCTTGTGTTCTGTAGGCACAGACGTGCTGGGACTTGGAGCTGGAGAGTGTAAATGACTCACAGAATCAGCAATCTTGTTACCTTCCCTCCTTTCAGAAGCTGTATCTTCAGACACTTTCTGGTGGGATACAGCTGTTTTATCTCTGTTTTAATTCCAGACTTCCAAGTATTTTCAGGCTTACAACTAAGCCACTACACTAGTTAGCATGTAGGAGAAAGGATGCACCTTGTCTTACATTTACCCTTCATTACCAGTTAATGTCAATTTTTTTTTTTTAAACAACTATCTTGAATCTAACACTCAAGGTAAACTCCAGTGTGTGTTGGGCTGGGTGAGTTTTATCTACTGACACTTGGGACAGGAGGGGGCTGAGTGAGTGCGTGGCAGCAGGAAGGAGCCTCAGCCTGGGTGAAGGGAGTGTTGTCACGGGTGGCATCCTGCCATGCCTGCCTGGCTGCTGTGGCCACTGATGGGAAGGGCCACGCTGGGGTGCTGTTGCCATGGCTGCTTGTTGGGTCCACACAGCTGCACTCCCAGCTGGATCCAGGATCATCCAAGCGTGTCCTACGGAGGCTGGTGGCAGCACTGGTGTGGTTCTGACATTTTGCTCACCAGCTCCAGCCCACAGGCAGAACAGAGGAGGCGAGATGATCTAACAGGCAAAGGCAGAAGGGGCAGACAGTGTTTCAGGGAGTGTTTCTGAGGGAGCAGAAGGGCTTACCCTGTGTCCTCAGGTTGTACTTAAAGCAAGAGAGGGCTTAAAGCAAGACCTCTCGTGTCCAGCTGAACGGGCAGGTGCTCGGTGAGTGCATCTCACATCACCCAGGGCTGCAGGAGGAGAAGGAAAGGGTGACTCGTTCCAAGGCAGCATCAAAGACAGCGGGGCTGGGGGCACAGCCACTGCTGTGGTTACACACATGGAAAGGCACCAGGAAAGCCCCATCTGAAGCTCTTTTCCCTTTCAGTCGCTGCTGGTATCTAAACTTTAGCTGGCATCTCTGGAGAGCACGCAAGGCTTGACTAACCCAGGGCAGCTCTGCGCTGGCAGGGTCTGTGTGGGCCCCAGGCAGCCCCTGAGCCTGCGCCTGGCCTCCGCAGATCTTGGGCCCGTCTGTGTCCCCCCCTGGGCTGTACCTGACTCTCCTGACTGTACATTTGTCTCTGCAGCTTGAAGGATGCAAACGACCTGCCAATCCAGTGTGAAATTTCTCCCCTGGTGTCCTACGGAGGAGAGGTGAGTAGTGGCTCTGCAGAGCTCGGGGGCCCTCGCGGATGGAGCGGGCTGGCAGGGCACACATGTGAGGGGATAAGGCACAAAAGGGACTGCAGGTCACTGGGGAGCTTTTTGGGGCAGTGCCCCCCTGGGTGCCAGCACAGGAGGGGAGCAGAGGCCCCGTGAGCAGCGCAGCAGAGCGGGTGATGTGCTGTGTTCTGATGAGCCACTCCTCGTTCCCCTAGGGTCTGGAGAAGTACGTGAAGGACCGAGAGTTCCGCACACCTCTGATCATTGACGAGGATGGGATCCACGAGCTGGTGAAGAATGGGATGTAGAGGCAGCGTGGTGCCCGTCCTGCCAGGAGCTCACAGGCTGATGGCTGGGCCTGGCAGGGACAGCTCTGTGCAGAGCAGGATCTGACCCACTCGCTTCTTGGCACGTTGTATGCTCCTATTTATATTTTAATTTAAAAACCAAACACTATGGATTCCCCTGCCACAAAGCACAGCTGTGGTGCTGCTCTTTGCTCTCCAGGCTGTGGGCATTTATTTTTAAACATGTATATAGTAATAGTCATTGTACATGCAGAGAGAGGATTTTTATGGTACGGGGCTGGGTTTAATCTTGAATTTTTATTTTTTTTAAATCTACATGACTATTTTTTTTTAATAGGGTCCTTGCCATTGCCCATGTCCTCCCTTTTGGTCATCCTTTGTATATTGCACAACTGGAAGCCCCCAATTAAACTCTGAGTCCCTCCTGTTTGTCATCTGGTGGTGTTTGAGTGACAGTGACTTTCCAGCAAGAGGCTCATGGAGCAGGGAGCTGACTGAATCACGCCAAGTGCTGTGTTCAGTGCAGTGAGGGTGGCTGCAGACAGAGCCTCTAGCCTGTGCTGCTCATCTGGGGCCTTCCTGGAGGAAGCAGAGAGTTGCACCCTCCTCTCTCATTTCTGCACACAGTGGCAGGCCTTGAGCAGGTAGGAACGGGGAGGTGTGCTCAGGGTGAAACCACTGAGCCCTCCAGCAGTGCCATGTGCCCTCTGCTTTTCCTGGGGGGAATCTGGCTCCTGCATGAGCCCAGTGCCGAGGAGTGTGGTGTCCTGATAGCCTCGGGCAGAGCAGCTGTGCTGCCTCCCCTCCTGGCTGGGAGGAAGGATGTAGAGCTTGGCCAGCCCCTCTCCTGCTCCCGATGTGGTCCCAGCCTCCTGCTGCCCTGGGGCTGCCTGGGGAAGGATTTTCAGGCCTGGGAATGGGACCCAAAGCACTCCCTCTGGGGGGAGTCACCAGGTGCCCCCCAGGTTCAAAGGTGGCTGCTGAGCATCCTGGGCTCAGCCAAGCACTTGGTTCCCCAGGCCCTGTGCCTGGGCCAGCAGGGCGGTGTGGGGGATCCTGGCTGGCTCTGTGCCTGCTGCTGGCTCACCACAGGCTGGCTGGGCTCTGTGTGGCCTTTGGCTTGCAGACCACCGCCTTTGCCCTAGCTCTGTCCTGGGACTCCGCACTGGGGTGCTGGCTGCTGCCAAGTTGTTTGAGCAGCAGTCCCAGGTAGCAGCAGGAGGGGAGTGGAGCAGAGCTGGCTGGTGTTTGTGCCAGTGTGCACGTAGGGCAGCCTGTGCTTCTCCCTGCCAGCTGCTGTGGGGGCAGCACATGGGGCACAGCTCCCTGCCAGCCCAGGGGCAGCTGTGCCCTGCCTCTGTCCCCCTGGGCAGTGCTGGCTCTGGTGGCACTGACGAGGGTGCCAGTGTCTGCCGGGGGCAGCGGTGCCTTCCCCTGCTGCCGTTCTGCTGCTCTGGCTGCAGACTTCAGGCTGGCAGAGGTTGGTTTAGGAGCAAGGCTACCGCCCTGGGGCTGTGGGGTTTCTAGTCGGACAGGAAAGCCTTTTAGGGAGTTGCTGGCCTGCTGCCAGGGCTGCTACTTCCTTCCCATAATGTGAGCGTGGAATTCAACAAAGCCAAAACAGTCCAAAAAATACTTATTTTTTTTTTAAAGAAGTTCTTTAATTGTGGTTTTTGCTGTTGCACGAAGATGACCATGAGCCCGTTATTATTAGCATTAGTAGTACTGTTATTATTTTCTCCCTGCCTCGCTGGGCCGCCGTGCCAGGCTGGTGCCTGGAAATGATGTGGAGCCACCAGCTCCGCACGGAGCTCGGGCAGCTGCGGCACCGAGCCAGGCCGGCTCTCTGGCTGCTGTCCCGGCCACGTGTGCCCGTGCAGGAGTCCCAGATCCTTCCCCAGGAGAGGAGGATCCCCCCTGGGAGCCTCCAGCCCCGCTCTGGGCTGTCGTGGACTGTCCCCATCAGCCGCGTTTTGGGGTGCTGGACACGCGTGCCGTGCCACAGCCAAACGCTGCGCACTGCTTTGAGTTCCCTTGCTGGCCACGGGGGCTTCTTTATGTTTTTCTCTTGCGCTATGAATGGGTTTTGCTGTAAATTATAGCTTTGCGCACATTCCCTCGGGCCGAGGAAAATAAGCTCTGCCAAAAAGCCAGCCCGGATCGCTGAGTGGCTCCCCCTCTCCGCTCCCTAATTGAAACCAAATGTGCTGAGATGTAGGATTGTGGGATTTCTGGCCGGCTCCCAGGAATCCGCAGAATGCGAGCGAGCTCCCAGAGGCATCTTGCATCAGCCCGGAGAAGTTCTGTGCTCACCTGGCTCCGCGGGCTCGGGGCTCGGAGCCGGGCCGGGGTGAGTGCCTGGGCCGTGAGGGGCCGTGAGGGGCCGTGAGGGGCCGTGAGGGGCTCGGCCCGCGGGGCGATCGGGACTGTGGAGCCGGGTACCGGGGCTGGGCTGTGGGTCTGCCCGGGCAGCCTCTGGGGCAGCAGCAGGGCGCTGTGCTCGCTCGGGGAGGTGACAAGCGACGCCTTTTCGCCAGGCGACCCCGCGGTGCCAGCGTTCCCCCCGGGCCTGGTGGCGGGCCGGGCCCGGTGTCGGTCCCCAGCTGCCGCCCCTGTGTCTGCTGGCGGAGCTGGCGGCAGCGCTGCCGAGCCACAGAGGCCCTGCTGGCCCCAGGGCCCGCCAGGCACCCGGGCACGCTGGGGAGCGGAGCCCGAGGCCTCGCTGCTCCCGAGCTTCGTGTCCCGCTGCTCCCGAGCTTCGTGTCCCGCTGCTCCCGAGCTTCGTGTCCCGCTGCTCCCGAGCTTCGTGTCCCGCTGCTCCCGAGCTTCGTGTCCCGCTGCTCCCGAGCTTCGTGTCCCGCTGTTCCTGAGCTTCGTGTCCCGCTGCTCCCGAGCTTCGTGTCCCGCAGCCGGAGCTGCAATCCGGGCTGACGGAGCGTGGGGCAGGGCTGGGAGCTGTGAGGGCGCTGCTGGATGCAGCACCCACGGGACGCTGTCCGGCTGTCCCGCTGTCCCGCTGTCCCTCTGTCCCGACTCCCTCTGTCCATCTGTCCCTCTGTCCCGCTGTCCATCTGTCCCGGGTCCATCTGTCCCGCTGTCCCCAGGCCCTGGGCCTCTCCTGCCAGGCACCGGGAGCCAGCGGGCCGTGCTGGCTGCCCCTCGCACCCGCGATGCCCCGGGCTGAGCCCGCCGGCCCGTGGCCGGGGAGGCGTTTCTGCTGCAGAAAATGGGGCTGCATCCAGCCCAGAAAAAGTCTAAAATGGCATTTTTGGAAGGGAGGAGGACTACGGGTCCCAGCATGCTGCTCTGTGCTCCCGCCAGGGCGGCACGGCATGCTGGGGGCTGTAGTGCCAGCTGGCCAGGGCTCC
Source organism: Cyanistes caeruleus (assembly GCF_971803275.1). Classification (NCBI taxonomy): domain Eukaryota; kingdom Metazoa; phylum Chordata; class Aves; order Passeriformes; family Paridae; genus Cyanistes; species Cyanistes caeruleus. Next base: position 687,898 of record NC_141709.1, on the reverse strand, counting down.
TGAAACCCCTATCCCAACACCCTTATCCCCTTATCCCAACACCCTTATCCCTTATCCCAACGACCTTATCCCCTTGTCCCCGGGCCGGGCTCACAGCAAACCTGTCGCCGCTCAGGGACATTCCCTTGGTCCGGCAGGACGGCAGCCCCAGCCCCGTGTGGGGACAGGGGCTCTGCGAGAGGAGCGCTGGAGGTGCCAGCCTGGAGCTGGTGTGCTCAGGGTGGGCAGCCTGCTGCCCTCCAGCCCCTCCTGCATGGGGCTCCTGCAGTGCTGGCAGGCTGGACCCAGTGTGCTCAGGGTGGGCAGCCTGCTGCCCTCCAGCCCCTCCTGCATGGGGCTCCTTGCAGTGCCGGCAGGCTGGAGCTGGTGTGCTCAGGGTGGGCAGCCTGCTGCCATCCAGCCCCTCCTGCATGGGGCTCCTTGCAGTGCCGGCAGGCTGGAGCTGGTGTGCTCAGGGTGGGCAGCCTGCTGCCATCCAGCCCCTCCTGCATGGGGCTCCTTGCAGTGCTGGCAGGCTGGAGCTGGTGTGCTCAGGGTGGGCAGCCTGCTGCCATCCAGCCCCTCCTGCATGGGGCTCCTTGCAGTGCTGGCAGGCTGGAGCTGGTGTGCTCAGGGTGGGCAGCCTGCTGCCCTCCAGCCCCTCCTGCATGGGGCTCCTTGCAGTGCTGGCAGGCTGGAGCTGGTGTGCTCAGGGTGGGCAGCCTGCTGCCCTCCAGCCCCTCCTGCATGGGGCTCCTTGCAGTGCCCACAAAGCGAGCTGGGGACCTCACCCAGCTGGGGACATCACCTGGGACAGCAAAGGGGACCGCGGCTCCAGTGGGCTTTGTCTCTTAACAAATGCGGATTTAGTTTTTCCCCCAGTTATTTCCCTTGGTTGTTTCAGTAGAATAAGGAAGGAGGGAAATGAGAAGGGAAAACAACAAGAAAGCAGCAGCCAAGGGGAACTCAAAGCCCAGGCGATGCCAGGGAGGAGCTCCAAAAACTCTCTGCACTAAAACTTTCCAGTGATTGAAAATTTTCAGCAAACATTTTCAGTCAAAATGTTGCAAAGCCGTCCTGTTTGCAGGGCTGGCGGAACAAACCTGGTTTCCAGCTGGGCTGCCAGTACTGCCCGTGTGTCCCTGAGCCACTGTCCCCACACTGTCCCCAGCCCCAAGCACTTCCCAGTGGCTACGTGGGGATGATTTCCCTATGCTAGGCTAAATGGAAATGCATTCCCTGCAGGAGATTACAGCATCTGGTATCCTGATGCTTGAAGAGTTTACTCAGCCTGAAAGAGTAGTGGGGAAAAAATATCCCTGGATATTTTTTGGAATGCAGAAGGAAATTAAGATTTTAATGTTGGGGGCAACTGGCCATCATCAAATGCAGGAGCCTCCTGCGAGTGCCTCTGGGCAATGCAGCTGAAATTCTCAACTAGCTGCAGTTTCCCAGCTGGGAACAGGGGGGGAAAAGCAACCACATATGTGCTTTTAAAAAAAATTAATTAAAAAAATAAAAGAAAATTAGAAAAAAGGGGGGAAATGATCCCAAGTGCAGGTGCTTACTTGTGCCTCCTGCAGAGCTTGTGGTGTTTGGCAGAGTCCCCCAGGAATCCAGCAGGGTGCTGTGGGGTGCAGAGAGCTTCTAGCAGAGTGCAGGTGGCAGCTCCTGGGGTTTTGCTGTCCCCTTGGCTGCTGGTGTGGCCACAACAAACCCCAGTCTCGCTCCTGCCATGCCAAACCCCAGCTGGGGCAGCGATCCAGCAGCTCCCAGCTGGCTCTGTGGGATGTGGGCAGCTGGGCTGGGTGTGTTTAGCCCTTCTCTTGGTGGTGGGGACAGCAGCACAGGGCGATGCAGAGACACAAGTGGGTGTTCACCCGCAGCCCCAGTGGTGTTGGGCTGGTTCAAGGATGTGCCAGCCAGGAGTCATCCCTGGTGCAGTGGGGATTTACCCCAGCAGCCAGACCCTTTTTGGCCAGCAGCTGTGGTCCCTTTAACCCCCAGGTTAGTAGGTTGCTCTCCCAAAGGTCAATGTGCATTTCAACTAGGTTAAAACAGCCTTTTTTAATAAAAGGAGAACCTATTGCATCTGGTGCTGGTGTGAATTGTCCTCTTGGCAGATAAGGGGAGCTCAGGGAGCCTGGGGCAGGCTGGTGACCTTTAGGGGTGTCCCTGGTGCTCCCCCCGGCATGGTGCCAGACCCCATGGTGGTCACCCAGAGGTGTGTGGGCACAGCGGGAGCTGCCCGGGCTCGGGGTTCCTGGCAGCTGAGGGCAGGCGGTGGAGGTGGCCAGTGCTGGCCCCGGGCAGAGCCCAAGGAGCTTCCCGCAGGTCCTGTGGCCATCCCGTGGGGACGTGGCACGCCATGGCTCCCAGGATCCCTGTGAGCACAGAGCTGAGGCTTGGGGCTCTGTTCCTCCTACACGGGGTCACAGGGTGGCAGGAGAAGCGCTGCCATCCTCAGCTGGCTGCCCCGAGCAGAGCTGGTGTTTGTCCCCTCCTCGGCTGCCTCAGCGTGATGAGCCCTGCTTCTGTCTCCACAGGACTGCCAACATGTTGGCCACCCCCAGACCGGCCCTGCTGCCACTGCTGCCACTGCTGCCACTGCTGCTGCACGTCCCTCATGCTGCCAGAGCCCAGGTCAACCCCGGTAAGTCACACAGGGACCAGGTGGCTGCAGGTGCCGTCATTTCATTTCCCTGGTCTCTGCTCCTGCCAGCTGGCCAAGTTTGGACTCTTATCCTCTCCATCATTTCTGGGACTTTGTAGCTCTGGGGCAGGATGTGATGGCCCCCAAAGCGTGCACCTGCCTGCTCACTGCTGTCCTGCACCTCCCTCGGGCACTGCAGAGCCCCCTGTGCGTGCCAGGGGTGCTGTCCTGCCCTGCCAGGTGCTGGACATGGCACACAAAGCACAGCAGCCCTGGGCTCTGACTGGGGCCCTTGCCCATGGGGGCTCACCCAGGCTGCCAGGTGCCAAGATGTTGTTTTCTCTGCTGGGCTGTGCCTTCTCTGGCGGTTTTGCAGCAAACCAAGGCTGGCTTTGGTGAAGTGGCTTGACTGGGTGCCTGGCTTCTGCTCAGAAACCACAACAGTGCGCCAGCCGGCGGCACAAGCGTGTTTAGAGCCGTTCCTGCAGGGCTCAGCCCCATCCTGTGCTTCAGGGATGGACAGAGCCCAGGTTTTCCCAGAGTTTTCCCAGGGTTTCCCCAGGGAGTCCCTTTAACAAGTCCCTTCAAAGGCTCCTTCCATCTGTGGGAGGAGTTAGCTGTGTCTTCCCTGGAGGTTGGTGCTTACTTAGGGAGGCAATCCTGCTTCTCCTGCAGACATCTGTGGCTGGCAGGATTGGATTTGCCTGGCCAGGATTGTTATTACCAAGACAAAAGTCCAGGGCTGGCTCCACGTTTGGCAAGAACTAAACAGGAATTCAGTGGGAGCAGAGCAGGAGACAGAGGAGATGCTCCCGCTGTGCCAGTGCTCACGATGGAGGCGCGCTCATCCCTGTGCCGGATGTAGGATACGGTCCCGGTGTCCCGGGGATGGTGGCACAAGGGGATGTGGGCTCTTTGCAGAGCTGTGGGTGGAGGTGGCCCGGGCACAGCGTCCTGCCCGCTCCTCGCCACCTCGGTGCGGGTGTTTGCTCGGGGCGGGAGCGCGGTGGGCTGGAGCCGGCAGCCAGACGGTAAACACGGCCAAACAAGCCGCCCTTTCAGCAGCGCTCTTGGCAGCCAGGCGTGAAAAAATAACTCCAGTGAAGCAGCGAGGATGCGGTGCTGAGGGAGTCGGCTGCCACTCGGGGCTGCAGCCCGCCTGCCACCCCGGGTACTTTTCCACTCGCAGCCAGGCCGGGAGCAGGGCTGGAGATGGCAGCTGAGGGGGCAGCGGGGAGGATGAGTGCCCGTCTTGGTCACTGGTCCCCCAGGCAGGGACAGGGAGCAGCACGACACGGTTGCTGCCAGTGAGGTTTCTGGGCAAGTGGCCTCTGGAGTGAGCCCTCTGGAGCATGGGGACAGCAGTTCCAGCTCACAGGCTCCACTGCAGCCCAGGTCCTTGCCAGCACGGCTGAGGAGATCCCTGGGGACAGGGCCCGGCCTGCCCGTCAGCCCTTGGAGCCACCTTGGAGCTGGGCTGGCACCCGCTTCTGGCCAGGGGCCTCGCTGGCTCCGGAGGGTGCCTGCTTAGGCAGGACTGTCCCCTCCTTGCTTCACCCTCTCTGTGCAAGCCAGAGGGGTGGAGAGTGCTGCCCTGGGGCACCCTGGATGTGCCCCAGCCCGGCTGGGCAGTGGCAGAGGGGTTCCCTCCTGGCCAGCGCCCCGCCGGTGTCGTTGCAGCCGTGTGTCGGTACCCCCTGGGAATGTCGGGCGGGCACATCCCTGACGAGGACATCTCAGCCTCCAGCCAGTGGTCTGACTCCACGGCCGCCAAGTACGGACGGTGAGTGTGGCAGCCTCCTGCAGCAGCCCCAGCAGGAGGGAGGAGGGGGACGCGGGGCCGGCCTCGGCCACCTGCAAACAGCTCCTCCGCTCTGGGCTCGCAGGCTGGACTTGGAGGACGGTGACGGAGCCTGGTGCCCCAAGACGGCGGTGGAGCCAGATGACCTGAAGGAGTTCCTGCAGATCGACCTGCAGGCCCTGCACTTCATCACGCTGGTGGGCACCCAGGGGCGCCACGCCAAGGGCCACGGCAATGAGTTTTCCCCCATGTATAAAATCAACTACAGCCGGGATGGCACCCGCTGGATCTCCTGGAGGAACCGGCACGGGAAGCAGGTGGGGAGGAGGATGGTGGGGGCTGCATTGCATGGGGGGTGAGGAGGCTCCTCCTGGCCATCCCCACCGTGCTGCTCTCTCTCCAGGTGCTGGATGGAAATACCAACACCTACGACATCGTCCTCAAGGACCTGGAGCCGCCCCTCATCGCCCGCTTTGTGCGCTTCATCCCCGTCACTGACCACTCCATGAGCGTCTGCCTGCGCGTGGAGCTGTACGGCTGCGCCTGGCTGGGTGGGTGCTGCGCTCCTGTCCCTGTCCCCATGTCCCCAGCGCCCATCCTGGCCTTGTGGCCCATCCCATGGGGGCTGTCCGTGCTGCAGCACCCGGGACTGGCGGGTGTCCGTGCACTCACCCCTCCCTCCTGCAGATGGGCTGGTGTCCTACAACGCGCCGGTCGGGCAGCAGCTCATCCTTCCCGGGGGCACCATCATCTACCTCAACGACTCGGTGTACGATGGGGCCTTCGGCTACAGGTGAGGACTGCGTGCCACGCTGGCCAGCAGGCCAGGGGGACGTTTCTTCCCTGCCTTGTCAGGCTGATCCTCAGCAGAGCAAATGTTTGCGGTGTCCCTCAGGGGGGAGACGTGGCCAGCCTGGGAGGGCTGCCCATCATGTGGGGGACAGTGTGATGGGGGAGGCAGCCCCAGCCCTTCCCTTGGATTTGCTCTAGCTGCACCTCATGTTCTGCACCCCACAGCCTTTTCCAGAGAGAACATCAGGAACAAGATCCCCCCGAGTGTCCCGGGGCCCGTGAGGAGCTGCCGGGGGGTGCAGGGTGCAGGTGCAGGTTTGTGGGGATGGCGAGAGTCACACTCCTTCTGTCCCTTTGCCAGCATGACAGAGGGCCTGGGCCAGCTGACGGACGGGGTGTCGGGGCTGGACGACTTCACGCAGACCCACGAGTACCATGTCTGGCCGGGCTACGACTACGTGGGCTGGCGCAACGAGAGCACGGCCGGCGGCTTCGTGGAGATCACCTTCGAGTTCGACCGCATCAGGAACTTCACCGCCATGAAGGTCCACGCCCCCCCCGCCCTGCCGCCCTCCCCGTGCCCCTCGGCGGCCGTGCTGACAGGCTGCCCCACAGGTCCACTGCAACAACATGTTCGCCAAAGGTGTGAAGATCTTCAAGGAGGTGCAGTGCTACTTCCGCGCCGACGCCAGCGAGTGGGAGCCCAGCGCCGTCTCCTCGGTGCTGGTGCTGGATGATGTGAACCCCAGTGCCCGCTTCGTCACCGTGCCCCTGCTGCACCGCATGGCCAGCGCCATCAAGTGCCAGTACTACTTTGCCGACACCTGGATGATGTTCAGCGAGATCACCTTCCAGTCAGGTACCCGTCCCTGCGAGCCCTGCTGCTGGGAGGCTCAGTGGGGCTGGGGGGTGTCCACAGCCCCGCCTGATGTTGGCTTCTCGCTGGCCAGATGCAGCCATGTACAACAACTCCGTGCCCCCCGCCGAGGCACCCGCGGTGCCCACCACTTACGGTAAGCGTGGGAAGCGTGTCTCCCTGTGCTGGGTGGGGGCCGTGCCCCACCCCACCGAGGAAAGGGGGCAGGGAGTCTCCCCACGCCCCGCTGTGACCGCCCCCGCTGTCCCCTTCTCCGGCTAGACCCCACGCTCAAGGTGGACGACAGCAACACGCGCATCCTGATCGGGTGCCTGGTGGCCATCATCTTCATCCTGGTGGCCATCATTGTCATCATCCTGTGGCGGCAGTTCTGGCAGAAGATGCTGGAGAAGGTGGGCAGGCGTGGTGTGGCTGGTGAGGCGCCCTGTGGGGGTGGGATCAGTCTGGGCAGGTTCTTCTGAGCTCAGCACAGAGAAAGCAGGCTCTGTGCAAGGGCTGGTGTTCCCTTCCCCTCCTCAGAAACGCTGTGCTTTTCACCCATCGCCCAAGCAAGGGGAATTAGCTGAGCAGGGTGGTGACTCTGGGACTTGCCTGTGTGTCCATCCCTCTGTCCTGAAGCTGAGCTGGGGAACAGGAGCGTTGGTGCAGAGGGCTCTCACCACAGCCACCAAGGTCACTCACAGAACTGATGAAGCCAAACCCTTCTCCATAGAGGCAGACAAGAGAAGGGTGGGCATGAGGACAAACCCAGGCAGGTGTTGTAACCCAGGGACAAGGCACTAGAGAGGAGGTTTGGGCATATCCCTGGTACCACGAAACACCCCACCCTGCCCATGCTGTGGGGAACCCCACCTCTCTCCTCCCTTGCCCCGCTGTGACAGGCATCACGGAGGATGCTGGATGATGAAATGACCGTCAGCCTCTCCCTGCCCAGCGAATCCAGCATGTTCATCCACAACCGCTCCTCCTCGCCCAGCGAGCAGGAGTCCAGTTCCACCTACGACCGCATCTTCCCCCTGGGACCCGACTACCAGGAGCCCTCCCGCCTGATCCGCAAGCTGCCCGAGTTCACCTCGGGGGAGGAGGACACAGGTGAGGGCCAGGACACCCTGCGTGCTCACAGCCATCTGCACTGAGCCCGCTGCAGCCCCCTCTCCCCAGCCCCAGCTTGTGGCCGCTCTCCAAACATTTTGTCACAGAGGGGAGAGGTCACACAAGCCCCCGTGCATCCCACATGAAGGTCACACAAAGCCCGTGACCGAGAGCCGTCTCTGACATCTACTGCCAGGCCAAGCTGTGTCCCACCGTCATCCTTGGGATGCCCTGGCACCTCCTTCTCGATGTTCTGGATGTCAGGCATTGATCTCTGCTCACCTGGTGCTCAGGGCTCCATTGGTGTGTTTGCCCCCGGAGAGGAAGGAGCGGAGCAGCGGGAATGCGGCTCCGTGGGGCGGCACGGGGGGCTCTGGGGCAGACGGGGACAGTGTGAGCAGGCACCGGGGAGCAGAGGGCCCAGGGCAGGACACCCACGGCAGGGCTGGCCCCGCTGTGTCCCCCCAGGCTGCAGCGGCCCCACCAAGCCGGCGCAGGCCGGTGTCCCCGAGGGCGTCCCGCACTACGCCGAGGCCGACATCGTCAACCTGCAGGGTGTGACGGGCGGCAACACCTACTCGGTGCCAGCCCTCACCATGGACCTGCTCTCCGGCAAGGATGTGGCCGTCGAGGAGTTCCCCAGGAAGCTGCTGACCTTCAAGGAGAAGCTGGGGGAAGGCCAGTTTGGGGAGGTGAGCGGGAATCGAGCAAAGCTCTCGCGGCTGGCCGGGGCTGTGAGGCTGAGCAGAGGTAACGGCTGCCCCTTGCTCCCCCAGGTTCACCTCTGTGAAGTGGAGGGGATGGAGAAGTTCACGGGGAAGGACTTGGCCCTGGAGGGCTTGGATGGCAGCTCTGAGCGCCCCGTGCTGGTGGCTGTGAAGATGCTGCGGGCAGATGCCAACAAGAATGCCAGGTAGGGGCTGAGGGGGGGCACAGAGCCCAGCACTGCCCCCGTGCAGAGCTTCTCCAGGAGGGCTGGGATGCTTGGAAAGCGTCCCCTGTCTCCAGCGGCAAGGACCGCACACCTGAGCTCTCTGGGGATGCTGGGCTGCCACATGTCAGGGTCCTTGTTCCTAGCCAGCTCCCCAGTGCCTGTCCAGCTGCTGAGCCCACCCTGCAGCTCATCTCCAGTCCCAGGGGAGGTGGCCCACAGGTCCCTCAGGAGGTGTGGGTGGGCGGGTGCCGCTCTTGGCCAGTCTGCGCTCACCTCCGTGCCCCTCGGGGTCTGTCTGTCCGACCCGTGTGGTTTCTGTTCCGGAAAGGAATGATTTTCTGAAGGAAATCAAGATCATGTCGCGGCTGAAGGACCCCAACATCATCCGGCTGCTGGCAGTGTGCATCACAGATGATCCCCTGTGCATGATCACTGAGTACATGGAGAATGGGGACCTCAACCAGTTCCTGTCCCGCCAGCAGGCAGGTGGCCCTGCAGATGGCCACACACCCACCGTCAGGTGGGGCTGCTGTCCTTTCCTAACCCTTCCCTTCCCCTCCCCTCCCCTCCCCTCCCTCTCTCATCAGCCCCGTGTCCCCGACAGGGACCTGCGCTTCATGGCCACCCAGATCGCCTCAGGCATGAGGTACCTCTCATCCCTCAACTTCGTGCACCGGGACCTGGCCACGCGCAACTGCCTGGTGGGGAAGCACTACACCATCAAGATCGCCGACTTTGGGATGAGCAGGAACCTCTACAGCGGGGACTACTACCGCATCCAGGGCCGGGCGGTGCTCCCCATCCGCTGGATGTCCTGGGAGAGCATCCTGCTGGTACACGGGGCCTGGGCTCCTCTGATGGACACTGACGTGGCTCTGGGCAGGCTCAGGCGCTGTGTCCTTGGCCTGGGGGTGCAGGAGGGATGGTGAGGTCTGTGCTCACTGCAGCCCAGATTTGGGGTGAAGCATGGGGAAAGCAGGAGTGGTGGGGGCACTGTGGTGGTTTTTGATGTCGCAGTGCAGGACATCCTTTAAGCAGGACGCTTGGCATTTTTTCCTGGCCATGGCCAGACCTGGAAGAGGGAGCAGTGTTGGTTTTCACCTTCACAGGGAGCTGGGTCCTTGGCAAGCCCCAGCTCTCAGAGCAGCCACTGCCAGCCAGACCTGGAGCTGGCCAGGCTCTGGCCCCAGGCAGAAGGCTGGTCTGTGGGGCCAAGCACCTCTCTGAGCCCAGGTCTGGATGCCAAAGCGTCCACAACGAGGTTTTGATCCCTGAGCACCTACAGCTTCTGGAGCAGGGTGGGGTAAAGCCCGTGACCCTGCTCTGCTCTGCTCCCTCTGGCCAGGGCAAGTTCACAACAGCCAGTGACGTGTGGGCGTTCGGAGTGACGCTGTGGGAGACCTTCACACTCTGCCGGGAGCAGCCCTACTCCCACATGTCTGACGAGCAGGTCATCGAAAACACCGGCGAGTTCTTCCGGGACCAGGGCCGGCAGGTAGGGACGGGATGGGATGGGATGGGATGGGATGGGATGGGATGGGAACCATGGGATGGGATGGGATGGGAACCATGGGATGGGATGGGAACCATGGGATGGGATGGGATGGGAACCATGGGATGGGATGGGATGGGAACCATGGGATGGGATGGGATGGGATGGGATGGGATGGGATGGGATGGGATGAGAACCATGGGATGGGATGGGATGGGAACCATGGGATGGGATGGGATGGGAACCATGGGATGGGATGGGATGGGAACCATGGGATGGGATGGGATGGGATGGGATGGGATGAGAACCATGGGATGGGATGGGATGGGAACCATGGGATGGGATGGGATGGGATGGGATGGGATGGGATGGGATGGGATGGGAACCATGGGATGGGATGGGATGGGAACCATGGGATGGGATGGGATGGGATGGGATGGGATGGGATGGGATGGGATGGGATGGGATGGGAACCATGGGATGGGATGGGATGGGAACCATGGGATGGGATGGGAACCATGGGATGGGATGGGATGGGAACCATGGGATGGGATGGGAACCATGGGATGGGATGGGACAAGAGGGCCAGTGATGCACCTGGGACACTTTAAGGTGACCAAGTGGGGAGTTTGGCTGTGAGGCAGCTGTGGGGCAGGAACTCCTCTGGGAGGGAGGAGCAAACTGTCCCATCACTGTGCCATCTGGGGGTCACCCTGCCTCTGGGCTCACAGCAGTGCAGCCCCCGCCCCGGGCCATGGAGACACGAGCCACCCTGAGAAACGGGGCTCTCCAGGAGCACTTGGCACATCGGGTTCTGTGGCAGTAATTCTCTCTTTGCCATTTTTGCCTTTTGTGTTGCAGACCTACCTTCCCCAGCCTGTGCTATGCCCTGACTCAGTCTATAAGCTAATGCTCAGCTGCTGGAGACGGGACACTAAAGATCGTCCCTCCTTCCAGGACATCCATCGCCTTCTCCAGGACTCAGCCAGTGAAGAATGAGCCTCGGCTCCCGCCATCCTGGTCCCCATCCTTCCCTGTCCCCAGAGGAGCCCCAGATGCAAACCAAAGCCACTCCGCTCGGACTTAGCCATAAACCCCGAGCAGCTGCTCGTGTTCTCGTTGTGCAGTGAGGCCTCAGAGGAGACCCCCAAGGACAGCAAAGCCCCACGGCGTGGGACGGCTCAGAGCTCCCGCTTCCCCGAGCCCCGAGCCCGGGAGCAGCGCGGCCTTGGCTGAGGGTTATTTATTGATGCAATGTGCTCCTGGTGACAAGGACCGGGACAGAGCGGCTCCTCTTCCCCAGCTGGAGGGGATGAATTCAGCTGGACCTACTCGGTGAGGGAGCTCAGCCCACACGCAGGGCGGGCACCTGGGGAAGGGATGTGTGCGGGTGTGTGCCCGCCCGAGCAGGGACAGACTGGCAACCACCACCCGCTTCAGGAGGAGCTGGGAGCTGTTCTCGGTGGGCTGTGCACTCACAGGATGAAAACAAAGACTCCACGGACATTTGGGGCTTTGGACATGCCTCATGGAGAGGCAGGAAGCACCCTCCCTGCTGGCCAGCCCCGGCTGCACAGGGAGAAGGCTGAAGGTGCTCCTGGCAGCTGGAGTGTGCAGCCAGGGAGGAGCGGGCATCCTGTGCTGAGGGGACATTCCCTCACTCACCACAGCCACTCCAGGGCAGCTCAGCTGCCCAAGAAACGTGTTTTGGATGCCCCATGGGCGGTGCATGGCAGCTGGATGCCAGCACCTTTACTTCCATGGGGAAATCTCCAGGTTGTCCTCCCCTAGGGTTAACCCACATCTTCATCAGCCAGGAGAGGAACACACGAGCAGAGTTTCATTGGCAGCTGCCTGATGCCCGTGTCTGCAATAACCCCACAGGCATGGAGCGGGGCACTCCAGCTCTCCTGGCTCTCAGCCTGGCATCGCAGTCCAGCTGTAGCCCCTGAGCTGGGCTCTGCCACCCTGAGCATCCCTCGGCACCAGGGATGGTGCCAGTCCATCTGGCACCGGTCCGTCCTCCCGGACCTGGCAGCATCCTGAGCAAAGCGGGCAGGTGCCGAAGCCGTGTGTCCTGGCAGGTTACCCACCACACCCCAAACCCTCCCGTGGCTGGGCAGGAAGAACTGTGGACTTGGAGGGTCCAGGGAGCCCTCCACACTTTTGTACTCGTTAGTTGAGCAGCGGCAGGCGCGCGTGGCACAGTTCCCTGTATCCCGTGGCTAAGGCATGTGTATATCAGTAGATGCACCTGTGTGTAGGGGCAAACCCGCTGAAGAGACACTCGGTACGTGAACCGCCTGCGTGGTTTCCTTGTGGCCCTTCTGCAGGCTCCCCGGAGCTGGGGGCTCTGGAGCTGCCCTGTGTGCTGGGCTGCGGGGTGGGAACAGCCTGAGAGTTGGAGCAAGGATGATCGAGAGACCGGCTGGCACTCCCACACTCGCTGTCCATCCCAGCGGCTGGGAGGGAGGATGCTCTGAGGCTCAGCAGCCGTGTCAGGACGTGTCCAGCAGCAGGAGCGGGGCAGGACCGTGGGTGTGGGAGAGGGCAGGGCAGGGATGGTGGGATGTGCAGTGTTCTGTGCCCTGCAGAGGGGCTGGGAGAGGGCAGGGCAGGGATGGTGGGGTGTGCAGTGTTCTGTGCCCTGCAGAGGGGCTGGGAGAGGGCAGGGCAGGGATGGTGGGGTGTGCAGTGTTCTGTGCCCTGCAGAGGGGCTGGGAGAGGGCAGGGCAGGGCTGTGCAGTGTTCTGTGCCCTGCACAGAGGCTGGGAGAGGGCAGGGCAGGGATGGTGGGCTGTGCAGTGTTCTGTGCCCTGCAGAGGGGCTGGGAGAGGGCAGGGCAGGGATGGTGGGCTGTGCAGTGTTCTGTGCCCTGCAGAGGGGCTGGCTGCCACAGAAGGTATCTCACCCGTGCTGAGCGTGTCGAAGACAAGTTCGGGCTTTGTTGATGTCATGGAGCTGGTGCCCCTCTCTCTGCCTGTCCCCTCGGCTGTCTGTCCCGAGCCCCGGGTGCGTTGTGTTCCATCCCAGCCGTGTCTCAGCAGAGCCCTGGGGCAGGCGGGGCACACTGCAGCTCCCAGGGCCCGGGCACCCTGCACCATCTGCGCACTCAGGAACACGCTGGGGTGTCCTGGTGTGGTTTCTGGTGTGTCCATCCCCTGCTCCAGCTGGGACCCCGCCAGCAGCAGGGCTGCCCCGCGCACCCAGGGCTCCCCGGCCCGGGGAAACAGCGACCTGCCGGGCACTTGTGCTGCGCTGCAAAACCTCCCTGGGTGGCACGGGATGGCAGCGCGGGGCAGAGCGGCACGGCGGGGTCCCCTGGGAGCGGCAGTGGGAACGGGAGGGGACAGCGGGGACATCCCGGGCTGGCCGCGAGGGGGCGGGGCCTGTGACAGTGGGCGTGACCATCGCGTGTGGGCGTGGCCCCTGCGCCGGGGTGCGTCACTGGCGGCGGGGTCACGGAGGGCGTGTCCCTCTGGCCCCGCCCCTCGTGCTCGGCTCACCATCACGCCACCGGGGCGAGGCCCCGCCCCCCCGCCGCGCTCCGATTGGCTGCGGGGCGGGGCGGGGCGGGCCCGGGCGCGCGCAGCCCTTAAAGCGCGGGGGCGGCGGGCGGCGGGCAGCGATGGAGCGCGTGGTGCTGGTGACCGGGGCGAGCGGGTGAGCGCCGGGGCACCGGCCGCCACCGGGGCACCGGCCACCACCGGGGCACCGGCCACCACCGGGGCACCGGCCGCCACCGGGGCACCGGCCGCCACCGGGGCACCGGCCGCCACCGGGCCGGGAGCGGGAGGGGCGGGCTGGCCGGGCAGGGCTCTCTCTGACACCGTCCCGTTGCAGCGGCGTGGGGCTGGCGCTGTGCCAGCGGCTGCTGGAGGAGGATGGCCGCATCCACCTGTGCATCGCCTGCCGCAACGAGCAGAAGAGCGAAGCCACGCGGGACCTCATCCTGGCCACCCACCCCTCCGCACAGGTGTCCACCGTGGAGGTGGACCTGGGTAACCTGGCCTCCGTGCTGCGGGCCGCCCGTGAGCTCCGCTGCAGGTACGGCTGTGCCCCGGTCAGCCCCCAGCCCCGCGGGCAGCCCCGCGCCCCTCCCAACCCGCCTCCCGCGCTCTTCTCCACGCAGGTTTCAGCGCCTGGACTTTGTCTACCTCAACGCTGGGATCATGCCCAACCCGCACGTGAACTTCAAGGCTCTGTGGCACGGTCTCCTCAGCGGGTAGGAGATGTAGGGGGTCCCGTCCCGTGGGCAGCACCGGGAGCTGCCGTCCCCAGATGTGTCCTTGGGTCCGGTGCTGAGGAGCCCGTGTCCCTCCCTGGTGTGGGACAGAGCCCATCCCTGCGCTCCCGTGAGCGGGGTGGCTTTGGTGACAGAGGGCTCTGCTGGGCTGGTCCTGATCCCAGCTCTGGGGGGGCATGGGGAGGGCCAGGGGGCACCCAAAGCCTGCAGCCCCTGCACGGGAAATGCTGCTCTGGTGGAGTCTGCGTCTCTCTCCCGTTGTTGTGGTGCCGGGCTGGGTTTCTGCAGCTGTTCAGGGCTGTGGGTCTCAGTGCTTTGTGAAGCTGGTGGTGTTGGTGTGGGCAGCACGGGGAAGCTGAGCTGAGGAGCAGTGATTTGTGTCCAGCAGAACTGCTGGGGTGTTGAGCACTGGTGCCAGACTGGTTTTCTTGCCTGCGTTAGCTATGGCCCGAGGGCCTGGTTCTGTGCTGGAGCTTGGTTAAGTTATCTGAGCGTGAAATGAGGGAAGGATATGTTGGTAACGGTACTTTACCAGGGATTTTCTCTGATCCTCAGGGATCTTTACCAGACAGATCTTCTCTGGTCTGGTCAGTATTGAGGCCCTTGTGGATGAAGGAGCTGGCATACTCCCTAGACCTTTCCCATCTGTTCTTTCCATGGTTTGATGCTGCCCTCGAAGGTGAAGCTGTGCAGAGCCTGTGAGCTGGGGGTGCTGCTGAGGGAGGCCAGTGCTGGGTTCCTCCTGGCACTGTTCCTCACCAGCTCCTGCTCTTGGCTTCCAGGAAGGTGCTCCACATGCTGACCACCGCAGAAGGCATCATGACCCAGACGGACAGGCTGAATGGAGATGGGCTCCAGGAGGTGTTTGCTACCAACCTCTTTGGACACTTCATGCTGGTGAGGCTTTGTGGGAAGGTTGAAGCCTCAGTCTGATGTCTGATGTGGGTAGGGATGGGTCTGGGCAGCACAGATCTCACAGATGATGGAGGCTGCAGTCTGACAGATGAAGAATGACAAGGGTAAAGGCCTTGGCATCTGTTTAAATAGCAATAAATGGTGACTTTAGTTGCAAGAATTAATTAATTAATATAATTTTGAAGTTGCTCAAGTGAGCCAGCAGACAAAGGTCAGTCATATGTAGTTTTCAGTCCGGTGGGATAAATACTAAGGCTTGGCTGTATTAAATTCTGAGGTGCTCAGCGGAGCTGTCCAGCAGAGTGACAGCTGCTTGTACAAGTGTCTGCCTTTGGCTAGTCTAGGAAAAGCTGGCTGAGAAAGCTGAGAGAAGCTCACAGCCTTAGGTGCTGTAAAGTTATACCCTAAGACGTGTTAAATAAGTTAAGGATTCTTTTTCCAGGTTCGTCAGCTTCAGGCTCTGCTCTGCGGTAACGAGAAGCCCTCGCGACTCATCTGGACCTCCTCCAGCAATGCCAGGGAGTCTGCCTTCAGCCTCTCTGACTATCAGCATGCCAAGGGGCAGGAATCATACAGCTCCTCTAAATATGCTACTGACCTGACAAGTGTGGTTCTGAACAGGAAATTTAATGGCCAGGTGATGATGGGGTTTGCGTTGCTGCAGGGACCTAATGAGCTTCTGCTGTTTGTAATTATCATGACATTGTTGTTGCCTGGTTGCATTCATAGCAATCCGGTGCGTTCCTTAATGCACAGGTAAGAGCTAAACGTGGCTGAGGCTGAACTGGTGGTGTAGGGGGTGGAGAATCTGCCAGAGAGATTGCCAGATCCTGCAGTTCTTGCCAGGAAAACTTCCCAAAGAGGGAGATTCCGGGAGCGGTTCTTACCTTGCAGGCTCTTCTCTTCAGCTCAGAGTTGGTGTTAAAGAGCAAAGAGCCTCTGCTTTTTTCGGGTGTCCCTGCCCATCAGCACAGGGCTGCTCTGGCAGTGCAGGCTCTGCTGCTGCTCAGCTTTGTCTCAGTGAGCTGTACAAGCAGCTTGCCTTCCCTCTCCTGGGGGATTGATGGATTTTGTTGGCAGCTGCAGCCCTGGTCCAGCAGGTTGTGCCGTTCTCAAACACTTCTGGGGAAAATGGTTTAGTCCCAAAAGGCTGAGCTCTTCTGTCTTAAAGAAGAGGTAGCCTTTGGTCTGAGTGGGCTGTAATTTGTGGGATATCTCCATGCTGATCTGCATGGAGATTGCACCAGGAGGCTGCATTTCCTATCCTGGGGCTTTGAAATGGGCACAAATGTAACACAAACACTTCCAATCTGTGCCTCTTAAAAATCACTACATCCAATTGCTCTCTGCTCTGTGCTTAGTGGAGTGTCTGTACACACCCTGTCCTGCTGTACTGGGAGGGAAGGGGTGAGCCGTTCTTTTAGCTGTGGTGTAATTGCACACTGGCTTGGTTTCTTCTCTGCAGGGTCTGTATTCCAGTGTTGTTTGTCCTGGGCTCGTTATGTCCAACATGACCTACAGAATTTTGCCCATTTTTCTGTGGAAGCTGCTAATGCCCATCATGTGGTTGGTGAGTGGATGTCCTGTGGCACACTTCACTGCAGCCTTGCTGCTGCCTGTGTTGTTGCAGATTTCTTCCTTCTGTTGGGCTGGGCCCTCTGCAAACCTTCCCTTTCTCCTCTTGGGGCCCCAGTTTCCAGGCTGAGTTGGGAGCTGTGGTGCTGGGACTGTGCAGAGGGGCAGGGCTCAGCCCTGCAGTGTTTGTCCAGGCTCCCCTGGAAGGTTGGCCAGTCCTGCTGGTGGAACACCATCAGCTTGCTGGCAGCAGAGCTCAGGATGTGGCCCCAACTTGGCCCCTGTGCTTTGAGATGCTGTTCATTTCTAGAACAACCTGGTTTTCAGTGTTGTTCTTTCCATTCCTCTAGAAGGCAGTGTTGCTTTTCTCTTTCCAAGCCCATGGAAAGCAAAGCCTCCTGCTCTCTGTTGCCTCTCCCCCTGCTGCCCCAGAAGTTTCCTTGCCTTTCTTCCTCTGGCCTTCACCTTTCCAGTTTCCCTGCAGCCCTGTCCCTGGAGGCTGCCTGCTCTGAGCCTTGCTGCTCTCCCTGCAAGAGTGGCCCTTCATCTTCAGCTGCCAGCTTGCAGCAGCTGGTCCTGACGGATCACATTTCTCCTGGCAGCAGAGAGGCAGTGCCTCCTCAGTTCTCAAAGCTGCCAGTCCTGCCCTGAGACCTTTCCAGAAGAGGCAGCTGTGGTGTGTGTGGGCTGTTGCTCCTGCCTTGGGGTGAGCTCCTCAGGGAGTGACACTTGCTGGGGGCTCCAGAGAGCGCTTTGTGCTGATAAAGGGATGCTTTAGTCTGTGTGCAGTGGTACCCACTGCCCAGTTTGAGAGGCATTTGTACCTCTGGCAG
This sequence comes from Cyanistes caeruleus, assembly GCF_971803275.1. Classification (NCBI taxonomy): domain Eukaryota; kingdom Metazoa; phylum Chordata; class Aves; order Passeriformes; family Paridae; genus Cyanistes; species Cyanistes caeruleus. Next base: position 670,709 of record NC_141709.1, on the reverse strand, counting down.
GTTATCTGGAGGTTTGGGCTGCTCAGGGCTTGCCAGCAAACCCTGGGCCACGGTACAGATTCTGCCATGTCCTTCTTTTCCCCTCAGATCCGATTTTTTGCCAAAACTTATACTCTGACACCCTATAATGGAGCAGAAGCCCACGTAAGTACTTCACAACTCAATTTTAATATTCCTTCCTTCTGGGTGGCTCCTCTGGGCTCTTGTGGCTTGAGCAAAGAGCTCTCAGCAAGGCTGGTGGGTGGTGCTGGGTTTGACCCCCAAACACCACACACCCTGGGCTGATCTGCCCCTTGGTGCTCTATGAGCTCCATCCAGTAGCCATAACATAAATGATCTTGGGAGAGCATCCTGTCCAGGGAGAGCCATGTGCAGCTCAGGGGGTGGAGGTGGGTGATGGGGGGCACAGAGTGTCTCAGGCACAGCTGGGAGCAAGTTCAGCCATGCTGAACTGCTTTAGCAGTGTTACTCCTGGCTCAGGTGGGTCACATCTGAAGGGGGCCAGCTCAGAACCTGGCATGTCACAGCTTCCCCTGCTTGGTGGGAGCACCTGGGGTGTCTCCTGTGTCTGCTGGCAGCCAGGCTGGGCTGGGCAGGCGTGTGCTGGACTTGCACACCTTTGTGCTGCTCTCCCCAGGTGTGGCTGTTCAAGCAGAAGCCAGAGTACCTGGATTCTCTTGTCAAGTACCACAGCTGCACTTCTGGGCTGGGGAGATGCTACGTGGAGCCTCGGAAGGTGAGTGGAGAGGGAGCTCCCTGCTGCAGGGCACTTGGCTGCGGGTCTGTCATCTGCTCTGCATGGGAGGGCTGGTGCCAGGGGTGTCCTGTGCCTGGAGTGGAAGGAAGATGCTTGTTGAATGCTAAGCAGCAGGAAGGGGATGTGGGGTTATCTGCAGTGTTTCCTACAGTAACTCCTGGCTTAGGCTGGAGCCTGGAAGATAATGGAAGTGATGATCAGAACATGTTAAGTGTGGAATGATGTTCTGGCTTATGCCCTGGTGACAGGTGTGTTTAGCTGGCTGTTTGTGAAGGTAGCAGCTCTGGAAATGCCCTCTGCTTTTCCCCAGAGCTGCCCTCGGTGTCTGCACTGGCTGCCCCGAGGAGGTGATGGTCTCACAGTGCTGTTTTCCTTGTTTTCCAGATGGATGTGGATGAAGACACTGCTGAGAAATTTTACCAGAAGCTGCTGGAGCTGGAGGAGCAGACTCTAGAGAAATACCGTGATCTCTTAGATTAAGTAAAGCCATCTCAGTGGGGTGAGAGTCTTGTATCAATGACCTGGGATTTCTTCATTCTGGTGCTACCTGTGGTGCCAGCAGGCACACGGCTTCAGACGCAATCAATCTTCCTTCTCCACAGAAGGTGAACAGTTCCTGAAAATGGAAGTGTGAAAACTGAAGAGAAGTGCTTAGACCTTTTGCTATGAGATTTTTCTTTAGGAGAAACTGGAGACCTCGAGTAGGCAGAGTCTGTCTTCACACAGTTGCGAAGCAGTGTCTTGCGAAAGCGTGACCGAGCTGTGCGTGGCTCGGGAGCAGCCTCGAGCCCTGTGCTTTCCATCTGGCTCAGGGCAGCACAGGCAGCACCCTGGGCTGCTGCCCTGCATCCTGCCTCTGCTGGCGTTTGTGGCTGGCTCAAACACATCTCCTGTGGCTGATCCTGATGTACTTGAAGGCTCACCTTCAGCAGAGCTGCCCTTGTTCATGGAACTGGGGCTGGCTGTGCAGACCTGCTCAGCAAGCTGGAGCCTCTCTGGCAGGCAGGGTCTGGCCAGCAGCTGAACCCAAGCTCCTGAGGAGCTGGCCTGAGGAGCACACGCCTGCCTCAACTGTGAGAACAGATGCCTCGCTGTCCCCTGGCTACGGGCACTGGAGAGTTTTAACCATGACTGGCTTGAAAGGATGATGCTGACCTGGACTGGGGGCCAGTGTGCTCTGTTTAGAGCAAGAGTGAGAGGTTACCATGTTCTTTTACCTATTTAACTCTTTTTATATAAATCTGTTGTACCAACCATTCTTCCTGTTGTTTATCTGGGGACCTTCACCAAGTACCTGCCACCAAGTAACTTCAAGTGCTGTAATGAATAAATGACTGAAACTGGTTTGTCCTTGATGCAGTGGTGTTTTTATTCCAATATCCACCTGCCTTTGACTTTGGAGGGCTGGAAGGAAATTGAAATTGTTGCCTTGTGTGTACCTGGGGAGTGTGGAGTGAGTCTGCCACAGAAGGGCTGGTAAGCCAGAGAGGTGGTGACTCCTTTAGTAAGGAAAGACATGAGTGATTTCTGAAGACTCCAGCGTGGTTTTGTGTGCTGAGCACCTGTGGCAAGCCTGAGACTATTTCCCAGCCTTAGGCTCCTGGGAAATGTCTCTGGTGCTTGCTCACCCTGCTGTGTCACATAATTAATTATGGGTTTAGTGCTCCCTTGGCTGGGGTCAGGTGAGGTTAGAGGGAGGCTGTGCTGGGTGCCCACAACGAGGGGACTCTGGGCTCTGGGTAGGGGAAACCTGCACAGAGCTGCCAGCCAGGACAATCCAGGCTCTCGCTGGAACTGGCCTGTGGGAATACAGAGTTAAAGCACCTTGCTTTCATCTTTTAACTTCTTCCCCTCCTCTGCTGGTTTGGAGCAGAGCAGAGGGGTGGCACCAGCAGCAGAGGTGTCTCAGTCTTGAGCTGGGGCTGAGATCTCCCAGCTCAGCCCTGTGTGAGGACCTGAGGCAGCAGCACTAGTGTGGGCAGGCTCAGGTGCCTCCCTAGGCTGAGCTGGCTTTTGGCCTGGCACGGAGCAGAACGAGGAGCTGCCCTCGCTGGGGTGGTGCCTCCCTCAGCTGTGGCTGTTCAGAGCTGGGCAGCAGATTGGGCTGTGCCTTTGGTGGTGTTTATTTCAGTGCAGTAAAACCAGTCCCAGCACCAGACCTGGATTCTGTGGCTTCGTTCAGCTGCGTCCTAAAACGCCCTGGGACCAAACCCCTGGTGCCTTCCCCTCTGCACAGGGAGTGTCAGTGGCTGGCTCTCTTCAGCTGGGGCTCCTTGGTCCCCACAGCATCCTGCAGCAGTCCTGGGCTCCTGGCTCTGGAGAGCAAAAACCACCTTGCCTCGGCTGCTTGTACTGAGAACCTGGAGCTTGGGGCAGCCTGGAGGGAGAAATGAGTGCACAGCGAGCTGCTCTGCCTCAAGGTGAGCCTCACCTGCCTGCCCCGCTCCCTCCCCTGCTAGCACTTGGGTTTGGTACCAACCCCTGCATCTGCAGGGGCACTCTGGCCTTTCCAGGCCCTTCTCACTGAGTACTGGTGCCAAAAATGTTAATGACAGCATCACAGCCTCCCCACGCTCTGCTCCTGCACAGCAGCATCGACTGATGAGCTCAACAAGGAATTTGACACTCATACTGATTCTTCTCACAGGAATTGTCTGCCAGTTCCCTTTTTGATTTCTCCTCTGAGCACAGCTCCATGTTTTGAAGCGGTGCTGACAATCTTCCCTGGCCCTGGGGGCAGTCCTGGCTCTACAAAACTCTCAGCAAATTCCACCAGGTCCAGGTCCCTCTTGGCTCTTCCCTGCCAGCAGCCAGGTCATGCTGCTGCAACACTTTCAGAGGGGCTTTTGCTCCCTGCTTCTCACCCAGGTGCTCAGAGTTATGTCTCTCCTCTCCCCACCACGATTTTCAACATCAAAGTTGCCATCCACTAAGCCTGGATCTTTCCAAACAAGCTGGCTGTGTTCCATCCACCTGTTTACAGGGACATGCCAGTCCTTGTTGTTCTCTTCCATCCCATCCCTTCCCCTCCTGGCGAGGCAAAGGTCACCCAGCCACGGGATTTCAGCTCTGTCACACCGATCCCAAGTTTTCTCCTCCCTTGGCCAGGGCTCAGTTCCCACCCAGCCTCCTGTTATCCATGTCCTACATAGCTGAAAACCAGTTGAGCTGAAAAGCAGCGGAGAAGCCAGGCTGTGTTTGGAGCAAGGTTTGCTCACAAAGGTGCAAAACCAGTGGCTCAGGATGAGGCCCAGGTGAGCTATCAGATGGTGCTGACAGCTGACTGTGCAGGGTTTTACAGAGCAACCATGAGCTGTCCCTCTCAAGACCTGCCCCGGAGGTTCTCTGGAAAGCTTCTGTATCCAAGGATCACAAAGAGCAAGCTTCTGTGTTAGCAGTGATTCACACTGCCAGCTCTTCCCTATCCCAGCTGGGATTTCTCACCACCCTGCACCACAGGGCCTGGGGCAGGAGCTGTTTTGTCTGCACAGAGGAGTTCCAGCTGGAAGGGCCAAGCTCTGTGCACAGCTGAGTGCTGGCCAGGAGCAGGGCATGAGGAGCCATCCTTCCCTGCACACACACAGCTCTGGCCCCTTCCCTCCCTCCTTCCACAGCCACCTGGGGCTGTGGGCAGCCACCCCTGGGGGCAGCCAGAGCCAGAGCCAGCCTTTGGGCATCCATCCTTGGGATGAAGGCAGCCTTCCTTCATCCCTGTCGGAAGGATCCAGATCCTGCCTGTGTTTTCAGGACAAGACAAGATGTATCCCATCTTTTCAGGTGGCTCCACTCTCCGGGGCTCAGCCTGTGCTTTTGTTCCTTGCCCCTGTGACCCTGAGGTGAGGAAGCTGAGCTCGAGGTGTCTGAGGCCACCCTGAAGCACAGGCTGCAGCCGATCCCTCGGGACCCCTGAATGCCACAGGTGCACATGCCAGGCATGTGCAGGGCAGCACAGCTGCTGGACGTGTGTGCAGGGCCCTGTGTGCTGGAGGAGAAGCTGCACAGACAGACAGACAGACAGACAGACAGACACGGTGTGCCACGGGGGCACAGCTCCAGCCCTGGCCTCCTCTGGGCTCCTGCCGGTCTCAGCAGAAGCTTTGGTCAGCTCAGCTGGGCTCAGCCTCCCTTGGGAGCTCCCTGGGTCACCAGGGGTGGCTGGCACCCCTCTGGGCAGGTGCAGCAATATTTTGTGTCTTTGTCATCCGAGCTCTTGGTGAGGCAGCAAAAGCCAAGCTGGCTGTGGTGGTTTGGATAAATCACCCCCACACAGCGCTGTGAAGGGCTAGAGCAGGGTGCTGCTGTGTCCTGGCAGCTGTGTGCCCTGAAATCACTGGCAGCACCAGAGCAGGGCAGATCCCCATCCTTAAGCAGCTCGGGGCTCGGGGGCTGCCCCTCATCCCTGCCCGCAGTTCCTCGGATCCCTTCCAGCGGCCCATGGCTCCCTGGGCTCTGGGCAGCTCCTGGGTTGACTCAGGCCCTCGCTGCTGTGCCCAGCTGGTGATGGAGGATGGGGCAGGCAGGGGGCAGGGGGAGGCACGGCTCGGGGCAGGGCAGAGGTGTGGGGAGCAGAAGGGCTGGAGGCTGCCTCAGGACGGCTCCTCCTGGGGCCCTGGGCTCGCTGCCAGGCGGGGCAGGGGCTCAGGGAGCCCATAGCAGGCACCAAGGGCCCCCTTTGGGCTGGGAACAGGGAGCAAGGTCAGAGAAGATGGAATGGCTGCAGCAGGGGCAGCCTGGGCTCCGTGCACACCTCGGGTGTTTTGTTACAGCCCATGGTGATGTCCCTGGTCAAGGATGGCCCTCCTGGGGCAGCAATAGGCATTAATGGCATTAATAATGGCATTAATAACGACATTAATAATCCACCTCTTGGTTCCCTGCAGGGGCACAGGGCACTAGCCATTCTCCTTCATGCCCTGAGCTGTGAGGGGTCTCTGTCCATTGGGAGCTGGCCTTGGGCCCCCGAGGGAAGAGGCCCATCCTCTGCAGGGCGAGCTGTCTGCAGGAGGGACAGGGTGTGGGGAGCCCTGGAGCGCTCAGCCACGGGCACATCCCTGATGGAGCCCCCTGCCCTGCACAGGGAGGGTGCTGGCACATGCCCTGGCCCACAGAGGGGCTCTGGGGACCCCTCTGCCATCTGCAGGGGGACCAGAAGTGCTGCTGGCACTGAGCCTTTGCCTTTCTGAAATCCGGGCACGGCACCAGTGAGTGAATCAGCCAGCACAGGACAGCCCAGCAGGCAGCTCTCACCTCCTGGGCACCAGTGGCATCCTCCCACCCTCTGGTGATGGCCCTGGGCATTTCCAGCACCAGCAGAGCCCTCCCGGTGCCCTGGGGTCACAGCCCCAGCGTTTCATGAGCAGGGACGGTGAGGGTAGGGCATTCCTGCAGGAAATGTCACTCCTCTGTGCACACAGCCATCCTCCGTGCAGTCTGGGAGCTGGTGGCAGGAAGGTCCTCCCAAATGCCTCTTGGGCCCCCCAAAGCCCACAGGATCTTCAGTGAGCTGTGATGTGCTGCTGCTGCCCCGGGGCACACGGAGAGCGTGTTGGAACAGCTTCCATAGAATGTCAGAGCTGGAAGGGACCCACGAGGATGATCAGAGCACAGCTCCTGGCCCTGCACAGGACACCCCAAGAATCACACCACGTGCCTGAGAGCATTGCCCAAACACTTCTGAAACTCTGGCAGGCGTGACCCCTTCCCTGGAGAGCCTGTTCCAGTGCCCAAGCACTCTCTGGGTGAAGAACCTTCTCCTAATGTCCAGCCTAAGCCTTGCTGGACACAGCTTCTGCCTGTTCCCTCGGGTTCTGCTGCTGGTCAGCAGACAGAAGAGATTGCTGCCTGCCCTCCTGCTCCCCTTGTGAGGAAGCTGCCACCTGCTACGAGTTCTCCCCTCAGCCTCCTCTTCCTCCTCCAGAAGCCAAGGGACCTCTGTGCTCCTCCCAGGCTTCAGCTGCAGGCCCTTCAGCATGGTCCTTTGGGCAGGACCCCGTGTCCCCAGGACCCCCAGGTGACGCTGGGCAGCTTTGGTGGCCCTGGTGCCACCCCCAGACGTGCTGCCCAGGGCACTCAGTGGCAGGAGCTGCAGGTATGTGGTGGCTGCTGGAGAAACCTGTCCCAGCACATCCCAGTTCATCCACCAGCCTCCCTGAATGCTGCTGGCCAGGCTGCTGCTCGCAGCTCCCTCCTGAGCAGCTGAGCTCATCCATTCCCCAGGGACCTGGCAATACTGTCTGTTGTGACACAGGCTGCTGTCAGAGGGAGCTGATGTTTGTATCAGGCCTTGCTAATCCCTATTTTCTCTCCACCTTTTTCCCCTGCCCGTGCGTCCCTCAGTGAGGTGTTCATCGGTGATTTGATTGCTGCAGGACAAAGGTCAGCTCTGCACTGCAGTGCGAGATGTGGCTCCAACCACGGGGCCTGGACCCCTCTGGCGTGTTTTTTGGAGCGGGACAGGCTGTCCTGGAGCTGATGCAGGCTGGCTTTGCCAGCAGGGCTGGGTGCTGACCCCCAGCATCCTCTGCAGGATGGGGTGTGCAGGCTCTGCCCCGCTGTCCCTGCACAGCCCCTGACCCCTCAGGGCACGGCTCAGCGCAGGGGAGAGCAGGGCAGGGCAAGGGGGACGTGCCAAGGTGGGTGCCAGCACAGCTGGGACTCACGTGGGCCAGCCAGGCTGGCTTCCCTGGAGCCAAGCAGTCCTCAGAGCCTGACTTTTGTCCAAGTTGGAGGCTGCCCCAGGAACTTCTGCTTCTCTGCCTGAGAGACTGAAACAGGTTTTGCTTCCTTGCTTTGTCCCTGGGCAGCTCCATGGCTACCACAAGCCCCTGCTTCCCTTCTCGTCCCCTGCCGTGTCAGGGGGGCATGGAGGGGTGCAGGGGGCAGGAAGGTGTGTGGGCAGGGCTGCCTGGGGAGATCTGTCCTTCTGCACCAGCACTGCAAATCGGGGCTTTTGTCTAAAACCACTCATTTTGTGCCAAAAGCTGCTCACTCGAGGTGCGTTCTGGGAGGGCCCAGCTGCAGTGCCAAGGGCAGCGAGGGCACACGCGTGCAGTGCCACAGCCTCCCCAGGAAGGCTGGGATGGGCAGGAGGAATGATGATCCTTCCCACTGCTTTGGGCAGTGAGATCCCTGCCATCTGAGCCCTGGGGGAGCGGCCTGGCGCTGTGCTGAACCCAGGGGCTGTCCTGCACAGCCCCACGGGCACAGAGGGCACGTGCCGGACGGGATGGGGTGGGATGGGATGTTTGTGCTCAAGGAGATTTGTATTTTGAAACGCAGCAAGGCAGAACCTGGCTTTGATCACAGGGCCAGGGTTAATTACAGAGTGAAGTGGGGATGGCTACAATCAGCTGGCATCTCAGGAAGGCTGGATGGAACAGCTGCATCCCATCCAAGGTGTCTGGTATGAGTTTGGGGTCGGAGGTATGGACACACCCTCGTGTTTACCACCGGATTTCTTTGTCATCTCTGCGCTGTTCAAGCCAGGACTAACAGGCAGACCTGTTTTCCTGGCTGTGCCATGCAGGGGTAGCCATGGGGCTGGGCTTTCCTCGGTGCCCTGTGGGTACCTGTGCCGGCACAGCACAGAATCCCTCCATGTGAAGGAAAGCCCAGGTGAACCCCAAAAGTCTCTGACACTGGTGGGAAAATGTCAGAGGCCAGCATGTGCCATTGCTCAGTGAATGGGAACAGGAAGGCAGGAATTTCAGCACAGTATCTTTATCAGGCAGAGCAAGAAGGAAGTCCCAGGTTCCTCGCAGTGCAGTAATCAGTCCTGAGCTGTGTAATCAATGCCTGCACAGCTCAGCTTGCTGCAAGTTCTCCTAGACCCAGCTTTCAGCTGCTCTCACAGGCTCTTACAGGCGGAACAGACGTGCCTAGGAAGGCTGGGGCTCATCCCAGCCAGCTAACCCACCTGACACGGTGCAACTCGCCTGGCCCGCTCCCGCTTTCAAAAACCGTTCTTGGGAAGTTCCATCGTTACTGGGTTTAGGACATATTCAAAAATACATTTTTTTGTTCTGGCTTGGACAGGCCTCCTCCCTCTGCTCAGGTGCTCTGAGGGAGGAATGCTGGAGGGTCAGGCTTGGGCAGCCTCCCGCTCCCGGGGACAGCCTGGAATGGTTTCCGCAGCACGTGCCTGCTCACCCAGCTAGCATTTGACTCACATAAACACAAAACAAAACCATAAACAAAAATCTCGCTGCTGAGGTCAGTAGGGAAACCTCTCAAATTGCTGGGCAGCTCAGGGCCACGTCACGAGTTTTCCTGCCCGGTTAATTCACCCCTTGGGATGGATTTCCTCCTTCAGCGGATGGACGTGGGAGGGAGCTGCCCCCACCCTGGGCACCTGCAGCAAACCTTGCTGGGGCTGCGGCACCAGCGCTGCCACCGGCTGCTCCTGCCGGCCTGTGCGGCCTCTGCCACCCCAGCCACCGTGTCACTGCGCTCAGGGGCAGCTGCTGAGCCCCCCTGCCACTCCCCACACCGGCCTGCCCTCCCTGCCAGCCCTGGGCAGCTGCAGGAGCCCCGGCACCCAGGAGCGTGGTGCCACATTCCAGCAGCCTCTGTCTGTCTGTCTGTCTGTCTGTGACCCTGGAGGGCTGCTGGGGGAGCACGGACAGCACCTGCCCCCAGAAGGTGCTGCTGATACCCGAGGCTGTGGCACCAAAAGCCCCATGAGCTGAAGCCACAGGGAGATGCTGGGAAGGGCTCCAGCACGCACCAGGAGCAGGCAAGGATCAAGCACAGTCTGTAGCTCACCTCGCTCACCTGCGGGCCGGAAAACAAGGAGGATGATGTGTCCCACGCATGTGATGCTGGGCATCTTTCAGCTCCTGGCCCAGCTTGTGTGACCAGTGTCCTTTCGGAGCGGCAGGGGTGCCCGGCCAGCCGGGGGCTTGGTCTGCCCTGGAGAGCCGGGCTGGGGAGAAGGGGTGACAGGGAGCTCAAGGCAGAGAAGGGCAGGGTCCTGCACCGGGCAGGAACAGCCCCACGGCGCTGTGTGCCACCCAGCCAGAAAGGGCAGGGAAAGCCCTGAGGCTGCGGGTAGGGAACAAGCTGGCCGGGAGCCAGGAACACACCTCGGCGGGGAGGAAGGAGAAAGGTGCTCTGGGTGCATCAGCCCAGGGCTGACAGCAGCACCGGGAGGATCCTTCCCCTCTGCCCAGCCACACCTGGAGCGGGGCACCCAGCGCGGGGCTGCCCGGCACCGGGAGAGACCCCCAGAGCTCCCGGGGATGTCACTGCCATGGAGAGCATCCCGGAGCATCCCGGCACTGGGAGAGACCCCCAGAGCTCCCGGGGATGTCACTGCCATGGAGAGCATCCCGGAGCATCCCGGCACCGGGAGAGACCCCGAGAGCTCCCGGGGATGTCACTGCCATGGGGAACACCCCGGAGCATCCCGGCACCGGGAGAGACCCCCAGAGCTCCCGGGGGGGTCACGGCCATGGGGAACACCCCAGAGCATCCCGGCACCGGGAGAGACCCCCAGAGCTCCCGGGGATGTCACTGCCATGGAGAGCATCCCGGAGCATCCCGGCACCGGGAGAGACCCCGGTGCCATGGAGAACACCCTGCAGCATCTCTCCTGCCAGGAAAGCCTTGTGCCGCCTGGAGGAGGCTCGGGGGTCGCGGGCAGGCCAGCACGGCTCTGTGACCCCGGCACGAAGCGTTTTAATGGCCAGGAGCTGGGAGGAGCCGCAGCCCCGAGCGCCCGGGTGTCCGGGCCGGGCCGGGCCGCGCGGGGGAGCTGCGACCCTGCCAGCGGGACCGGCCCAGGGAGCGGCACAGCCTCGGCATCCCTGGGGATCCAGCCCGGGCATCCCTGGGGATCCAGGCCGGGCATCCCTGGGGATCCAGCCCGGGCATCCCTGGGGATCCAGCCCGGGCATCCCTGGGGATCCAGCCCGGGCATCCCTCGGGATCCAGCCCGGGCATCCCTGGGGATCCAGCTCACACATCCCTCGGGATCCAGCTCACACATCCCTGGGGATCCAGCTCACACATCCCTCGGGATCCAGCTCACACATCCCTCGGGATCCAGCTCACACATCCCTCGGGATCCAGGTCACACATCCCTCGGGATCCAGGTCACACATCCCTGGGGATCCAGCCCGGGCATCCCTGGGGATCCAGCCCGGGCATCCCTGGGGATCCAGCTCACACATCCCTGGGGATCCAGCCCGGGCATCCCTCGGGATCCAGGTCACACATCCCTCGGGATCCAGCTCACACATCCCTCGGGATCCAGCTCACACATCCCTCGGGATCCAGCTCACACATCCCTGGGGATCCAGCTCACACATCCCTCGGGATCCAGGTCACACATCCCTGGGGATCCAGCCCGAGCATCCCTCGGGATCCAGCTCACACATCCCTCGGGATCCAGCTCACACATCCCTGGGGATCCAGCTCACACATCCCTCGGGATCCAGGTCACACATCCCTCGGGATCCAGCCCAGCATCCCTCGGGATCCAGCTCCAGGCACCTGCCCACAGCCCTCCCATCCCCAGGAGCCGACTCAGGTTCCCCCAAAGGCCTGTGCTGTCTGTCTGTCTGTCCTGCCGAGCTCAGCACAGCCTGACATCGCAGGGAATGGTCCCTGCACGCCGAGCTTCATCCTCCCTCTGGCACAGCCCTGAGCTGCAGGGTCCCTGCTGCAGGGCGGCCCAGACAAACACAGGGCACCAGGGATGTGCTGCCAGGGGACAGGTTTTGCACTCACAGCTCCAGGACACGCTCACTGCCTCTCTTGGGACTGTTCAATTCCCTTTTACCCAGAGCTGGTGGTGTTTTTTCTTGCTGCACTTTGAACAGCACCGTCCACCTGCACCCTTGGGCAGCCCTGGAACACAGGATGGGGTCGGGTTTGGGGATACTGGGGCCTCCTGCTCCCATCAAAGTGTGGGCCAGAAAAGCCAGAACCACACCACCTTGCTCTGCTGTCCTCCTCAGTCTGTGGATTTGTTGGTTTTTTTCTTGAAGGAGGAATGTTCAGACACTCGAGATGGCTGCTCTGAACCCGAAGTGCCTGTCACTTTCTCTCCTTGCCCCCAAAGGACAGGCTTAAACCCATCGTTATCCCAAACTAAATACCACCAGAAATGCTTTCTTCCCCTTAGAAAGAAATCAGCAAGGGATGCCAGTAACATGAAATCCTTCCTTTTAGTTTTGAAATACCGTGGTTGATTTGTTTCCCTTGTGTTCTCCCAGCCTTTGGAAGTGATCATCAGTGAAACGCAGAGTTGTGGGTGCTGTTTGCAGCTCTGGGGCTGCTCTCCCTGCCTGCCCTGCACGGGGCTCTGGGGACCCCAGCAGCGCTGGCCTGGCAGCCTGGGGACAGATGGGGCAGCTGCCCGCAGGGAAAGCGAGCCCTGGAAACCAAGGGAAGGAGCCAGGGCTCAAGGGACCTGTTATCCTTGAGAGAGGCTGCTGGGGGGAGGCTTTTAGAGATGCCTTTGCCTCCCACTGCTCTCCAAGGAGGCTGGTCCTCCTCCTCCTCCTCCTCCTCCTCCTCCTCCTCCTCCTCCTCCTCCTCCTCCTCCTCCTCCTCCTCCTCCTCCTCCTCCTCCTCCTCCTCCTCCTCCTCCTCCTCCTCCTCCTCCTCCTCCTCCTCCTCCTCCTCCTCCTCCTCCTCCTCCTCCTCCTCCTCCTCCTCCTCCTCCTCCTCCTCCTCCTCCTCCTCCTCCTCCATCCGCTGTGCCACAGCCGCTTCCTCTCGCCCACGGGATGTTGTTTTTGTGTCTGGCAGCCCCGGCGGGAGGGAGGGATGGGATGGAGGAGCTGGAGTCCCCCAGGGAGGGTGCCTGGTCCCGGGTTTGGGCTGCTCTGGGGACACGCGTGCCTTGGGGACCGGGGGCGCTCGGCCTCTCGTTCCGCCTGGGTGACCCCTGCCTGAGCCCTGCGCTGCTCTGGAGGAAGATGCGGGGCTGTCCCGGGTCACGGTGCCGCTCTGGGTCCGTGGGCTCCTCAGGGCACCTCCGGTTCCCCCGAGCGAGCCGAGAGTGCATTGGCAGGGCGGCGCGGCCACCTCCGCAGCGGGGATGCTGCGCTGGGACCAGGACATTTCCCCTTGGCAGGAGCTGCTCAGGGCACGGCACTGCCGGGGCTCCCCGGCCGAGCCAGCCTCAGTTTCCCTCAGCACGCACAGCTCGGCACTCGTGGCCGGGAGCCAGGCTCGGATCCGCTGCCAGCGAGCCGTGCCGAGCCGTGCCGTGCCGTGCCGAGCCGTGCCGTGCCGAGCCGTGCCGAGCCGTGCCGTGCCGTGCCGAGCCGTGCCGTGCCGTGCCGTGCCGAGCCGTGCCGTGCCGAGCCGTGCCATCGGGAGCGCTCCCAAAGGATGGAGCGTGAGTGCCAGGCCGCCCCAGGAGCCGGACAGGCCGGAAGGATGGCTCCGTGTCCCCCCGGCTGCCTGGCACACGGCAGGGGAGGGATGCTCGGGCTCTCCGGGCGCAGAGCGGCAGCGCAGAGCCCGGGGGAGGCGGGGGGCGGCTCCCCAGAGCGTGCCGGGGCTCCCCGCAGCCTGCTCCGGGCTCCGGGACAGCCCCGAGAGCCCCGGGATAGCCCCGGGAGCCCCGGGACAGCCCCGAGAGCCCCGGGACAGCCCCGGGAGCCCCGGGACAGCCCCGAGAGCCCCGGGAGCCCCGGGAGCCCCGGGAGCCCCGGCAGCCCCGGGAGCCCCGGGAGCGAGCGGCTGCGGGGAGCCCCGGCCGAGGGTGGGAAGCGCCGGCGAAGGGGAAAGGACCGGGAGAGGAGGGGAGAGAGGGAGGGGAGAGAGGGAGGGAAGGAGGAGCGGAGGGAGGGAAGGAGGGAAGGAAGGAGGGAGGGAAGGAGGAGCGGAGGGAGGGAAGGAGGGAAGGAAGGAGGGAGGGAAGGAGGAGCGGAGGGAGGGAAGGAGGGAAGGAAGGAGGGAGGGAAGGAGGAGCGGAGGGAGGGAAGGAGGGAGGGAAGGAGGAGGAGCGGGGGGAGGGAAGGAGGGAGGGAAGGAGGGAGGGAAGGAGGAGCGGAGGGAGGGAAGGAGGAGGAGCGGGGGGGAGCCCGGCCCCGCCGCTCCGCACCTGAGCGAGCAGCGGCGGCTCCCGCCGGCCCCGGCCCCTCCGCCGCCCGCCCATGGCTCGGCCGCTGCCGCTGCTGCTGTGCCTGGCCGCGCTGGGCGCCGGCTGCCGGGCCGGGACCCCCACCCGGGCAGGGACCCCCCCCTCCGGCACGGCCGGGCCCTCGGCCGAGCCGCTGCAGGACGAGGCGGACAACCAGGAGAACATCCTCTCGCAGGTACCGCGGGGCCGGGGGAGCCCCGGGGCACTGCCGGCCACAGCTGAGCTATCCTGCCCCTGATGCTGCTCGGGGCTGAGCCTGGGCTCCTGGTACTGCCTGGGCTGAGCCTGGGCTCCTGGTACTGCCTGGGCTGAGCCTGGGCTCCTGGTACTGCTCGGGGCTCCGGGCTCCCGGGGCTGCTCGGGGCTCCGGGCTCCCGGCGCTGCTCGGGGCTCCGGGCTCCCGGCGCTGCTCGGGGCTCCGGGCTCCCGGGGCTGCTCCGGGCTCCCGGTGCTGCTCGGGGCTCCGGGCTCCCGGTGCTGCTCGGGGCTCCGGGCTCCCGGTGCTGCTCTGTGCTCCGGGCTCCCGGCGCTGCTCTGTGCTCCGGGCTCCCGGGGCTGCTCGGGGCTCCGGGCTCCCGGGGCTGCTCGGGGCTCCGGGCTCCCGGGGCTGCTCTGTGCTCCGGGCTCCCGGTGCTGCTCGGGGCTCCGGGCTCCCGGTGCTGCTCTGTGCTCCGGGCTCCCGGTGCTGCTCTGTGCTCCGGGCTCCCGGCGCTGCTCGGGGCTGAGCCTGGGCTCCCGGTGCTGCTCGGGGCTCCGGGCTCCCGGCGCTGCTCGGGGCTGAGCCTGGGCTCCCGGCGCTGCTCGGGGCTCCGGGCTCCCGGCGCTGCTCGGGGCTCCGGGCTCGCTCCCAGCCGTGCTGGCTGTGCGCTGTCGGGGGTGCTGGGTGAGTGATGCTGCCGCAGCCCGGGGGATGCCGGCCGGGCACTCCCGGTGATGCTGCGCGCCGGAGGAAGTTCATCCGGCAGCCGGGCGCAGGGAAATCGGTGAAGCCCGTCAGGGAGCGCTTGACAGACTCCGTCCTAGCATTTTTCCGGGGGGACTCAGAAGAAAAGGGAGCTCCTTGGGAGGAGGATTGGTGGGGCCTCTTTGTGTGCCGATCCAGGCTCTTTCCCTGCCAGTGGGATGCGGTGGAGGTCTCTGTCAGATTGGGCTGATCAGGCGGCGTGTTATTATCTGCCCTCGGAAATGGCTAACGCAGAGAGCATTGGAAACGAACCGCCAGAGTTATTTTTGTGCTTGGGCTTTCAGAAGCGCTGTCTGCAAATCTCCGTAAAGGAAATTCCTGGCATTGTACAGGGCTAATCAGAAATTCTGCTTCACCACCAGGTTACACCGCTTATGGGGTGCCTTTCAGCCCCTCGCCCCATGCACCCTGGCCCCGCTGGCCTGGCTAAAACGCTCTTGCTCTGGGGAGCAGGTGGCTCTTTGGGTCTTTTGCACACAGAGCATTAAAGGAAAGCGGAAAAATTTAAAATTCCTGTATTTAAAATTCAAAGGGGCGTTCTGCACGCAGTGGGATAAAAACCAGCCTGTTGGAAGAAGGCAGTTTTTACTCCCCTCGCGGGCAGTGAGCAGCTCTGAGCTCTCCAGAGCCCTCCTTGGCTGGCGGATTCTGCAAGAGCCGGCCGGTTCCCTCGGGGCTCGGGGTGTCCGGAGCATCCTTGTTCGGGCCTTGAGCTGCAGGCCGTGCCTTCCCCGGGCGCAGGAAGGGAGGTTTGCTCACTGCCGGCCTGTGCTCAGCTGCTAGGTGACTACGACAAGGTGAAGGCGGTGTCCGAGGGCTCCGACTGCCGCTGCAAATGCCTGGTCAGACCCCTGGGCCGCGGCGCCTGCCAGAGGATTAACGAGGGCGCTTTCAGAGCCGAGGATTTTTACACGGTGGAAACCATCACGTCAGGACCCAGCTGCAAGTGTGCGTGCGTGGCTCCCCCCTCGGCCCTCAACCCCTGCGAGGGAGACTTCAGGCTGAAGAAGCTGCGGGAGGCGGAGAGCAGCGACCTGAAGGTAGGGGAGCAGCCTCAGCCCCTGACTCTTTGGGGACGAGAAGATCTTCTGAAACCTCTTCTTTCTGAGCTTTTTCTAAAAAAAACCCTGCTCCCTAACCCTTTTTCCTAAACTATCTCCTAGTTACATTTAGATCTGCATGTTTGATACAAAAATCGAGCTCAGCCTAAGGGATTGAGTCGAGCAGCTGCAGTGGATGATTCACTTGATTCATCCCTCGCTGCCTGGGCTCCTCCGTGGCTTTCTGCAGGGGCTGGGCTGCTCCCTGCCCTCTGTCCAGCCCCAAGTGTCCCTGGAGGCCAGCTCTGCTCCGCTCAGCAGCTGCCAGCTCTTTTTTTCTGCTGCAGAGAGGGACTCCCAAGGACCCACGCAGAAAAAGCTGTTCTGGCTTCCACGGGCCGAGAGCAGCCGATGCTCGGTCAGGGTGAGGGTGTGATGCACAGCTGGCTGATGGCAGGATGGATCTGTTGTTTCAGAGGCTGACACTTCTCTACAGTTCAGTATTTCATCTCTGTAGGAATACATCCCCCTTTCCCAGAAGTGGCGGTGTTTCAGCGCTCCTGCCCTTCGCTGGGTGCTTCCTTTGGCTGGCAGCAGAGCCTGCTGGCTTCCCAGTTTGCTGCCAGGGCAGGGCTGCAGGAGGTGCTTGCTGGGGTCCTGGGGAGCCCCTGGAGGGGCAGGCTGAGTGCTGGTGGCACTGCTGCCCCCCAGTCCCTCTGGGGTGGGAAGGCAGGCAGCGTGCCAGGCGCCGTGGGGCAGCTGCCATCGAGGCCACCACGATGGGCTCGTTCTCATTAACTTGGGGCTCGAGGATGTGTTCCATCGTGTCTGGCTGCAGACAGTCAGCAGCTTCTTGTCCAGGCACCCCCAGCTAGGGAAGATAAACAGGCACAGGCAGACAATCCATCATTCAGGGGAGGAGGGGTCCCAGTCTGGGGCTGTTCCCTGGTCCCTCGTCTGGGGAAAAGCCAGGAGGTCCCACGTGGCCTTAGGTGAGAGTGGTGAGCTCTCTGTGGTCAGGGGAGGGGACACCCCCAGGTGACAGAGCCACCCCGGTGGTCCCTTGCCGGGAGGCAGGCAGAGCTCCCGTGCCAGCAGCTGCTGCTCTGTCCTCCTCATCCTCCTGGGGAGGAGCAGAGCGTGCCTGGCTGCCCTTGGCTCCAGCGGGGAGCAGCTCGCAGCCAGCTGCGGGGAGGGAACGGCTGTGTCCTCTAGGAACAGCCTCCTCAGGGCTTGTCCAGGCACACACGGGGCTCTCCCGAGCTGCCATCCAGCTCCATCCAGGAGCTGGGCAGCAGGAACGCTTTCCCTCCAGGCCCAGAGCCCCTCCAGGGGTCAGGATCATTGGGAACAGCCCCTTCTTGTAGGAGAAGCTGGGAATCAGGAGAGGACACAGCTGCAGCTCTCGTGCCTCTCATGAGGAGCAGCTCCCACAGCCACCCCACAGCTCTGAGCAGCCCCAGAGGGTTTTTTACTCCCTTTGCTGCCCCGACAAGCATCGCCCTTGCCCGGTCCAGCAGCAGGAAGGGCACAGGGTCATTCGTGTGTTGTGTTTTACCAGACCTTCTTATGGTCTGACACAAAAGCCCTGGGTACTCCATGTGTAGGACAGCTGTGGGCAGGTCCCTCCCTTGGGTGGGCTGGAGGATGAATCCCTGAGGGAATGAGAGAGAGAAATCAATCCAGGCAGCAGGAGCACAGCCCAGGGCAGCCAGCCTCAGTCGAGCGCCTGCACTGGGCTCCCCAGCAGGAGGTTTCAGTCCTTCTGTGCCTTTAGTAAGGTCCAGTGGGAATTCATGGACCATGAAAGGCCACGGTGGGTGAAGGGAAGGGAGCAGTGAGCTGATGGGAACATGAGTGTGCTCTTCAGGGGAAGGTCAGCGTGGTGCTGGCAGGGAGCAGCCGAACCTCACATCTCTTTCTGTGACAGGGCAGCGTGCTGCTCGCAGGCACAGCGTGATTTTGGGGGCGTTGGTGCAGAGTCAGTGCCAGGAGCCTGTGCTCAGGATCATTGGGAAGGAGGTTAACGTGGTCTGCAGCCTTTGTGCAGTGATGGAAATGGTCCAGCCCGGAGGGAAAGCGCAGGTCTCCAGCGGCTGTCTGGCAGGCCCTGCGCATTGTATCGGCCGTCTCCATCCAGCTCTCAGTGGAAAGTGGATGCACAGCCATAAAACAGCTCTTGTCTCTTAATGCTGCCATTTTATCTGGCCCAAAAAATCTTTCCTTTGCTGTCAGCTCCACAGGGAGGCTGCAGAGGCCGGGGTGGAAACTCCGAGCGCTGCCAGCAGCGCTGCCTGTGATTCTCCCGTGTTTATGAAGCTCTGCTGAGCGGTTTGTAGCTGCTGGGAGAAAATGTCACGGCCCTGCAGTAATTCCCGTGCACTGGGAATGCTGCTCAGCCACGGGGGCTGCAGGGTGTGCAGCAGCTCGCTGGCCAGGCAGGGGAGGTGCTCCAGGAGCCCTTCCCACCGTGGAGCTGTGCCCTCTCCATGTCCCAGGAACGGTGACCGAGGGCTGGGCAGGACACAGGCACAGGGGGGCTTCAACACAGGCTGTCTGTCAAAGGGCTGGCTGCAGGAGAGGGCAGGGTTAGGGTTAGGGTTAGGGTTAGGGTTAGGGTTAGGGTTAGGGTTAGGGTTAGGGTTATCCCCCTGATAAAACTGTTCTTCAGAAAGGCAACACTTGCCAGGCTGGCACTGAATTTCTGTTTCTTCACCCCTGCAATTGGAGAGCATTTCAAGACTTTTTAACAAGTTTTTTCTTATTCCAGGAAAAAGAGCACAGGATGGCACGAACTCAGAGTCCGATCTCAAACTGAGCTGCCTTTTTCTTGTTGCCTCCTTTGCTGGCAGTCACATCGCTGGTGGAGTAGTGAGAGGGATTTGGGCTCGTGGGAGAGCCTGCCTAGAGCTGGCAAAGGTTTTACCTTGCTCTGCTACTAATCCCCAGCATCCAAAATGTGCTCCTGAAGTCCTGGGGCTCCGTGGGGGTGGCGAGTTCTGCTCTGCATGACATGCTCTGGCCAGGGCAGCAGTGCAGCAGGGCTGTGTAAGGGAAAGCCTGCTCTTTAATCCGAATTCTTGCCCTCAGCTGGGTGCATTGCCGAAGCTCCCTGGGGTGTGTTAGAGCCAGTGCTGCTCCTGACCGTGTTCTGCCCTTGCCTTGCAGCTCTCCTCCATCGTCGAGATGCTGGAAAGTGCCTTCTATGGCTTAGACCTCCTGAAGCTGCACTCAGTCACCACCAAGCTGGTGGGTCGGGTGGAGAAGCTGGAGGAGGTGAGTCCTGCTCTCCTGCAGTGTCCTCGGCCCCGCTGGGACTGTCCTGCTGCCCTGCTGCGTTCAGAGCCGGAGGAAATGTTCACTGGGCTGAAACTGAGCCACAGCAGGCTTGGGTCTCTGAACCAGACCGGACCTCAGGCAGTGCCCAGTGCACCCCCACCCCATCAGCCTGGCCTGACCCCCTCCAGCTCCCCCAGTCCCCCAGGGCCGGGACTGGGAGCGGGATCCCAGCGTGGCCTCGCCAGGAGCAGCGTCTCCTTTGGGTCAGAAGGCGCTGCTGTGAAGTTTTTCCTCCTCTCACTTTTCCTTGTGGGCTGGTGTGCTGGCTGCTGTCAAGCAGGAGCTTTGGAGCTGTTTGATGTGGGGCTGAGAGGTTCGGGCTGGTGCAGGGGTACACCCAGCAGGACTGTGGGGAGCCAAGGAGCTCAGATTCCTGAAGGACCGAGTTACGTCTTGGCCTCCCTTAAAACAGAGCAGAACCCTCAAGCTTCCATTTTATTTTAGAGCAGACTTCCAGTGAAATAATTCTCACTTCCACACAGTTTAATATTTCTTTGGCTAGCACAGGGTAGGGTTTGCAGTTTAAGCTGAGCTCAGCTATGTAGCGACAGGTTGCCAGATTAAATACTGGAGTTTTCTCCCGTGCTCCGTATCTGGGACGGTAATTCCACATTCTTGTCGGAGTGGAGCGGTCCATCTCCAGCCAGGAGCTGAGAGGCGATGATTTATAAAGCCAAAATTCCACTTTAAAGTCTTTTGGGAAGGCACGGCGTGCTCCAGCCCGGGGTCAGGAGGGAGACAGCCGAGGGGAGCACGTTTGCCTGGGGGGCTCTGGCTTTCCAGGCAGGGAAATTGACTCAAAAGGGGTTTTGAGGTCTGAAAATAACAAAGCACCAATGTTCTCCTTTGCAATCCCACCCTCTTCCTGTGGTTTAGCGTGTTCTTCAGTCCTTCCTTGGGCTTGCCAAGGGATTATTTCAGGTGGGGCTGTCCCTGCACTCTGCTCCAGTACCAAAGTGGCCAGTTCCTGCAGGGGGCTGGGGGCCAGCAGTGCTGGTGGCACGCTGGGCACACGGGCTGGCCTCTGCAGCCTGCTCACCCCGCTCAGGAGTGCCTGTGTGCCACGGGGAGGCAGATGGGCAGAAAGCTCCCTAGGGCCGAAGGATGGAGCTGTAGAGGTGCAGGGAATTCACAGAGCTCTCTGGTTGCCCAGAAGTGGGGCTGCAGGATCATGTAAAAGCAGCTGAGGCTGCCTGCAGGCACTTGGACAGGATGGAGGACGACAGGAGAGGCCTGGCTTAGAAGGAGATTGCCCAGAGCTTGGGGCAGAGCCCAGCTGATGCAGGCAGCAGGTGTGAAATGCCTCCTGCTGCTGGCTTAGCACGGGAATTCCTGTTGAGAGGATGTGGAGGAGGATCACACCCTGCAGCAGCCCTGGGGTCTGACAGCAGGGACAGCTGAGTGCTGAACTGGAGCCTGGCACGCCTTCAAAGCATGGCCCTGGCGGGCGGGCGTGCTTTTGGCAGCTGCTGCCCCGCACAGCAGCTGAGCAGCCTCTGCTGCATCCATCACTGGCCAGCCTTTGGTGCTGCCTCTGCGCTCCAGGGGAGGCAAACGCCGTCCCTGGGCAGCTCACAAAGCAAACATTGCACAGGAGAAGTGCTGAGGGCTGTTGGAATCAGTCATCCTCTCCAAGGGAGGATGGTGTCGAGAGCTGCTCCTGGGAGAGCATCATGAGGTTCCCCGTTCCTCTGCTGGTTCCATCACACCTCTTGCTGGAGGGTTCCTGCTGGACTGGGGGTTCACCCCTCTGGTTTACAGGGGTTAGGAGGTCTCACGAGTTCTTTCCACTACAAGAAGGTGTTTTAGACCGATGGTGTCGGCGGAGGGAAGGAACTGCCAGTTCTCGGTCCGTGGAGTGCGTTCTCTAGCGAGGCGGCTCCGCTGCCTCCTCCTCAGCTCACATCAGCCTCGTCCCATCTGCTGCCAACCCGGAGCTCCCAGGTGGAGATCACGGAGGCTTTCAGGAGAAATGGGTGGCAGGACAGGTTGAGAATGAGGGACCAGGGTAACCACCCCCAGCGCCTGTGCTGAAGTGACCGATGTGCCAGCCCCCCAAAGCAGGTGCTGTGTGAGGTGTGGGAGCCCAGGAGGGACGAGCAGAGACCGCAGCAATCCCTGGGGCACGGGGTGTGCCCGTGCCTGGGCACTGAGGAGGGAGAAGGGTTTTGCCTGCTGGATGAGTTGCAGCCAGCCCCAGCTCCCTCCTGCTCACAGGACAGCTGCTCTGGGGGTCACTGGCCCTTGTCCTGTCCCCACATCCTCAGATTCTGTGGGAGCAGGGGCTGTTGAGGAGGAGCAGTCCCCGAGTGGCCAGGCCAGGAAAGTGGGATCAATAAATGCAAGATGAACTTTCTGGCAAGTGTGGCTGAAGCTGGGGGCTGAAGAGCCTCAAGGCCACTCTCCCCGTGCGGGGGAACCTGCAGCAAAGATCTGTGAGGATATGCACAGCAGGGATGGGGTTCCTGCATCCCACTGGGGGCAGGGACATCTTTGTAGCAGCTGGAGCGCCCAGCCTCGTGGAGAATCCCCAGCTGTGAGCCCAGGATGGCAGCACGGAGCTCCAGGGCCGTGCTTTGGGGGCCACAGAACAGAGCACCCCGTGTCCTCCAGCGGGGTAAAGTCTCCTCCCTTGCTCTCCTAGGGCATGTCCAGGAACTCGACGCAGGAAGGCCAGCGGGCTGGAGCCAGCGGGGAGCAGGCTCTGCAGGATGGCCCTGGCAGGGAGAACTGCTCCAGGCTCCTCGGCAGCCGCCTGGCCGACATGGAGAGCTCCCTGCAGCGGGATGCTGAGGCTGCCTACGCTCACCCGGAGGTACGGCCCGCTGCCCTGGGCTCTCCTGGCCGGAGGGGCCCTGTTTGTGCTCCCCAAGCCCCGGCAGTGCCTGGGCACAGCCCGGCTGCCGCTGGCACGGGATGGAGCTGGAGGCAGGGGGAGGTGGGCTCTTGGTTTTCGGGGTCAGCGGTGGCTGAGCCGCTTGGAAAGCCTGATGTCATTGCGGGAAGCGGTGGGAAACAGCCTTTGATTAGCAGGGCTTGGGGCTCGCTGCAGGGACAGCCTGTCGCCTCCTGTCCCCTCCTGTCCCCTCCTGTCCCCTCCTCCGCCGGCCTGGCAGCTGCGGGCAGGGCTCGGGCATCCCCCTGGATGTGTGCTCTGGGGTGTCCGTGGGGTCTGCCCAGCATGGGGACATCCTCTGCCGGGGACATCCTCTGCTGGGGACATCCTCTGCCGGGGACATCCTCTGCTGGGGACATCCTCTGCCGGGGACAGCCTCTGCCGGGGGCATCCCCTGCCGGGGCATCCTCTGCCGGGACAGCCTCTGCCGGGGACAGCCTCTGCCGGGGACAGCCTCTGCCGGGGACAGCCTCTGCCGGGGACATCCTCTGCCGGGGACAGCCTCTGCCGGGGACATCCTCTGCCGGGGACATCCTCTGCCGGGGACAGCCTCTGCCGGGGACATCCTCTGCCGGGGACAGCCTCTGCCGGGGACATCCTCTGCCGGGGACAGCCTCTGCCGGGGACATCCTCTGCCGGGGACAGCCTCTGCCGGGGACAGCCTCTGCCGGGGACAGCCTCTGCCGTGCAGCCCCAGAGAGACCTGAGCTGTTTGGGGAAAGGCCTGCCCGGGGTGTCCCGAAGCTCCTGTGCCCCGGTGCTGCTGTCTGGGGTGGCCCGGGCTCCTCTGGTCCCTGCCGGCCGCTCCCGGAGCATCCTGTCCCCGCCCGTGTCCCTCTGCAGGGCGGTGCCTGCCGGGGGACCCTGAGTGCCCCATTCCAGCTCAAGCATCCTGAGATTGCCAAGGGCCTGCACTCGCCCCCAGCCCTGCCCTGCAGGTCCTGTGTGGGGACGGGCTCCCCGAGGCCCTGGGGACAGGGTGGGCTCCCACAGGGGTGTCCGCAGTAGGGCAATGGCACCACCTGTGCCCCACTGCCCTGCCCCACTGCCCTGCCCCACTGCCCAGCCCCACTGCCCTGCCCCACTGCCCATCTCCCAGCCCCACTGCCCATCTCCCCAGCCCCACTGCCCTGCCCCACTGCCCAGCCCCACTGCCCTGCTCCCTGCCCCACTGCCCATCTCCCAGCCCCACTGCCCATCTCCCCAGCCCCACTGCCCTGCCCCACTGCCCTGCCCCACTGCCCTGTGCCCCAACCCCACTGCCCAGCCCCACTGCCCTGCTCCCAGCCCCACTGCCCAGCCCCACTGCCCTGCCCCACTGCCCTGTGCCCCAGCCCCACTGCCCAGCCCCACTGCCCTGCTCCCTGCCTCACTGCCCTGTGCCCCAGCCCCACTGCCCAGCTCCCTGCCCCACTGCCCTGCCCCACTGCCCTGCCCCACTGCCCTGTGCCCCACTGCCCTGCTCCCTGCCCCACTGCCCTGTGCCCCAGCCCCACTGCCCTGCCCCACTGCCCTGCTCCCTGCCCCACTGCCCATCTCCCAGCCCCACTGCCCTGCTCCCAGCCCCACTGCCCATCTCCCCAGCCCCACTGCCCTGCCCCACTGCCCTGCCCCACTGCCCTGTGCCCCAGCCCCACTGCCCTGCCCCACTGCCCTGCTCCCTGCCCCACTGCCCTGTGCCCCAGCCCCACTGCCCTGCCCCACTGCCCGGCTCCCTGCCCCACTGCCCATCTCCCCAGCCCCACTGCCCTGCTCCCAGCCCCACTGCCCATCTCCCAGCCCCACTGCCCTGCCCCACTGCCCTGCCCCACTGCCCTGTGCCCCACTGCCCTGCTCCCTGCCCCACTGCCCTGTGCCCCAGCCCCACTGCCCTGCCCCACTGCCCGGCTCCCAGCCCCACTGCCCTGCCCCACTGCCCATCTCCCAGCCCCACTGCCCTGCCCCACTGCCCAGCCCCACTGCCCTGCTCCCAGCCCCACTGCCCATCTCCCAGCCCCACTGCCCATCTCCCCAGCCCCACTGCCCATCTCCCAGCCCCACTGCCCATCTCCCAGCCCCACTGCCCATCTCCCAGCCTGCCCTCAGCAGCTGCTGCCCGCTGGAGAGGAGCCAGCCCCGGCCAGGCAGGGGAGCGGAGCGCGGGGCTTTTATTACCCCGAGTGACCTCATTTCCCAATATTCCCCTTTTCTCGCTGCTAATTGCAGCAGGGCCCATCTCCTCAGCCAAATGGGCACCGCTTCAGCCCTCAGGCTGCCTTTCCGATTTCCTTTAATGAGATGAAATCCTTCAGACCCGAGCTGTGGCAGCTGGTCCCTGCCCGGGGGGGTTCCTGCTCCGAGAGGTTCCCTCTCCTGCTGGGGAGGTGCCTTCAGCCTCTCCGAGCTGGGAGAGCTCAGTGCACACTGCACACTCTGCAATCTGGAGCCAGCCCGCTCCTCCTGCCTGCCCTGCATCCCACAGCGTGTGCTGCACGGATCCTGCTGCTGGAGCTGCAGCTGGAGCTGGGGGCTCCCATGGCAGAACGGGCTGAGGGACACCCTGGGCAATGTCCATGGGGGCTCCCATGCAGAACGGGCTGAGGGACACCCTGTGAATGTCTCCTGGAGGGTTCCCATGGCAGAATGGGCTGAGGGACACCCTGTGAATGTCTCCTGGAGGGTTCCCATGGCAGAACAGACTGAGGGACACCCTGTGAATGTCTCCTGGAGGGTTCCCATGGCAGAACAGACTGAGGGACACCCTGAGGAAGGAGGCAGCTCAGATCCCCCTGCTCAGCGTGGGGCTGTGCAGCCTGACCCACTCTTGCCAAGCAGTGGCGTTTCTGGCCCACTTGGTAACAACCTCCTGTGTCTTCTCCAGGGAAAATATGAAGAAAGATTCCTGAAGGATGAGACCATCTCCCAGCAGATCAACTCTGTGGAATCCCTCCCGGAGCTGCAGCTCTCCCTGGAGGACAAGAAGCCCGAGCAGCTGCTGCAGAGGAAGCTGCGGGTGAGGAGCCGGCCTCCTTCCAAGCCCACCATTGTCCGAGGGGTCACCTACTACAAAGCCCAGTCCCCCGAGTCAGAGAATGACATCGAGGAGCAACGTGAGTTGGGTATGGAGCCGTGCTTGGTGGGGTGGGGGCTGCATCCCGCAGCAGAGCCAGTGCCTCATCCCCTGGGGACGTGTGGGAGCAGCAGGGCAGGTGGGACAGCCGGCACCTCATGGCCGTGCAGCCCGTGAGCTGCGGATGTGGGGCACCGTAGCATTGTTACTCCATGGAAAATGCCTGGTGGCTGAGGAAATATGTCACTGCTTCGGTTCAGAGCACCCAGCATCAACACCTCTCCAGAAGCAAATGGAGGTTTATTAAACGTGCTCGTGTTTCAACTCTGCCGGCCCAGTTTGTGCAGAGTGTAGGGTGGAGGCAGCTCAGAGCACGGCCAGGGGTCTGAGCATGGCCAGGGGTCTGTGCTGGGAGCAGGGGCTGAGCCCTGCGGGGCTTTGGGAGCTCCTGACCAGGAGGAGAACCCCACTGCTGGGGAACCCCAGTGATCCCCGTGCCCCGGCTGAGGCACCCTGGGTTAGGTGAGTGGCATCTGCACGGGGATGCAGCTGGGTTTCCATCCCCATGGATGAGAGATGTCTCCATCCTGCCCCGTCTCTGGGAGGTCTCGGCAGGGCAGAGCTGATCCCCATCACCTCCTGCCCTGCCTGGCCTGAGGTGCTGGGGCCTCACTCACCTCCTGCCACGGGCACTGTGGCTCTCTGAGGGGACGTGGGGAGGGAACACGGGTGGTTCAGTAGAGCCCGCAGAGGTGGTGTCACCCCGGGCCAGGTGGGTGGGAGCCGGCTGGGGCTGCGGGGCTGACACCTGTGCCTGTGCTCGGCAGCGGACGAGCTGTTCAGCGGGGACAACACGGTGGACCTGCTGATAGAGGACCAGCTCCTGAGGCCCAGCAGCAGGGCAGGCGAGGCCGTGAGAAAACCCTCTCCCGTGGGCTGGCCACCCACCCCCGGCAGCGCTCCCACCACCCCGCCGGCCGCCGGCACCGCCGCCACGGCCACCCTGTCCCTGTCCCCCGCCACGCCGGACCCCACTGCCCCGGAGCCTGTCACCGCCCCGGCAGGGCTGCCCGAGGAGGGCACCCCACAGCTGCCAGCAGCCTTGGCCAGCACGCTGGTGGCCACGGCCACAGAGACTTTGCCCGTGGCCACCCCCGCTGGAGGCTGGAGTGAGGTGGAGAGCAGCCCAGGAACTTGGCTCCAGGCGAACACCCCCCCAACGCCGGTCAGCCCTGCCACCCCAAAGGAGGGCCTGGAGGAGGAGGACATCAGGAGCATCATTGGTGAGTGAGTGCTGCAGGTCCTGCGCCCATCCTGCCGTGTGAGGGGGGCTGGCTCGTGCCCACAGTGTGTCCTGCTGAGCACAGCCCTCCTGGATTTGGTCACAGTGGGAGGTGTCACGGAGATGGCAGCTGGACATGTCCACTTCACTGAGGTCTACTTATTAACTCTGGAACCTGCTGTAGATTCCTCCCACCTTTAGGGGCTGGGCTGGGCGCAGCAAAAAGAGACAGGACCTGAGACAGGCAGCAGCCTCAGCTGGAGCAGGGACATGGCTGAGGCTGTGGGGAGATGTTTGTGGGTTCTGGCCGGTCCTCACAAAGCTGCAGCAGGGCCAGGGTGGCAGGGGGTGGCAGGGGGCACCTGCTGGGTGAGTGAGGGGCTGCAGGGGGTGGTGCCTCCAGGGACAGTGTGGCAGCCCTGCCTCTGCCTCACAAGCTTTCCCTTCCCTGCAGGGCGCTGCAAGGACACGCTGTCCACCATCTCGGGGCCCACCACCCAGAACACCTACGGGCGCAACGAGGGAGCCTGGATGAAGGACCCCCTGGCCCAGGAGGAGCGGATCTACGTCACCAATTACTACTACGGCAACACGCTGGTGGAGTTCAGGAACCTTGACAATTTCAAGCAAGGTGGGTTTGCACCAGCTCTGGTACCACTGGTCCAAGGAGCGTCCTCACTCCCGGGGATGCTGCATCGTGGGGGGACAATCTGCCTGGGGACCTTCCACCCTTGGCTGCTGGCACCCGGCGTGTGGGGGACGGGACGTGGGACAGCTCAGGCGGTGCCTGGTGGCCGGGGAGGGGGTGCAGGCAGAGCTGGGGGCAGAGCGTGCCCCCACCCCAGTGCGAAGGGAGGTCTCACCAGGCGGGTGTGTCTGCCCTGCAGGTCGCTGGAGCAACTCCTACAAGCTCCCGTACAGCTGGATTGGCACGGGGCACGTGGTCTACAACGGCTCCTTCTACTACAACCGCGCCTTCACGCGCAACATCATCAAGTACGACCTGAAGCAGCGCTACGTGGCCGCCTGGGCCATGCTGCACGACGTGGCCTACGAGGAGTCCACCCCGTGGCGGTGGCGGGGCCACTCCGACGTGGACTTTGCGGTGGACGAGAACGGCCTGTGGGTCATCTACCCGGCCATCAGCTACGAGGGCTCCAGCCAGGAGGTGATCGTGCTGAGCAAGCTGAACGCGGCCGACCTCAGCACGCAGAAGGAGACCACGTGGAGGACGGGGCTGCGCAAGAACTTCTACGGGAACTGCTTTGTCATCTGTGGGGTCCTGTACGCGGTCGACAGCTACAACAAGAGGAACGCCAACATCTCCTACGCCTTTGACACGCACACCAACACGCAGATCATCCCCAGGCTGCTCTTTGAGAACGAGTACGCCTACACCACACAGATAGACTATAACCCCAAGGACCGCCTGCTCTACGCCTGGGACAATGGCCACCAAGTCACCTACCACGTCATCTTTGCCTACTGAGACCCCCCCACCGCAGTGGGGCACTGCAAGCCAGGGGCCACCAGCACCTTTTATTATTATTTTTATTGTTATTATTGTTATTTTGTACAAATTGAAGAGTAAATGATGGGTTTTGTTCCAAGCTGGTTTTTTTATGGCGGATTGTAGATCGATCCCCAGGCCAGAACCACCCCCTTCGTCTTCGCTGTATCCTTGCTTCCGATTTCCCTTCCCAGGGGAAGGAGGTTCTCCTCTGGAAGGGCAGGCCCAGCTCTCCTGCCCAGGGAAGAGGAGGTGGCCCAGACAAGGTGCTCCCGATGATGTTTTTATCTGATCAGCGAGGCACCCCGAAGCAGGGCACAGCTGCGCTCAGCAGGCCCCAGCGGGACGCTGCTGCTGCCCGTCCTGCTGGAGCACCCGCACGTCCCGTGGCAATGTCCCGTCTCTCAGGACCACCTTCCCAGCCCCCTGCAGATCCTGCTGTACATCGGGGCTGCGAGCACAGCTCCGGCAGCCCCTGGTGCTGGTACTTACGCCGAGGACTGTCCCCTCCGCTGGGGCTGTGCTCCCTGCAGGCCGCTCCGGGCGCACCCCGAGCCCTGGCTCCCGACACCCCGAGCCTGGAGGGAGCCGGCGGCGGGAGGGGGATGCTGTAAATACGTGTGGATGGCTTTTGTTTGTTCATTTTGTAACCCAGAGTAGTCCCCCTTGGCATGTGCTGGGTGCAGGCTCTGCTCAGCTGGGCTGCCTGGGCAGGGGCTGGCAGAGCCCTGGCTGTGCCTCTCCATCTCCTCCCTTCCCTCTCCTGCCCATGCCCACCCTGCTCCTGCACCATCAGCATCCCCTCGCAGAGGCACAGCCCTCGCCCTCCTGCCCACCAGCATCTTGTATTTACCTGCTGTCAGTAATAAAGGATCCAGTACCTTTGCAGCTGTTTGGGGCTTTCTTTGGCTCTGCTTCACCCTCTGGGTGCATGAAAATGCACAGGGGTGTTTTGGGTGGCTTTTGGGTGGTTTGGGGAGAGCTGGTTTACACACCAGCTGGAGACAAACCCCAGAGGGCTGAATGCTGCTTGGGACTGGCACTGGGGCAGGGCGGCACGGCCACGTCCAGCCCTCATGGGCTGCTCTAGCAGGCCCTGGGTGAGCAGCTCGTGTCGGGTGCCCCGTCTCCAGCAGCAGGAGGGGCACAGGGTGGCTGTGCCACGGGCAGTGCCAGCACTGTGCCAAGCAGAGCCACACTGCGGCCCAAGAGATGGCAGACCAGGGCGTGTTCCAGTAATGTGCCTAAGGAAAACAGCATTAACAAGCACAACAGCAGTTATTAGTAATAAATAAAAGAAGGATTTTATTGCCTTCAGTACTAGGGACACAGAGAACAGAATTACACAGGATGAGAGATGCTCTCCAGCACCAGAGCCCGGGGGTGCTGGTTGAGGATGTGGTGCCGCAGCAGCCCCGAGCCCCAGCCCCCAGCAGCCCTTCCTGACGAGCCAAGCCCAGCCAGCACCCCAGTGCCCTCCCCAGCTCCCCGGAGCAGCCAGCAGCCCCTGCCTGGGGCACCGCTGGGATTTCATTTCTGGCCCACGCTCAGGTGGGGCCAGGCCAGGAAAGTGAACGAGAGCCGAGCCCGGCTCCTTCCAGCAGCGCCAGCGCCGCCAGGACGGGGCCTGCGCTGCCTGCAGGACCTGGCAAAGGGCACGGCTGCTGCAAGGCACACACTGCACTGGGGGAACTGCTCCTCATCCTTCTCCTCCCTGCCCCTGCAGCTGTTTGTCTTGCTGCGGGATCAACCTTGATTTCCTAACAGCCACACACATACACGGATAATAATAATAATAATAATAATAATAATAATTGAAAACCCCACGTGAGGCGGTTAGTGCTCAGAGCATGAAGGAATGGCAGCTGGCTGGCAAACTGAAACCATCTTCTGTGCAAACTGCACAGGGGAGAAAAAATAAAGTAACAACATGCTGAAGGGATTACACAAGGCTGATGCTCTGCTGGCAGCCCATCCCAGCCGAGCACCAGTGTGCTGGAGCTGCTGGGCCCAGCTCCGGCCTGGGCTCGGCTGACACACGGGGACAGATCAGTGCACAGAGCTCCACAGACGCTCTGGAGAGGCAGCACTTGGCTGCAGCCAGCGTTTGGGGTGAACAGAACGTTCCCCCACTGCCCAGGGGTGTCAGTGCTGGCAGGGCAGAGGGGCGTGAGGTGTCAGGAGAAGGTGCTGGGGCCGTGTCCCACGGAACTGAAGCAGCCCCTCTGCCCCAGCAGGGCCAGTGCTGCTCCACGGGCTCTTGTTAGCAGTGGAAAGTATTAAATAGCACACACAAAAAAACCCACGCAAACAAAAACCAGGAAGAAAAAAAACCCAACAAACTCAAAAAACCCAAACTTTACAAATGCATCTGCTGCATGAAATCACTTCCTTTGGGCCAAGCCCTCAGCCGTGGAGCCCCACGGGCCGGGGAAGGCAGCAGCAGGATCCTGGAGAGGCAGGCAGGTGCTGGCAGTGCCTCGGAGGGGCTGTTCCCAGCAGAACCAGTGCTTTAGTGGTGAGAGCGGGGTCCCAGCACCCTCCTGGGCGGCTGGGCTGGGCTGCCCCAGCACGCTGCTGCATCCCAGGGCCTCCTGCACTGGCAGGATTTGGGCAGGGAATGATGAGGAGGGGGGCTGTGCGGTCAGGCCCAGCAGCTGGGGGCTGGACAGGGCATCCTCGGGCTGCCCAGGAACTGCAGGGAGAGCGCCACGATCCCAAGGGTGGGCACCTGCTGCCTTGTCTGGCTCATCAGCCCAGCTCCAGCAGCCTCACGGGGACAAAACCAGGAGAGAAGCCCCAGCTGTGGCCAGTGGGCACACAGCAGGGATAGCCCACGGCCAGCAGGCCCCAGGACTGACGGCGGGCAGCGGAGCCGGGCAGGCTGCGGCCATTGGGTCGGGTCAGGCACAGGAACGGCTGAAGGGAACCGGCCCCGCTGTGCCCTGGAGCTGCCAGGGACGGGCTCGGGCTGGAGGCAGCACCTGCTGCCCTGTGGCTGCCACAGGAGCTACCGCAGGGATTTGACGATGGCCCTGAGGGCGTGTGGCGTCTCGGGGACCGAGGGGGACGAGCTGTAGAAGGTGTCGCTGTGATTCCTGCGCTGCTCGCGCAGGTACGGAGGGACAGAAGAACTTTTGATGTGGAGGATCCTGGTGTCCATCACTTCACAGTCAATCTGCATCATCACCTCGTAGTCCTGCCCGTTGATCACGTTCTCTGCACAGGTCAGGACAAAGAAAACGGGGTCAGAGCTGGCCCTGCCAGCCAGGGATCCAACAGAGCTTTGGGGACCTTTCCTTGTCTGGAGCAGGAGCTGCAGTGGGGGATCTCCCCTTCTGGAGCTCCACCTCACACAGCAGAGCCCCAGACTGCTCGTGACACCCCAAAGAGCCCACACCACACTCTGCACCTGCACTCACACCTACAAATGAATGGCTTTTATTTTCCCTTCTTCATCTGCACGTGATTACCGATGGAACCTGCACCGTGTCACATTCATTACAGAACTGTTGCTCTTACTAGAGCATGGGAGTGATTGAAGATAAGGTTTATTTAAGAAAGCTGAATGCTTCATTTTCTGTAACCCTCTTGACCCCGAGGACCTTGAGGAATTTCTTCACCGGTTTATTAATAAAAAGAAGCTAAAATGTGATCTCTCAGAAGAATTAACTGTGCCTCACTCCCATCCTGAGCTGGCTGTTGTACTTGAGGGATGTGGTGACCCTGGGCAAGGCCACTCCCCTGGCAGACCCCTGGACACAGAAGACCCTGAGCAGCACAGGGGACCCCAGTGTGCACATCCGCTGCCACAGGAGCTGCTGGGCTCCCAGGCTGTGCACATGGCCAGCATCTGCTGCCTGCATTTAAAGGTGGGAGACCTTTCCCTGCATAGACAGCGTGCCCAGGAATGCAAGAGCCGAGATCGGATTTCCAGGCACGACCAACCCTTTCAGAGTCAGAAGACTGCCATTGGCAGGGCTTCCCTTCTGTGCTGAGGAGGGTGGAACATCACCTAATGGAAAGCGTATGGACTGCAGGAATGCAATATACATTACTAATTTTTACTGTTTTCCTGGATTAACTCTGACTCTGGATGACAGCTGACAACCGTGGCCGGACCCTCCTGTTCCCCACGCCACCTGTGGGAGCCATTAGATCAACTATGTCTGGTACAGTAATGAAAAGCAGGAGCAAACCCTTGCTGAGGGGGCTGAGAGCCTGCAAGGGAAATCAAAGCTCCCACCTGCAAGAAATGAAATGGAAAAAGCTCTGTGTGTGCCACCAAGTGTCTGAAGCCAGGAGCAGCTGTGCAGGTCTCTGTGCCACCGACCTGAGCCCCTGGGAAGCACAGGGGTGACACACCTCATCCCTCCTGGGACCCTCTCAGAGCCCATCCCTCCAGACCACCCTTTCTCCCTGCCTTTGGAGGTGCTCTTTGCTCCCACCCCAGGGGCTCAGGAGCAGTCAGCAGAGGGGGCTGGAAAAGGGGGCAGAGGGGCACCAGGGGAAGCTGAGGGGCAGAGAGAGGCTGGAGCCAGCAAATGGCACAGAGGGGCTCCCTGTGACACAGCAAGCTGGGCACAGCTCCTCAGCTCCCACGCTGCAGCTGGCAGGAGACAGCTCCGTGAGAAGCAGTGCTCCAAAGCCACAAGTGGGTGAGGTGGGATGGGACGGTGGCCAGGGCCAGGAAAACGTCTCGGTAATGCAGTGAGCCTCCCTGACTAGCCACAGCAGCCAGCACAGAGGGCTATCATTAACTTCTGGGCATTGCACAATGGAGAACAGCAATGCCGGTGCTCAGGCAAGGCAGGAGCTGAGCTGTGTGGGTGGCACTGGGGAAGCAGCCCAGCCCTTTCTGGCCAGCTGGGATCCCCCAGTGCTGACACAGCTCCCTCCCAACAAAGTGTGCCAGCAGTAAGCCAGCCACAGCTCTGCCACCCTGCAGCAAGAGGGGTCTTTGAGTCCTGCACAGCACAGAGCTGGGGGGAATCACGCTCACAATGAGCCCCTCTCTGTTCAGCAGGCACTCAGGGGATGCACACCCCCCCAGACATCCACAAAAAGCACCCAAATCCTGCCCTCAGCCTGGGAGTTAGGCAGGATTTGAAGTTGGCATCTGATTCTTTCCATTTTTAGGGTCAAAGGTACCGAACTGCTGCAGAAAGCCTCTGTAAATCTCACAGGGGAGAGGGCAGCAGTGGGAATGGCTCAATGCCCACTGCTGGCACTTCCAGCAGCCTTTCCCATTGCCATTGGCTCCAAAGAGACATGCAAGAGGAGCTGGGATGTCTCCCAAAGACAGCAGGTACTGCTTGCTGCTGCTGCCAGGCTCCTGGACCAGCTCTGCTGTAAGGAGGGGTCTGAAAGTGGTGGCACCACCCAGCCCACCCCAGCCCAGGGAGGGGCTGATGCTCTCTGAACACCCCTGTGATGGGGTCTCAGCAGGCAAACGTCACCTGGGTGCAGCTGGCACAGTCCCCTGTTTGGGAAGAGCAGCTCACTGTCATTGCAAACAGTGACTCCACACAGCTCTGTCCTGAGCTCCGTGCCACCAAGCTGCTCCATGATCTGGATGAGGAATAGACAGCACACTCAGAGGATTTCTGTAAGATGTTAGATTGGAGAGATTCCAACCACCTTGGAGTGGCTAGACTGCAGTTTTGATAAAAGAGAGAAGCTGTCCAAAATCTTCAGAATGCATTTCAACCACAGCCAGAGCTGGAAAACATGAGTAGAACTGGGCAGAAGTACTACAGAAAAACCTTGAGAACTGCAGAGGATCATTGTGGAGAAGCCAGCAGAATGACAGGACTCGAAACAACAGCTCAAGAGAAACATATTTAACTTTGACCGAGTTTCTAAAGACAAGGAAATGCAAGCCCTGGATGAAAGCACCTCGGGGAGGTGAGAGGATCTCCTTGATGAAGAGGTTCTAAGGAAAGGCTGGAGGAGCAGCTGCCCATCAAGCCCTGGCTACCAGAGCTCCACTGACACTTGTGTTTGCTCCTGCTCCCTCTGGCCCTGCCCTTCTGTGAGCTGCAGGTGCCTGCTCACGACCGGGGCTGTGGTCAGCACCTTCCCCAAACACAGCACCTGGAGCTGAGCGCTCTCCACACGGCCTGATCTGACTCCCAGAACAAGGAAATGATTTTGCCTGGTGATTCCTGCGCCAGATCATTCAAAACCAGCCTTGTCAGGCTTTCTCTCCTTCCCCCCCGTGCAGTCCCAGCAGCTGGAGGCAGCAGTGGGGCAGAGGGGCTGTGGCCAGCACTGAGCTCAGCAGGCACAGGTGGTGACCCCTGGAGGGGTCAGTGTGTGTGCCCAGCACTCAGGCCAGCCCCCAGTGCCCTGCTGGGCACAGCCAGCCCCCACAGTGCCCTGCTGGGCACAGCCAGCCCCCAGTGCCCTGCTGGGCACAGCCAGCCCCCAGTCCCCTGCTGGGCACAGCCAGCCCCCCCAGTGCCCTGCTGGGCACAGCCAGCCCCCAGTGCCCTGCCTGGGCACAGCCAGCCCCCAGTGCCCTGCTGGGCACAGCCAGCCCCCAGTGCCCTGCTGGGCACAGCCAGCCCCCACAGTGCCCTGCTGGGCACAGCCAGCCCCCAGTGCCCTGCCTGGGCACAGCCAGCCCCCAGTGCCCTGCCTGGGCACAGCCAGCCCCCAGTGCCCTGCCTGGGCACAGCCAGCCCCCAGTGCCCTGCCTGGGCACAGCCAGCCCCCAGTGCCCTGCCTGGGCACAGCCAGCCCCCACAGTGCCCTGCTGGGCACAGCCAGCCCCCACAGTGCCCTGCTGGGCACAGCCAGCCCCCAGTGCCCTGCCTGGGCACAGCCAGCCCCCCCAGTGCCCTGCTGGGCACAGCCAGCCCCCAGTGCCCTGCTGGGCACAGCCAGCCCCCACAGTGCCCTGCCTGGGCACAGCCAGCCCCCCTCCCAGCAGGACACAGGCAGCAGGGTGCCTGTGAGCCACAGCTGGCTCTGCCTGAGCCCAAGGGCTGGCTGGGTGTCAGCACTGCCCCATGGCCAGAGCAACCCTGACAGCCAGGGATTCCAAAGTTCACTGAACTGAGTCACCTGTGACTGATGCTTTGTGGGATTACGTAAGTGAAAGCACAGGAACGGATCTCCTGTAGAGGTGTCTGGATTTATAAATAGATTTATTGCTCCTCTTTGAAGTTCAGAACATGCAGCTTCTCACACGGTGCAGACTCAGCTTAGGAAGCCATCCCTGCTGGCCCAAGAGCCTGTGCTGCAGTTAATTATTTGTTAACAGGTTTAAAAGCCGTGCTTCAGATGATTGACTATTTCAAATTAATAGCAAAGGTAACTGTGCCAAGCATTGCTGCTGACTGCACTTTCCCAAAGAGCCTTGCTGGCTCTTGCAGGCTCTGCCAAACTCCCAGCACCAGCCTGGTCTAGGGAACAGAAACCTAATTCCCAGTGCTGCTCTTCCCCTACAAACAATCATGCTGCAAGATCCAGCAGATGAAAGCTAAAGTCTGTAGTCCAAACCAAACCCAAATAAGGCTGAGGCCATTAACTACTGCTACAAATTACTGAGGATGATGGAAAATTGTCTTCATATTTGAAGATTTTTAAAACTGTCTTACTGAAAAGGCCATGAAACCAAAATCCCCCTCAGTAGCACTGACATCTATCAGTCAGCTGAGTGTTCAAATGTCTGGGAGACTTTCTATGGGAGATGCTCTCTCAGAGAAAGGCACAAGATGAAAGGCACAGAGGCCTTGAAAGGCAGGCAATGGAACTGCCTTGCTAATTGCAGTTAATAAGAACAAATGGTGATGCCAACTCCACAGACTTCACCTTTACACATATCAGGATGTCTGGCCCTATGGACACACCTGTCCTAAAGAAGATGTAGTTCTGATAATTTATCCTTTCCTATTACATCTTCCCCAAAAAGCTTTGCTGCAGCAAATGTTCACTGTGAAAAGTTGTCTGCAGAGAAACTGAAACAGAGCTCCCCTGAAAGGCCACCTGAGCTTGCTGGACTGCTACAAACACCATGGAAAGGCTTTACAGCTCTCTGAAGGTGCATTCATGCCACAGGTACGTTTATAGATCCTTATTCTACCAGAACTATGTATTTTACTTTAACTCTGGGCAATATCACAGTGGATTACCAAAAAAATACTCTGTGGGGCCAATACTCTATCACTCAGTGCTGTCCTCAGTGCTCAGGCCCTTTTCAGCAGATAACCCTGCAACTGCTGGCTGCTTTCTGCCTTCAAAATGCTCAGAACCTGCCTGCCTCTGTATCTGCTGGGCTCACTGGACACACATTTAAGGTGCCATCAGCCACACAGGTCTGCATTACAGATCTGGTCCCTGTTCCTGGTAGGGCACAGGGAGGGCAATCACTTGCCCCATGCTTACTTTAACCACCTGTTTTTGTCAGCAAGGACAGAGAATCATCCCCTCCTCGTGGTGGGGAGCAGAGGGTGCCTTTGCTATCCATGGAACCAGTTGAACTGATGTCAAAACAGGAGCCAGAGAACCATCCCTGTGCAAGGTGACCCAAACCCACCAACTCCATTAAAGCCACCTTTGCTCAACACACTCTGTACTTCCCACAGTCCCTTTGAGAGAGGAAGTTTTCAGTCTCAGCATTACTCTGCACTCGGAGCCCCTTCTGCAGCCCCACCTCTCACAGCAGCAGAGACCAGCACAGCTTTCAGAGCCACTAACATGCTCCAGCTCCTGGCTGCTTTGTGTGAGCTGTGCAAGCTGACAACGATGAAGTCGAGCTTTAGGGATGATTTAGCACCTAATTACCCAAACAGTTTTTGTTGTAACCTCCCTGGCCCAATCCAGAGCTCATGTTTAGGGTATCAGGGCTCAGAGTTTCATGAGTTGAAGGCACCAGCTGCGCTCTGTCCCTGGCCTGCTGAAGGGCTGCAGATGTCCCCACGCCTCACTCAGGGGTCACCTCACATTGTCACTGCTGCAATCTTCCAGCTCATCTCCTCTGAGGAGCCCTGACTGTCCTGCCCAGCACATCTGGCCAATGTTTCCATCTGAAGGGTTGGTATACACTACCAAATAAGTATAGAAGTGAAGCAGTGTCACAGACTAAAAATACGCTCGCTGCAACAACGCAGCAGGATTGCTAAAACATTTACAGATTGCTTTGTTGGACAGGATTGTTTGAGGCAAGGGAGCAAGTTACAGTGTGACCCAAATAACTTCCCTTTTTAAAAGCAAATTCCCACTTGGAACTACTTGCAAAGAGAGCGGTTGCAGCGGTGTCGCCCGTGTGAACTCAGCTGTCCCCAGCCCCAGGCACAGGCTGGGATTTCAGTCTCCAGGTCTCCTGCCACCCCTCAGACTGTGGGCCAGGCGTCTCCAGGAGCACTGGAGCCACAGCATCAGTGTCCCCCTGGAAGCCATGAGCTGTTGGCACAGCTGACAGCCAGGAGAGAAGGTCTCTCAGTGCCTAACCCGGCGGAGCAGCGCTCTCAGGGGTTACCCAAGGGAGACACACACAGGCAGGAGAGGCAAGCAAGGAAACCAGAGGAAACGAGCTCTCTGTGGCCTCTGAAGTAAATAATGGAGCCACCAGAGGGACTGGCACTGGCTGTGTGTGAGGAGCACACCTGCCCTGAGCTTCCAGCAGTGTGGTTTTTGGAAGAGCCCAGCAGCACCCCTGAGCAATC
Organism: Cyanistes caeruleus; assembly: GCF_971803275.1. Lineage (NCBI taxonomy): Eukaryota > Metazoa > Chordata > Aves > Passeriformes > Paridae > Cyanistes > Cyanistes caeruleus. Next base: position 633,096 of record NC_141709.1, on the reverse strand, counting down.
CGTGGCCAGCCCGTGCCAGCTCTGCTTTGCAGTGCCTGGGAGGTCTCAGGGAGAGGGAAGCTGCTCTTCCCCAGGACTGCCCACCTCCCTTTTCAATCTCTTTCCATGCTGCATCACTTCCCTCGAAGAGGAAGAGCATGAGCTCCTGCAGAGATGGCCCAGGGTGGACTTGGTGTGATTGCTCTGGGTTTGGAGAGGGAGCCGATGGTCACCTTGGCAAGAGAAGATCAGACTCACCAGAGCTGACCCTCACAGGCACTTCATTTCAAACTCCCTCAGATGGAGCATTTCTCAGAAAAAACACAGACATTTTTGACAGCTCTGGCTGTGCATATGTGTGTTGTTGGCAGGGTAGCACTGCTGCAGGATGACCATATTTAAAATCAAATCAGCTGTGACAATGCTAATGACAAGAGGCAAAAACCCAAAGAGAAAACAAAGGCAAGAGTAAGGAGTTCTGCTGCACAGAAAACTCCTGGGAGTGAAGGAAAGAGGCTAGAGGAAGAGCAGTGCTCCCAGTCAGAACCATCCCATGCCCACTTGGGAGGCACTAAAAGAATAAACAAACTTCCCACACTGCCTGCAAATCCAGAGCTACCCACTTCACAGGACACAAAACTGCACACAGGAGAGAAGCCTGGAGAGGCATTCCAGGAAAGGTTTCTTTCCACAGCTGGGGCTGGAGGGCTTGTCCCAGAGCAGGGCACTGCTCCCTCTGAGTGCAGCAGGGACTGGAGCAGCTCCCCAGCACAGAGCTGTGGCAGAACCTCCTGGGAACAACCCCTCCAGTGCAGAACTGTTCCATCTTCAGAGAGACACTGATCTCTGAGTGAGCCTTCCCTCCCCTCCACTGCAGAACTGTTCCATCTTCAGAGAGATGCTGATCTGAGAGCAGCCTTCCCTGTCCTCCAGTGCAGAACTGTTCCATCTTCAGAGAGACACTGATCTCTGAGTGAGCCTTCCCTGTCCTCCAGTGCAGAACTGTTCCATCTTCAGAGAGACACTGATCTGAGTGAGCCTTCCCTGTCCTCCACTGCAGAACTGTTCCATCTTCAGAGAGACACTGATCTCTGAGTGAGCCTTCCCTCTCCTCCAGTGCAGAACTGTTCCATCTTTAGAGAGACACTGATCTCTGAGTGAGCCTTCCCTCCCCTCCACTGCAGAACTGTTCCATCTTCAGAGAGACACTGATCTGAGAGCAGCCTTCCCTGTCCTCCAGTGCAGAACTGTTCCATCTTTAGAGAGATGCTGATCCATGAGCAAGCCTTCCCTCTTGCCTCACAAAAGCCCCTTCCCTCCAGCAGCCTCAAAGAACCATCTTTTTCCAGGGTTTTTGAATGCTGTAAGGGTGCTGAAGAGAGCACAAAGGTAGGGCTTTCCTGGGCTCAGCCCTGCTCTGCTGCTCGTGCCAGGACACACTCAGCTCTCACACACCCTGCCAGCTGCTGCAGAACTGACACTGCAGCTGGAGCCCTGCTTTAGGAGTTTGCTTTATTTATCACCTGCCATTCTCCTGGTATTTACACAGCCTCAGTGGTTAACACCAGCACAAGAACACTTCACTCCTTCCTTCAGCAGTGCTGACTTCCACTCTAAGGGTTCCTTTACACCTTGGTCCTCCACAGGCACTAGAGATTCCTTGGCAGGCTTCCTCTGAAAAATATTTTTACTGGTTTTTTTTATGCCTCAGGCATGCTGTTGCTCAGTATCATCTTCTGGCTTAACTTCTTATGGTTTGACATTTAGTCTGCCAGAAATTGTCCTCTTTTTTTTTTCCCATTCCCTCATTTGGCTGCAATGCCCATTGTTTAAAAGATATCATCTTCTTACTTCTATGAACTGACTTCAATGTGTCACTTAACCCCATTGGACTTTCTAGTGCTCCTTTAAAGATTTTTGCAGTAAGCTTTTAATCTTTAATCAATCTTCATTTGCCAGCATTTTCACCCCACTAGTTTTCCCCTTAATGTTTTCCTATTTTACTTAACCCTTACCTTTGAATGCAACATTTCAAGTTGCAGGCACCTACTGATAAAATTAATTTAACTACTGGCCTTAATTCTTATTTTCAAGAGGCAGCATCACGTTTTCATTGACATGGAGCTTGCCTATCAGCCAGTACCACTTGCACCCTGGAGTTAAAGTGTGCCACTGGTTTAAGCCTGCAGGCAGTGAGAGCCTGTATCCCCTCCCAGCTGAAATGTCTTTATAGTTTGGACAGTATCCAAGGAGTGAGCTGAATTTTCCACCTGTCTCACTTGGCCACATAAAGTTACCTCATTTATTTAGATACTGCAATCAGCTCTTGCTGGTAGGAGAGTATTTTTAACAGCATGTCCTGTGTGTGTGGGGTGAGCACTCCCCTCCCCAGGAGCTCCAGTGATTCAGAGCATGTGTCAGTAATGAAAGCACTGCAGAGCTGCTCTGAACACAGTGCTAATACAGACACACAGCCCTTGCAAACATTTCTGTCTCCCAGCTACAGCAACAGGACATTTACAGCTCTCAGAGTCCTGCTCTGAACCGGGGGTGCCTCCTTTCCCACACAGAGGGGCAGCTGGGCTGGCAGTCATTTCTTCACCCACATTCACCCAGAAGGTATTTGTGCTGGACAGGGATATGATTTACCTCATGAACTGGGGGATGAGCAAAAACGTCCTTCAGGAACTCAGAAGGGTTTTTCAAACACTTCCCAAGGCCAGAGGGTGCCCACCAGGGCTGAGCTGGGCTGCATGAAGGGCTGAGGGAAGTGCAGCCTGGAGGACAGAGCCAGGAGCAGGGAGACACCTCCCAGCCCTGCTGCAGGAGTGTCCTTAGAGACTGACCCAAACACTGACAGGCCTCTCACACTGCTGGGTTTTGCCCTAGCTTCACTCCAGTGATGTCCTCAAGACACAACTCATAAATGTGAACCTCCTCTACCAGCTCTGCTGCAGCTTTTTTATGGGGTGAGCTCATTATGGATAATTACTCTCCAGATCACTGCAGAAATAAAGACACAGCTGCCCCATCTATCACAAGCATAAAACTGTTTGCCACCTATAATTTCCCACCAAGAGGAATTATACAATCTCGAGTTTACAACATTTGAAGATACATGAAGGCAGACTGGCTGGGCTGGAGGCTAGAATTACAACATGCTGCACATAGCACAGGGTAGCACAGAGCAGGTTATAACAATAACCTCCCAGGCTGGGGTGAAAGTTCCCTCTGTGCAGCACAGCTCTGGGCACAGCTCTCTGTGAGCTGAGAGCTCAGCAGGCAGGGCTGACAAACCTCCAGGGGACACAGACATCCCCAGCTCCCACCCTGGCACCAGCCCAGGGCTTCTTCCTAATCACACCTGGTGAATTTTACACAAGTGTGTCATTCCTGTGGAAAACCAATCTGCTGCAATAACTCCACTGGAAATACCAGGAATGAAGTCCAGCTGATTTATGAGTAACTCTCTGCCCCTTGGTGAGTGTCCCCAGCACAATGCCACCTGCAGCAGCTGCTGTGCCTGCACAGGGAGCACCCGGCACGCCGGGGCATGGCCCGCCCCAGCAAAACCCCTGGGTAATCCTGGCTCCATCACGGGGCAAAAGGCACTGAAGATCCTCTGAAATGACCTTCCTGTTATTTCAAATGCATAAAAATAGATTAGTCATTTAGCAATTTAGGTAAACAGCTCATTATAAAAAATCATTAGGGAATAAGCCTTCATGATTTCATTTCTCGATCGTTTCCTGTCTAAATAAATAAACATGAACTCAAGTGACACCGATTTCATTACTTTTGTGCACAGATTCTTGAATGATTTCTTTCATACTTTTCTGAATAATTTAATCTCCTCCTTTCTGTCAAAAACACGTTAACAAACATGGCTGGGTAGAGCAAAGTCTTTCAAAGGTAACAAAAGCTGTTGAAAACTTCTATTTAAGATTTAGTTTAGGTAACCATCAATTCTGATTTAAAGAAATGTAGCAAAGTTTGAGGGAATATTTTATTTTGACAAACTGCACTTTTACGTGACTTTGAGAACAGAAACACGAATGGCAGCATCTTCCAAGATTCCTAAAATCTGTTGTTCAATTCCTTGTTAAACACCGTTCTGCCATTGCTCGGCCCTGAGCTCTGCAGCACAGCCCTACACGGGCTCTGGGGCAGAAGGACACCCCTGACACTGGCAAATCCTGCTAATTCCAGGAGAACACAGTGCCTGCTGCTTGTCCATGGCTGCACACAGGACAGCCCAGGCTCTCCTGTGCCAGCCCAGGCTCAGCCATCAGCTGCTGCAGCGAGCTCCGACCAGGGCTCTGACTCTTCCCTGCTCAAACAACTTCTATTCCTCCACTGCCAGCTCCAGAAACAGAAGAATGGCAGCTCAAAACGACTGGAAGGACAGCACTGGAGACATTCTCAGATGAATTTCCCTACATCCTGCTTAGAGAACCTGACAAACTCTCAGTGACTTTCCCAGAAAACCTTAGCAGTCATCACCTTTCATCTCACACCTAGGTGCTAACCCCACATACACAACTCCCAGAGCTTTCTGGTCACACACTGCAGCTCCTGGGGCTGTGCTGAGCTCTCAGCACTTCCTGCTGAACACAGATAGAGAGCAGAAACCCTGAGGGAAGTGTTGTGTAGCTCACACCTGTGTCCTCCATGCCTGGCAGAGTGGCATGGGTGCCCCAGCCTGGTGCCAAGGACAGCAGCTGTGAGAGGGAGCCACGGGCACCACAGCCTGGCTTTACAGCCAGGGAGAGCAGGGGAGGAGAACAGCTATGGACAGCAGGGACCACTGCCCTCCTGGAAACCATTCTGAGGCTCTCCAAAGGGAGAGAGGCTTCCCAAAATGTCAGGCAGTAACCTTCAGGGCAGGCAGCTGCTCTGCACTCAGATATGTATCGCTTCAGACCTTCCTCAATGACTGACTGCAAATTCTGCTTCTTGCTCTGAAAAAAGGAAACAGCATCTTTTGTTTGCTTGACCCTGAAAGGCAGAGGAAGTCGAAGACTTTATTTATTCAGCCCTAAGACATGGGAACTTACAGAGCATTGTCACTTCCCAAAGAGCTTTTGTTTTTATTTTCCTCCTCAGCCTGTGTGGGTTCTGGTTGCCTTACAGATTTTTCAGAGTTTGCTACCAGCCTGGGACATCTGTGGCCTGCTTGCACATGGCTGTCAGCTGAAAGGAGGTTCTTTGTAGCTGCATGCAAATAATCCTGCTGCCTGATGGCAGAAATCGCCCCAGTTTTGATCAAAGAGCCTTTCCACTAGATTTGCCTTCCCCCTTTTTCACTAGAACATGGATTATTTCAGAGTACTTTTGAAGTCTGTTACACCAGTATGATGAGGGATGGCAAGAGGGAGAGCTGATGGAACTGGTCACGAATCAGAAGCTGGCCAACACAGCAGAGCACATGGGCTCTGCTGAAGTCACCATTCCATTCCATTTCTGCCTTTGGAAGATTATTTTGCTGCTGGATCTCATGACAAAAAGCAACCCTTAGGAGAAGAGGGCTCCTTAAGAGCCCAGAAACACAGAGGTTATCAAGGGTCAGGCACACAAGCAGCCATCTCAAAGGCAGAATGAAGACACGCCCCACTGACCTAGCCAGAATATCTGTGAAACATTCAGAACTCTGTCACGGCTGCGAATTCCAAGAAAATGAGCCTTAGATTGCACCAGGGACTTTCCCATCAGATCTCTCACTTTTGTCTTGGCCTTGGAGCACAGACACCAAGCCTCAGTTTGAAGAGTGAATGGTGGAAGGAACTGTTTGCACAGGGATCCTGAGAAGATAAAAGCCCTTTTTGGTGCTTGTGCTGCTGCCAAGGCCGGCAGTACTGCTGGTGAGCACACACCTGCACAGACACCTAGAGCTGCTCCCAGCAGGAGCAAGCTGTGAGAGTGCCTCACCCGATCCCAGCAGAACTGGAAGGCATTTCTGGGGCCAGAGATGGAGCTGGCCCTGGGGCAGTGCCCATCCCGCTGCTGTGGGCAGCCCAGAGCAGCCCTGCCAGCCTGGGCACGCTGCACACACAGAGCTTTGTGCTCAGCTGGGGAGGGTGGCTCAGCTGGGCTGTTCTCTACAGGTCACTTGGATCCACAGATCCACCTTGTAACCCACTGCAGTTAAATAAATAGAGGGCTAATGGCAGATGGTTTCACTTAAACTTCAAGAAAGGCACCGCCTATATGTCAATTTGGAATTGGTGTAATGAGCCAACAACATTCTGAATTACAATAAAAGCAAATTTAGGAATGAAACCTACTGGAGACTTAACTGGTCTCAAGTGCATAGTTAGATTTCTAAAATAATAGCTGCAATCCAGCATAACAAACATGACTTGCTTGAAAACAAAAGGCTGAGTTTAACTGTAGATTGCAGCTGATTTTCATTCCCATGAGAAACTGCAAGATATTTCTTCTTGGAGTAACTTCTCAGGAAGGCACACCAACAGTGCCCCCAAACCCATGTAAAGTGGGACTAAGCCTCCCCAGTTCTGCTTTTCCCCCTGCAGCCCTCCCAGTGCTGAGGTCCTTGGGCAGCACCAGGCAGATTTTCTGTGAGTACTGCACGTGTTCACAGAGCTGGGGCTTTGCTCTGGGCACAGCCTGGCTGCAGGGAGCAGGACAGAGCTGTGCCAGGGGTCTGCAGCCTGCAGGGAGCAGGACAGAGCTGTGCCAGGGGACTGCAGCCTGCAGGGACCTGGACAGAGCTGTGCCAGGGGTCTGCAGCCTGCAGGGAGCAGGACAGAGCTGTGCCAGGGGTCTGCAGGCTGCAGGGAGCAGGACAGAGCTGTGCCAGGGGTCTGCAGCCTGCAGGGAGCAGGACAGAGCTGTGCCAGGGGTCTGCAGGCTGCAGGGAGCAGGACAGAGCTGTGCCAGGGGTCTGCAGCCTGCAGGGAGCAGGACAGAGCTGTGCCAGGGGTCTGCAGCCTGCAGGGAGCAGGACAGAGCTGTGCCAGGGGACTGCAGCCTGCAGGGAGCAGGACAGAGCTGTGCCAGGGGTCTGCAGCTGCAGGGAGCAGGACAGAGCTGTGCCAGGGGACTGCAGCTGCAGGGACCAGGACAGAGCTGTGCCAGGGGTCTGCAGCTGCAGGGAGCAGGACAGAGCTGTGCCAGGGGTCTGCAGCCTGCAGGGAGCAGGACAGAGCTGTGCCAGGGGTCTGCAGCCTGCAGGGAGCAGGACAGAGCTGTGCCAGGGGACTGCAGGCTGCAGGGAGCAGGACAGAGCTGTGCCAGGGGTCTGCAGCCTGCAGGAACCAGGACAGAGCTGTGCCAGGGGACTGCAGGGACGTGGCACAAGGGCACAGAGCAGCTGGGGAAAAGGGAAGAGCTGCCAGCAAACACTGACTGTCAACTGGGGGATGGCCCAGCCAGCTTGGAAAGGGGCTATGACCAGGGGGGAAGAAGGAAAAGGGACTAAGAGGCGGAGGATTAACATGTACCAATGTATAACAAGTTCCTATACTTAAAAAAAAATAAACATATTTAACATATGTTACCATATTAAACATACTTAAATAGGCAAATATATTTCTGTGCACCTGCACAGTGAGGATCTGGCTCTATCCTGGTGCCCTCTGAGGGACAAGGCTGACCCTGAGAAGGAGCACATGGCACAATGTTACAAAATAATGGCTCTTTTTACTCATTTCCAGCATAGAGCAGCTGAATGCTTGAAAGCAAATTTTTATCTGGAAAATTAATAACATGGTGCTGTTACCTTGTACATTTTCTTTTCAACTTCCATTTTACTGACTGCAACATGTGCACTGCACATCAATTACAAGACTGCAGGCATTTGCCACTACCTCACAGCACAAGGGCTGCCACTTTCCTCCCAGAAAAACCCTGGAGGCTGTAACCTTGACTCTGCTTTGCTCACTGGTGAAAACTGCCAGGTCAGTGTCAGGAACCACCACACAGAGCTCACAGGAGCAAGTGATGAAGTTCTGAACAAACTTCACAACAAAGACCCCTTCACTTGCACTCCTGTCATCTCCTCTGCCAGGGCTGTGGCAGTGAAAAGGAAGAGATTATATAAAAGATTCTATAAAAGATTTCCCTTCTTGCACAGAGATCTGGCTGAGGCACGAGGAAAGAGAAGTTCTTTCACTGAAAGTTTTGCTGATTTCTCCAAAGGAGACTCGTCCTTTTCCAGCAGCCAACTCTCTGCAGGTGCACAAAGAATTAAGGTGGGCTTAAAAGAAGAGCAGGCAGCTGGGGGGAAAGCTTTGCTAAGTCCCAGCTGCTTGTGCAGAGATCTCCAGCCCCCACAGAGGCAGAACAGGGTGGAGAAGCAATGTTCCCAAAGGACAATCTTTCCCTACAGGTTACCAAGAGTCAGATTAGAAAGCAAGCCAAGTCACCCACTGGCTCTTGTGTGTCCTGTAACTTCTCCCCTGACACCTGCCTGGGTGTCCCAGAGGAATCTGTGTTTGATGCTCTTGTTTACTTAATGCTATTCTTGTGTCTCATCTGTTTCCACATCTCTGCCCAAATCCCTGGACATTTTTTTTTCCTGGATTATGCTGATGTTCCAAAGAAAAATCCTGAAGAACTGATGAAAATATAATTTCACAATGTTTCATTATTTATGGATAAGATTTGTCACTGGATTCTGATGCATATTTTCCAAGTTATATTTACTCCAACAAACGAAGTTATTTCAAGTAAAAACAGGACTCAGTAAAATGTCAAGAAGAAATAATTTGCAATTTAGAAATAGTGTTTGTACTTCAGTGATAAAGTGCCCACTTGTATGTGATAATTCAGGTCAGCCAGAAAAGGATTTTTGTAATAGACATAAAAAGGGAGTTTCAGGCAGATAAATGCCAAAAATAATTCTGATACTTGTAATAAAAATTCCCCTAGGACAGCTGTACAGATTATCACACTGGGCTGAACTGCATGGGAAAGTGCAATTATCAAAATGCCAAAAGCCTGAACTGATTCTTTTTTTCTTAGTTTATGGAAATTCACATCAGCAGATAATGCTTTGGGCATGCTGGGATTTAACAATAACACTTGGGTTTATGATTCACATGTACTGTAAAACACAGATGTTTTAAAAAAGCATTATGTGCACAGTTGTTCAGAAAGTAAAGTTTACACTGCTGCAGGGTTCTCAATGCATTTGGGGAGTGTGGCAGTGACCCTGTGTCCCTAACATGTCCAAAACATGATGTATTTGTGCAAGTCACGTCCTGTCCCTCAGGTGGGGCTGAAATGCTGACCCAGAACATTTCTGTGCACTAATAAACCAGAAATCTGCCCCCGTGCAAAGCTGTTTTCTCTGCTGTCCTGCAGCACGGTGAGGTGATGATTATTAGTCCTGAGCAGGCAGTGCTGAGAGGTCCCACTCACACTGAGGGTTGTGTAACAGCGTGCTAAACAGCTGAGGAGGGCCAGGGAAGGCAGTCAGCATCCTAACAAACCAGCAAGGCCAAGGAATTTGCCCTGCTAAGCAGGCGTGGGAGGAAGCCAAACGAGGAGAGGAGGACAGTCTCCATGGGCCCTGTGAGCCACCAAGTTAGAGAAGTTAAATCCCATCCATGTAACCCTTAATCAGCTGGGCACAAACCCCCAGCCCTGGATGGCACCCTCCCTGTCCCTGCAGGAGCCAGACTGCTCCTGGCCACGTCCCCCCATCCTCACGGTCTGGGTGACCAAGCACAGGGGGTTTGCTGGCACTCCAGCTCCAACAGGGACCCTGGCAGCCAAACCCCACTCATGATCAGCCTGACTTCTTTTGCAAAGCCCTAATGACAGACATTTGGCCCCAGTTGGCTCCTCATGTACGAGTCAGGCACACCTCTTTGAACCTGTTCTGTATCGTTCCCTTTCTCCCTTTGCACTCACCGTTGATGTTTACAGCTGGCAGCACTATAGACATCTTTGGTCTCCTGGTCTTGTTATGTGTGGTGGCTGGGAGTAACAGGTGGTCCTGGAAAACAGCAGAGAAGATGTGTTAGATCTGCTCTCAAGGTAGAGAGCTGGGAAAATGCCTTTCCTTTCTCTCTTACTGGCATTCCACACTGCACTGTTTACAACAGCTCAGAAAATTCACATTGTTGAGGGAGCCTTCCAAAAGTCACGGCAATTGCTCGTGCTGTGTAACCAGGAAGAAATTCCTATTGCATGCAGCAGAATATGAAAAAGCCTTGATCATGTGGAAAGAGATGGAAACTACTATTAAACTCTCCTTCATCAGAGCTCTTATGCATATGATTAAAGCAATTTAACTTGACTTCAATGATATTTAAAGATGTGGTTTGAAGGACCTTGCTGAATGGAAGCCTTTACTTGTGCAGCTGTTTACATGTGATCCTGCCGTCCCTGTGCAGCTCCACAGCACGTGCCTGCTGCAGCAGGCTGTGAAACACCAGCTCTGCAGTGCCCAAAGTGCCTGCCCTGGCTCTGCCAGAGGAAGCTGGAAATGCTCAGGACACAGCCCTGGCCTGCCAGGAGAAACCAGCCTTTCCTCAGGGCTCTGCTGCTCTACTTGCAGCCAGGAAAAATATGGTTCCTCCCCTATCAACAGAACTTAAAAGCTCTGGTCCAGGCATCTCCCATATTATTAGGCCAGTTTGATGCTCTCCTTTCATGCTTTCCCATGCTTTTCCCATACAAACATCTCATACTTTTGGGCAAGGTTATCTTTTTGGCAAACTGAATTAGACTTCCTTCAGGATACATCAATTTATTAATGTCAGGGTAACTGTAATTTTGCCATTTTAAAATACAAACACTACAGTGTTATATGTAATATTTGGGGAACTGAGTTACACACAAAGTTAGGTGATAAATGTATCAAGATATTCTGGAGATACATTGCAGAAATATCACTTTCTTTCTCTTTTTTTTCCCATGAAAATTTTTCCCCCCCAAAACACCAAATGACTGACCATGAGAAGAAAACATTACTTAAATAAATGTCTGCAAAAACCATCTGGGTACCAAAATTATAAAACCACTCTGGTATAATTCTCAGATCACATATGTAATTCCCATTTCACTTTTGAACCGCTTGAGATTAAGGCAGCATTCACTAAGACAATGAACCTTACATAAAAACTGTTCTTGAAACCCAAAGGAACAGCCCCAAGATAAGATGTCCATTAAATTACATTCTGTAACAATGCCCTTGCCATGGTTTGATGACTATTTTTAGCAGACCTTAAAAAATGCTGGTACTGTTTGGTTTTTTTCCTTTTTCAATGTTTCTGCAAGTCCATCATTACCCACCAAACCACAAGTACTGCACACATCACCACCTGAGAGCCTTTAACAAGCAGCAGTTGCATTTTGCTAACCTGTCTGCAGCCTGGTGCAGAAATTCATGCTGCCTTACAATGGCACCTCTATTTACTGAATGGATAAATTGTATTAAGAGCTACTTCACAGTTGCATTCAAACGTGCTTTGGGGCTGCTGCACAACTCCCAGTGGTCCAACACCAGCTCTGGAGAAAACAGACAAACAAAAAGCTCTGAACCCAGAGTCCAGCAGGAGCTGATGTGCAAGATGCACACATTGTCTGGAAGCTGCCACCTACAAAGAGACATTTTGTAGATCTGCAATTGGTGAGGTTTATCCATCTCTCTAATCACCTTGATCTTCCATCATAATCAACATCATAAACATCATAAACATCAACATCATCAAATCTTAACATCATAATCAACCCAGGACACATATGCACTGTGGCAGTCAGTGCCAACTTGCAAAGTTCCCCATATTCACTGAAGTCAAAGGCTATGCTGTGGAATATCAGATGTTCTGACCACAGTTAGCCACCCACAACATTCTCAAGCCCAAAAGTCTTCAAGCAGTCCACACCTTTTATTTGAAAGCAATACATAATTAATTCTAATTAATACAGAAATGAGTGCACAGATTAGTGATTTGGAAGATACTGGACATTTAGCAGCACTGCTTGGATGTGCTTCTAAAATGTCCTGTGCCTTTCTGAAGGATGCTGAATTGCATCCCAGAGGTGGCTGACACTGTCACTCACCCCTAATTTTAAACAGTAGACAAAAGAAATCACCTAAATTAAAACACTGCTTGTGATATTAAGACATGGCATAAAAATGAAAGCGAATAAAAGCAAATTTTGCAAGTCAGCATCTGGCTCAGGAGTGTCAAGCAGAGGCAGAATAAATCAGAACTATTACCCAACAACAGATGGCTTTGGCTTGCAGCAGGAGCTGCACTGAGATGACAGTTTAAACAGACAGAGCAGACCTGAGACTGCTGGCAGAATGACTGGAAAAATATCAGCCTGGAAAGAATATTCCAGATGAGACCCTTGCTTCAGCACTCTCATCTTGCTTTTGATCATCTCTGCAGCTCTGTGATGCTGAGGCCAGATGACACAGACAGATAAATATAGACACAGATACTAAAATTCCAGCCATGAACACGTTACCTTAATTTAATAACTCTCAACCACACATGGCACTGCAATGAGGATTCTGGGGTTTCTTGCCTATCAGATCAGCGTTATCAGGGCTCTAGCAGGGATAAAGCTTTAGAATCTCATGTATTTCTAACCCTACAGCCAAATGGCAATGGAAATCCTGTTCCACTGTGCTAGAATATTCCAAAAGTCCTGCTTTTCCTGCAGCTTCAGCCTCAGTCTACATGTGGTTTAGTACTCAAAGTCCTTCCTAGCTAGATGCATGAAAATATGGAGACATTTTAGCTTTCATTTTCATTTTTTCATTAAAAAACTGGTTTTAATTCTCATCGTTTTAAGGACATAAACAAAACTTCATTGCATACCACGAGGTTCCAATAAACAGAGAAAAAAAAATGCTGGGCATGGGTCTTTTTGATTTCATTTTGTTAAACCATCATCACTTCTTGGCTTTTAAATAACAGAACTGGCAATATTGCTCGTTCTGGCTGTGGGAATGCACATCCCACCAGCCCCAGGGAGCACCTCCTCCAGTCCTGCCTCACCCTGGGACACAAACCCAGGAGTTAATCCTGGCAGTGTGCCTGCCCTGGAGGACAGTATTGCAGGGGATGTTTGGGGGAGAGAGGTGCAGGTGCTGGAGGGGAGCCCCGGGACACAAAGGAACGCGTTTCCAGCCCCGCAAGGCTCTGCGCTCCCAGCAGGAGCTCTCTTTCCTCCTGTCCCAGGGGCTCCTAGCTGTCAAATCAATTCCCCCACATTTTTCTTACCTTCTTAGTTGTTGTGCTTAGGTATGGATAAGCGTTTTTCACAAGGCTTTTCCGAGGTCTTAATTAAGGACACTTGATTGAGACGTGCTTTGTTGGGCACATTTGCACATGTGCCCGTGGGAGCAGCGCCGGCCGTGCTGCTGCAGGGTGGGCTGAGCCCCTGACCCTTCCCAGGGGCACAGATGTGCTCCATGTGGGAGCCAGGGCTCCAGGAACACGGCCGCTGCCCACACTCTGTCCCAAGCATCCCTGCTCTTCCTTCCCCAAGAGATCCATCCCCGACAAACCAAGGACAACCTTCCGCGAAAACAAGTGACATTTGTTGCTTCACGGCAATAAAAGCTCCGAGGAGACTGGATTAAAATACCAAAGGAAAACTTTAATGTGCCTTTCTGGTAATTTGCCTTGACGAGGAGATTTGATCTTTAGCATTGCCTTGGAGACCAGCTCTGTGCTAGAACATTGCAACCAACAAATGAAAACTGCCCGAGCAGAGGGGGCAACAGGAGCCAGGCGTGCCAAAGGGCGCTCGCTCCAGCGGCTTCCCAAGGCTTCTGACAGCAAACAAACATTGTGGCTGGGCATTTTTTCATCTCTGTTTATGACTAAGAAGTCTCCCAGGGAATTGTGTGCCTCAACCTCTTCCAGCCTGAATCTCCCCGCTGTGTTCCAGGACCGCGTTCCGGCCGAGCCAGGCTGAGAGGAGCTCCCCACACCCCAGGGAGGGGACATTTCTCTTTAATGCCACAGCTTCTGCCAGTGTCCACCACCTCCAGACAGCTTAAACCCTCACCTGTGCACTGCCTGCCCACACCCAGTAAGTGATCTCAAGATGAAGCAGATAGAGAACAAGCGGTTTTTTGATCATACAAAAACTGTGCATCAAATCCACGCACTTTGAACCCCATTTTTTCTGAACATCTCCAGGGATTTCAAGTCTGACAGACACTGGACCTTCTTTACAGGTATGCTTTTGACAATACAGAGAATGTGCAACAAAAATGTGCTCTCCCAGGCCCAAAATACTGCATGCCACTTCAGAGACTGATTCAGACTGCAAACACTCCAAGGAGCTACACTTCTTAAACCCCTGGGCTGGCAGAGCCCCTGAGCCAGCTTCCTTTCCCACAAACCACAGATTTCACACTTTTAAAAAACTTCAGGATCATTGTTTCAGGCTTTTTGCTGTTGCCAGAGATGTGATGTGTCTGTCCTGCTCTCTCACAATGGTTCTGAGCAGCATCCCAGCCTTTGGCACACAACTCCTGGCCAGGAAATGGTACCTGAGAACTTCATTTTTGGGAATCCAGGGCTGGATTTCAGCAGCTCTCTGAGTACAAAAGGAGGGTGTTCCCAGGGCACAGAACTCACCAATGCACTCAGAGCCAAGGGACTGATGCTCTTCTACCCCAGCAGCTCCCAGCACTGCAGAGCACAGAGCACAGATCGGGGTCTAAATGGGAATTTGGCATTTCTGGTTTCCTCTGCCAGTTCAAAAGGGACGTGTATGAAAGTTTACAAATTTGTGGAGGAAATGGCTGCATCATTTCATTATTGATTCATTTGGGGGATGGCAACCACACGGTGCCCTGGGGTTCCACCACACTGGATGCAGCTCTGGTCCATCAGGAAATGCTTCCTCAGCACTGCCTTTGCCACCAGTGGATGCTAAAGAGGGCAGAAACACAGAGGGGGGGACACCTCTAGAAACATTTCTGACCCTTATAGCTGAAAGGCATGGGGATGGGTTTGAGAAGAGAAAAAAGAGAGAGAAAACCAGTTTTAACCTCTACACAAACTGTGACTCATTGCCACTGCTCTTGCTCATCACACCAGGAACTCAGGAAAGCTGACTTGTTTTTAAACTCATGTGTTGAGATTTTTCTGTGGTTGGTTTCTGAGGTTTTTTTCAAAGGGAGACCTTAGAAATCCAAGGAGATTTACTCACCTCCTCATGGATCCTTACAGGGAATGAGGAGTATGGGAGCAGGTGAAAAATGGGATAATGACTGCAAGGAAGCCACAGAAAACCCACAACAGAATTTCACAAGGTACCAGCAGCCCACCCTCTTTAAAGGGCACTTTAACAACACCATTTAACTTAATTTGAAATTGTACCAGTTCTACCTATGCTAACCTTATGTCAGCCAGCACACATTAACACAGCTTGAGCTTGCAGCACACTTCAGGAGTTTGTAATTGTGAACTGAACCCCTAATCACAGCATCTAATTACTTTCCTAGCTTTTGAGCCCATTTTGAGGGATGGGAAGAAGATTGTCCCAGAAATAAGAAAGCTTCAAAAAGCAGTGGGAATAGAGGTTTTTTTTTTCTGCTTTCATTTTTGCCAGAATTGCTCCTTTTTACCCCAGTGCTGTTTCAATCCCAGTGTTTCTGTGCACAGGTGGTTTTTACAGCCTGTACTTTGCACACAGTGATGGAATGAAGTGATGAGATATGATTTTTATTTAAGTGTTTTACCAGAAATAGCTCCATCCCACAGTCAATGAATGTCCTCCTCTAGTGTAAGATTACACCTTTCTGCCATTCCCAGACAAATTTTCATAAATAAAGCCTAACTGCACTTTGGAACAGCCTCTAGTCACAGTCCCTGCAGAAGAAGGAGCTGCTATCCAGTTTAGTTCCCACGTGAGAGACCTTTTAATGAAGAAGTCTTTAGTGCCTTTTACTGTAAATTGTGCTACTGCCAGATGTGATATGGCCTGGACTCCAAAACCTGCTGACTGGAAAGCACCTCAGTGTGAGCCAGGGAGCCCTGTGAGAACCCCAGAGACCCCAGAGGAACGGGAAATTCACCCTGACACGAGCTTCCTTCAGGGGTTCTCCCTCCCTCCAGCACTGCCCACGAGCAGGGCTCAGCTCCCAGAGCTCTGCCTGAAGGAGAACCAGCAGCAGAGGATCTCATGATTAAAAACCAGAGAGCTTCTGGAGACTGCTCTCTGCCTGAAGGACAACCAGCAGCAGAGGATCTCAGGATTAAAAACCAGAGAGGTTCTGGAGACTGCTCTCTGCCTGAAGGACAACCAGCAGCAGAGGATCTCATCATTAAAAACCAGAGAGCTTCTGGAGACTGCTCTCTGCCTGAAGGACAACCAGCAGCAGAGGATCTCAGGATTAAAAACCAGAGAGGTTCTGGAGACTGCTCTCTGCCTGAAGGACAACCAGCAGCAGAGGATCTCATCATTAAAAACCAGAGAGGTTTTGGAGACTGCTCTCTGCCTGAAGGAGAACCAGCAGCAGAGGATCTCTGCTGATTAAGAACCAGAGGTTCTGGAGACTGCAAAGGGTGGCAGAGAGCTGCTGGGAGCTGTGTCCCCTGCGATTCACAAACGTGGAAAGCAGTGCCACAGAAAGGTGAAGAATGTTGATACACTGCTCAGTTTTTCCATTCTCATGGCTTAAAATCCCTTTGCTCAACATACAGGGCCAAAGAGGAGGAATTAAGCCTTAAAAGAACAGTGAGATGTGCTGGTTCCAGGCTCTGCAGACTGTACCCAGCAGGGCTCTGAGAAGGCACCACGTGCCCCTCCAGGAGTGGAATATGAGCACACTCCCAAAGAGAGCTCAGTAACCTCTGTCCTACTGAAACATCTATCCTCACCCTGTTAAACTGGCACCAGCTCCTCTCAAGCTCCCCTCATTCTGGAATTACCCAGGACCAACCACCTCATTCCAATCCAAGCTGTTTCAGTCTCATTTTTGACTGGCAAGACACCAAAAGTAAGAGGCACTAAATGCCATTATCCTTGCCCTGTGGATAAGGAATGCCCCAGGAAATCAGTTTGCATGGGACACATCAATGCCAGTCCAACTGCAAGGGAGAAGGAGGTGAAGGAACCCCACCTGGACTTTATTTCTCTCATAAATGTATTTTTCCTTGTAGTTTTGATTGGAACAGGAAGGAAAAAGGCTGTGTGAATGTGGAGGGCACAGGACAGAGACTGGACAGAAATCCTGCCAGTTAAACTTGTCTGCAGAACTGCTCTGCAGGCCCAACAGTAAAGAACAATGCATGCATTTGCTATGATGTAATTTTGGTTTGGCAGCAGATTAAATAAAAATTCCTAAGCGCCAAGTAAGAGGATGTGAGGGACAGAATTCTATGTTTAA
This sequence comes from Cyanistes caeruleus, assembly GCF_971803275.1. NCBI lineage: Eukaryota > Metazoa > Chordata > Aves > Passeriformes > Paridae > Cyanistes > Cyanistes caeruleus. The sequence goes on along the minus strand of NC_141709.1, from coordinate 615,776 downwards.
ATGAACAGTTTTGGTTAGAGTCATATAGGAACGTTCTAAAGGACTTGAAAATGCTTTGATAATTGGTGTGTGTGTTATTTGTGGAAATTATCTGAGTCTCTAAACAAACTGGAAAAGGTATGTCTGGCTGACTTGGTTCTGTGCCTCTGTGAAGGAAAAGAATCCCAGCTTGTACTGGTGGAAAAGTTTCTCCATTATGTTTGATAAGGATCAGGTTTTCTTCTAAAGGCTCTCTCAGTCTAACCAGCATCACAAAATTAAAAATGTTTGTTTTGAATTATTTGAAAATGATGTTTCTCTGCCATTTTCTGTCCTTCCCAGGGGCTATAGAAGCACAGAAATGCAGTTCATCTGTAATTTCCAGCTGAGTCTGTCAACTGTCTTTGCAGATTTTACAAAGTTGTAAGACCCAAAAGGAATTAATTGTTTTATTACTATTACCCATAAAAAGAAATACCCCTCCTTCTATAATTCACTGCAGCAGAGCTCTGCTTTTGCATCCCATCTGCAGGCTATTAGTTTTGCAACTGCAATCTGTAATTGCAAAAACATGTAATTTAGGTAGGGCATGTGAATCCAGTCCAGTAAAACCAGAAAGGATACAATCCAGATTCTTTGCTTCTCTCACTAAACATTAACCCCAAGTTTCTATAGTTGTCAGCACGACCTCAGCTCTTCCACAGAACACAAATCCTGGATTCCCAGAGTTCCTGCTCAGCTGGGGACTGCCCCAAAGAGCAGCCAGGCCCCAAGTGCAGAGGGGAATGCTCTATCACCCCTTTTTGTGCTGCTGTGCCTGTCTCAGCCCAGAGCAGCCCAGAGCTCTCAGTGTGAGCCAGCACAAGAGCTGCTGCTGCATGGCCACGCTCCTTGCAGCCAGGGCCATCGCCTCCACCAGCTCAAAGCCAAACAGAAACTGTGCCAGGCTTCCTCCAAAGGCTGCCTCAACACACTTCCAAACCCATTTGCTAATACAGCTGTCCTCTGCTCTCTCCTCCAGCTGACTTCAAAGGACAGGCAAGTACTGGAGCACTTTGATCTCGCCTTGTGCTGAGATCCCCATCCTGAGAGCTCTCCAGAGCCCCCCTGGCAGTGGCACAGCCTCCCTCCACACAGGGGCTGCACCACAGGGCTCCTCCAAGCACCAATTCCAACACCCTGAACCACCTGGGCTCAGATTCACAACTCTGCCAAGGCCATGCTTCCACCTTAGCTTTTCCCTGGCTTTTTCTCATGAAAAGACTGTATGAGAAAGCTGCTGATAGCAATCAGGGTTACAAAGACACCAAAGACAGCAATCAGGGTTAAATGCACACGAGAAGTGTTCAGGAACAGCTACACTAATCCAGGAAAGGTCACACAGCCCCTTCTGGCAGAACAAGTTCATTTCCAAGCAGGAGAAAGGATGCTTTCTTACAGAGCAAAAATGCCCACACAGGCAGGCAGCTGGGGATTCAAGAGAACTTTAAAATCCTAATCAGAAACAACTGCTAAGCAGAGTCAAAACTTCAGTCTTTTTTAAATCAAGGCAATTAATTTGATCACAGTGTGTTCAGTCCCACAACACATATGGCACAAGAGCCAGCTCTGATCTGAAATTGCTGTCTCCTTGCCTTCTGCAGTGACAGAAAGAATTTCAACCTCCCATTGAAGCCCCACACTGTAAGACAGCTGCAAAACAAGCAGCACATCACCTGCAGCTGTCAATGCAGCAGACTGAGCATCTCTGACAGCTCAGCCAAGGAAGCTGACACAGGCAGAACTTGGACACAAGACACAGGATTCAAATCCGAAGGGCAACTTTTATTAAATGTTTAATTTAATCCAAATTTAATTTAATCCAAACATTTTCCTGTGCAAACAAAAATTCTATATATTACTGGTGCACAGGTGAATATACATTTAAAGCAAAAACACATTTGGGTAAAAACACTACTAGACTGGAAAACTTCATTTTACAGCTGCTAATTATCCTAAAAAGAGTGCACAATAGGCACAACAGGACCCAACTGTTCATTAGCACAGAAACTGAGCACTCACAGATGCATTCTTGACTTGAACACATGGGATTTATCTTAAAATTTGTTTTAGTGTCTGCAAAGAGAGCAAACATGTCCTCTGCAGCCAGGGTATCAGGTACTGGATTCAGACCTGGTTTGAGGAATAAAATGACAACTGCAGCTTACATCTCACAGCCATTGGGACTTTCTCCCTTTCCTGGTCCATCCACTGATCTGTGGCTGTTAACTTGCTGGGAATATATTCACTGGGAGGGGTAAACAAACAAATTCAAAGCAAGGCTAATGACAAGAGAGAATGAAGTAAGCCTAAATTAAACTCAGGGTGCTCCTCTCTCTCTCCTCTCCCTGCTGGAACAGCCCCAGCTGGGTGCTGCTCTGCCCTTGGGTGCCTGTCCTGGGTTCTGCTGGGAGAGAGTTATTTTTCCTCTGAGCAGCGCCTGTTTTGAATTGATGTTGCTAACACACTGATTTTCTGGCTGCTGCTGAGTAGAGCTTACCCCAAACCAAGGACTTGTGGCCCTCCCATGCTCTGGCAGTGAGCAGGTGCAGTGCTGGGAGCCTGGAGAGCTGACCCAAGCTGGACAGAGGGATACCCCATAGCACACAGAGCTGTGCCCAGTACACAAACTGGGGAGAACTGGCCAGGACTGCTTCTTGGGACAGGTTGGTGGTGAGAAACAGTACTGTGCATCATTTACTCTCTTCTCCTTTTCATTACAATTATTACCACTTTTATAATCAGATTTATCTTATCAAATATTAAAATATCAAATAATAATAATAATGATAATGATAATGATAATAATGATAATAATAATAATAATAATAATAATAATAATAATAATAATAATAATAATAATAATAATAATAATAATAATAAAAAATAATTTATTACACTGCTTTTATTTTCCAAGGAGTACTTTTTTCCCCCCACTGGTGGGGAGGCAGGGCATGAAGAAGTGGCTGCATGGTTCTTATTTGCTGGATGGGGTTAAGGCACGGTGCTGCCCAAGAGCAGACGGTGGCAGCTCAGTTCACATCTGCAGCCAGGGAGCTGCTGCCTCTGAGAGCACAGCAGATGTACAGGAAATCAGCAACAAATCTTCCCTAATTGTGGAAGTTTGCATCAGTTACACAGAAATACATCAGAGGACTGGAAAGTCTGGGTTAGAAATGTTTGTTATCCCTCAAATTCTTGGAAACAGCAACTGACCGTGGGTTATGTGTCTGGGGATCTCCTCCTCCTCCATCCTTCAGCCTCACATGCTCAGGGTACCTGAATGTCTCTCTACCCCCCTATGAAGTTCACTCCACTGAGATGCAGGTAATCACCCCCCAAGCAGCAGCAAGAAGTTGTATTTTAGGTCACCTTGATGATGGTCACAGGCAGAAAGCTGCTTTATAAACAGAGGCAGTACTTTTAGTGAACTTTGAGCTGCTTTTAAAAACACAGGTCTCATTTGCACTGTCAGCACCTGCTGGGCAAAGTGGCTTTGAAAGCACCTTTCTGTGGAACCTCAAGAATTGAGTGCTCTTTCCTCTCTACCCATCTGACATCTTCTCTCCTCTGATTTCACTCCTGAAAGCAGTTTCTCCCTCCTTCCAAACCATGCCAAAGTATTTTCTTATACAGAGAATACCTTTATATAAATCCACTCACCCCCAATGCAAATGGCACTGCCAAACCCCCAGGGACAGAGCAATATGGGACACAAGGGACAAGACAGAAATGAACTTCTCAGTGGGCTGCAGCTTTGCCTGAACCCCCCAGCTTCACCCAGAGCTCTGCAATGAGCTCAGCTCAGAGCTGGCTGGGTCTCTGCCCGTGCTGGACAGTGGTCTGGCACACTCAGGCCATGCTGGGGCTCCAAAGCCAAGCTGCCTTCTGCTCCCCTCAAAACCCTGGTGCAGACAGTGAGCTTTTAATATCAGGATGCAGTGGGCTGAATCCAAATTTGATGGCAGCATTTTAAGCTGTGCAATGTGTATTGCATTACAGCTGCTGCTTGGAAAGATGTTTCTCATTCTGCAGATCCTGGCACATCTGTATGGCTGAGGATTCATCAGCTATTAATAGCTCCTTCTAATTAAAGAGATATTCAGTGTAATAATGTTAAAGAAGTTATTGCCTCTGTTAGTAATAATACTCACCAAATCTCAATTAATGCAAAACCAGCACACTCAGTTAAGAGAGTATGAAGTTCTCTTTCTTTTCTTTTGCCTATTGGTTTGTATTTAGCACAGCTCAATGAGCTTCCTTTTTTCATATTTGTAGCTAAGATTCACTTCTAAATCTCAGTTCTGAGTCCAGATCTTTTGCTAACTGTCTGCTCTGTTTGAATTTCTTGCTGAGGAAGACATAAATCAGTTTTTAGAAAGAGAGATCATTTTGTAAGGGAAAAAGGACTATAAAAACTTAGCATTTTCCCCTAAAAAGAACCCCTCAAACCAAAACAAGAAAACAGTCTGATGGAAAATGGTCTTAAAAGCATATATAAGCTACATGATTAACTCATACTTGGAAGTGAAAAGGATGCCTGACATTGAGATTCTTCTTTAATCACCCCCAAGCTACCTTAAGTGCACTGCAGAATGTCTGGGCACAGCCTGAGCAATCTGATCCCCACCACCACCTAAAGCAGGAGGTTCCTTCTCCTTCCCTGCCAATTGTCAGGCTCTCCTGAAAGCCTGAACTGCTCAGGGTGTTTTCCCACCAAGACAAGAAAATGGCCCAAAGAGGGACCTGAGTACTCACAGCCAAGGAACTGGCATGAACAGCAGGAACCCTCCTTTCTGGTGCTGATAAACCATGTGAATGACTCACTGGTCTTTACCCCTAAAAAGTGCTGGGATCTGCTCATGGAGCTGGGGAAGAAAAGAGATCACCCAGTTTTGAACAGTGTGAGCACTGCAGTGCTGTACCAGCCATCACACAGGCCACCTGCCCTTGTCCACGGTACAGCTGGTAGAAAACAGCAGTTTCTAGAGAAAGAAAAAGCTTTCTCTCGTGACAATAGCTTACTTGGATCCTGCTCTGAAGCCTGAGAACGGATAAAGAGAGGTGGAAGCTGTAAACAAGCTCCTTGTCCATCTCCTGATGTGCATGAGAGCAGCTGCCTGTCTGCCCCAGCAACTGAATCAGCGAGATCACAGGCACCAGATTGGATAAAAGAGAGGGAAAGGTCACTTTGGGAAGACAAAAACCTGGAGATGCTTGCTTGCACGCCACTCAGAAGCCATCAGGCTGTGGCTGTCAGGCTGGGCCCATCTCCTCCTGCAGAATAACATGTTTTATTCTATCAGTACTTGCCAGCCCTCCACCACATTTAGAATGTAACAGCTCGAGCAAATAAAAGCCTTTCATCTCCCCACTCAGACTGAGATTAATTTTTTCCAGCTTCAGCTGTCTCACAGAGTTGTCTGGGCTCCCTTTAAAACCTGCAGAGGGAAAGGCACCTCTGGAAGGAAATCCAGTCCACGCAATGGTAGGTGTTTGGGATAGGTGGGGGAATTGAGAAGAGCTTTTCTGGCTCCAGTTAGCAGAGAAGGAGCCTCCAGTGCTGGTAGAGAATTTCTGGTGCCTGCTAGTCCGTAAAGTAGCAGCAGCAACCTGTGAAGTGATTTCAGAAAGCGAGCCAGATGCAAAGAAATGAAGGAAGAAAACCAGAAGTATGAGAGGAACACTGCAAATTAAGCAAATCTAAGCCTTTAGCAGTGCAGTTCTCACCTGGCATGTGCCAGAAGCATCCAGAACCACAGGAAAGGCTTTTTGTTCTAATTAGGTACATTTTGCTCGTGGAACAAAAAGTCTCCAGTTAACTTCAACATTTTCCACAAACATCCTGCAAAGCATGATGCAACCAGATCAGAGAGCCACAGAAGCTCTGCTTCCATAAATGTGGGTTTCAGAAATGAAATGCCCCATTGATAACATTTCACCAAACCACTGGAGCTTTCAGCTTTTTTATTTCAAAATACAGGGCACTTTCAGGTCAAAGAAAGCTCTAGAAATCTAATCATAGAATAAAGATGTGAGGAATGATCATGAAAGGTTTTAGACCAGCACATGAATCAGGCACTGAGGGTACAAATACTATGGCAAAGTAACTGATTTCACTACATAGCATCAGTTGCATGGGCACATTTTTAATCACCTGAATTATGCTTCCATATGAACCCTCCCCTCTTTTCTTACTACTCTGCTGGTTTTAATTCTACACAGAATAACTGAACATCTTGGACTCACCTCAATTCCTGCAGAATATCAGAGGTCCTGAGCACCCTGAAGGCACCAATCCAAATCTTCTCTTCTTGCCATTAACCAGTTCATGTGTAGGCACTACTCCCTTCACTACCTCAACTCAGCAACAGAAATATCTTATCAGGCTCTTGATGTGCAGGAAAGCAAGAGCCTGGGGCTACTTCCTGCTGCTGGATGTGCTCCCTGTCACCTCCATTCCCTCCTGCCCCTCTCTGGCCCTGCAGAGCTGCCCTGGCCAAGGCAGAGTGAGCTCCAGGCAGTCCCGAGCTGCAGAGAGCTTCCCCTGTGCTCTGATCAGCACACATCTGTCTGTAACCACACCAGGGGCTCACACAGCCCTGGAGCATCTGTGTGTGCTGCCAGGGAAACACACACAGCCCTGGAGCATCTGTGTGTGCTGCCAGGGAAACACACACAGCCCTGGAGCATCTGTGTGTGCTGCCAGGGAAACACACACCAGGAGCACACACAGCCCTGGAGCATCTGTGTGTGCTGCCAGGGAAACACACACAGCCCTGGAACATCTGTGTGTGCTGCCAGGGAAACACACACAGCCCTGGAACATCTGTGTGTAGTGCCAGGGAAACACACACAGCCCTGGAACATCTGTGTGTAGTGCCAGGGAAACACACACAGCCCTGGAGCATCTGTGTGTAGTGCCAGGGAAACACACACAGCCCTGGAACATCTGTGTGTGCTGCCAGGGAAACACACACAGCCCTGGAACATCTGTGTGTGCTGCCAGGGAAACACACACAGCCCTGGAACATCTGTGTGTGCTGCCAGGGAAACACACACAGCCCTGGAGCATCTGTGTGTAGTGCCAGGGAAACACACACAGCCCTGGAACATCTGTGTGTGCTGCCAGGGAAACACACACAGCCCTGGAACATCTGTGTGTGCTGCCAGGGAAACACACACAGCCCTGGAACATCTGTGTGTAGTGCCAGGGAAACACCAGGGGCACAGCAGCACATCCTCTGCTGGGCCAGACCCACCTGTAAGCTCCTCCAGCCCCAGGCAGCTGCAGCAAGGCTTTGCTGGGGCATTTGCAAACACCAAGGGCACTGTGAGCAGCTGGAGGTGATTTGTAACACAACTGGACAGAACATGCCCCAGCTGAGGTGCAGGGCTCTGGTTTCCTCCTTCCAAGCCACACCAGTCTTGTTCTAAGATGCCTGTTTCCTAGGAGAATCAGGGTACTGGAAGTGACTTTCATAAGCAAACAGGTAAATTCTCCAGTCAACCATGAAGATGTGGAGAGTCTGAGTCCTAAGGGTGTCAGTTCTGATTCAGTGAAGAGGTTCTGCTCTGCTGGACAGTGCTGGATAGAATTTCCAGGAGAGCAGAGGAGGGAGGGGGTGCTGTAGGGGATTAAATGGTCATGATTTGAGAATTTACAGGGAGTCAGGCTCCCCCCTCTAGCCTATGCTGTGCTCTTTCAGGCACATGTGTGCATGACAATGAGACTGAGGGACACACCTGCTTTTTACACACATTTCTTACATCCTTTTGCCAAGTTCCATGCTGTGGGCAATATCCTCCTCCTGGACTGCCATACCCAGCCAACACCAACCAACTCTACCCTGAAATGGGAACACCCTGTCACCACACTGCTGCTTACCCAGCTGGCCTCACACCCTTTTTTCAGCATCTGTGGTACCACACCTGTGTTTAGCCTAAAGTTTCTTTCTGGTTGTGTAAATGTATTCCTTTACACTTTCTCTTGTTCTCCTAGAGCTGCAATTACCTGATTTCACCAAAATTTTACACCAAGCAAACTGCTGCATCTGCTGCTTTTCTCCAAATGACAGCATGTTTATGTCTTGTTTCCCTTTTGTACGTGTTTCTCTAGGTTGGCACTTTGGAAACAGAGCTTGAGCAGTGAGGAAACTTCATGCCTGGATTGTGTGCAGCACCTCTGCTGCCTGCTGGAGAGTTAAGGCTCAGTAAGTGAGCTGCTTAGCAAATGCCAAACATGGTCCAGCAAAAGCAAAGAGAAACCCACAGTGTAATTTCCCTGATGGTAAGGAGATGCCCTTCTGGAGAGGCTGGTCCCAAATTACCTGAGACAGCAAAATGGTTTCATTTCAGCCACCTTTTCCAGCCTGACCTGCCCACTGATAACCTGCTGAGTTCCTGATGAAAAACTGCAGGTGCCAGTGCTCAGGGTTGTTCTTGGACAGGAGCTCCACGCTGCTTTCCTAGAAAGGAGGTTAAACAATGATGCTAACAAGTGACTCAACCTAAGAATCTCCACAGCCTGGGAATGTGCACTGCTGGAGTCCCAGAGAGCACAGCTTACACAGGAGCCTGGCAGGACCCAGATCCTGAGGCCTGGGCACCTTCTGACACAGCACAACCTCTCTGAGCACAGCTCAGCCCACCTTCTCATACTGGATATAACCTCTTTGAGACAGCTGACACTTCCAGCCTTGTTTTGGACAGTCACAAAACCAAGGAACAACACCAATCTCTTGTGCAGTGCTCGGTGGCCTTTGCCCAGCAGCTCCAGGGGCCGTGGCACGGAGCAGGCAGCTCCTCTCCTCTCCTCTGCATCCTCCTGGGGCAACACTGCTGAGCTGTGCCCTCCTGCACAGCTCTGCCTCCTCTCCATCAAAGGCACTTCCAAGTGCCAGAACTATTCACAGGCACATTTGAACATTTGCAATCAAAACACCAAAAGGATTTCCTGAGCAGTGCTTTCCAGCGTGGAGGATCTCTCAGCTTAGCCCACGGCATTCCAAATCCTGAATCACCAACTCAAAGCAGTCTCTATCAGATGTGCTGGCAAAACCTGAGTGTATCCAACTGCAGGGTGAGGAGCAAGCCATGCCAGGCACCAGGCAAAACCAGCTCCTCTCACCACCATCCCAGCAGATAGCAACTAGGACACCCAGAAGTTGAAAACAAGTTTTATGTTCCACCTTCAAGCAGTTTCAAAGCCAGTTTAAAGATAAAAATGTACAGTGAATTCTATCACACTTCTTGTCCTGGGAGTGTCAGCTGTTTAAAAATAAAACCTGGAAGCTGCAAGAGCTCTGCTCAGTGCAGTGGGAGGTGATGATAATCTGCACACACTCATAACAGCACCTGGGCTCTTACTTTGTAAAGCAAGCTTTGTGTGCTGTCCAGCTGAAAATCTGGCAGAAGGATTAATCCCAACTGGAAGCAAAAAACTTCATCTGACCAGAATTAACTCTAAAAGTGTGCCTAAGATTTTAAACAGCAGTCTCAAATGTAACACTGTCATGATTAACATCTGCTAAAAGGTTTCACTGATGAAACCAAACCCATCTCTATTCTGCATGCTTTACTGGTATACAGACTCCAGAGTGTCAGATTCAAAATCTGAAAATGAACAGGAAAATATCACTAGACTGGAGCTGTGGAAGTGTGAAGCACACCTCAGAAAGCAAGCATGGGTACTTCAAAGTGCCCTCTGTCAAATGTGCTGCCATTCAAGGCAAACAAAGGATCAGGAAGGTCATTTTCCCAAGGGTTCATTCCTGATCCAAGTCATTTCTTACTGGTTCCTGCAGCTGCAGAGCTGAAGGTGTCATTTATGTCTCTGTACAGTGAGGGCTCTGTCAGCATCCATCCCATCATTAAACACTGCTGCAGATCAGAAGCAAGAGCCATCATTCCCTTCTGTTCAGAATAACCTCAGTAACATTTTCTTCAGTGCTATCATAAAGAAAGATGTGCTGTTATCTGGCATAAGTAAAGTATTATTAATGCACTGTTGAACTTGGGTTATTTCCTGAAGGCAGGGAACTGTTTCAGAGCTACATATTCTCACCACCTGCTCTAATTGAACACAAATTAATTGTCTGTGGATAAACTTGTGCTCCTGCTCACTTGGTTGGTAGCAAATGTCTGTTCTGCACTCTCATTAAGTGAGACACAGATGTCACTTCCTTCACTGAGACAATTCCCACTGTGTAATCATGTTTTCCTCCCACGCTGCCCAATTACACTTCTCTAGCCTATGTCCACATCCATTTCCTATGGGTCTTTTACAGAGGTTTTCCAAACCCAACAATCTCCTTTCCTCCTTGCCCACAGCTCCTTGTCTCCCAGGCATGCAGCACATTTTAAATACATATTACTGCTCACGTCTCTGCAGCCACTGTGGGTTCTGGAGACCTTTCCTGCAGCATGTTTTATCTTCACTGTAATTATCTGCAGTGTATGTTGTCCTTCCAAACACTGCTTTAAAAATAACAAAGTATTAGTTAGGTCTGGGACATGTAAAGAAGTTCAGGGAGGGCATTAATAGGACTCATGAAGTTCCAGCAGCCATGGAGAAGACAAATGAATCAAGACTATACACACAAAATCCAAGAGGAGCTTTTGCTTCCTGCCAGACAAATTTGAGTTTCCTGCCTCTGCCCTCAACACCACCTCCATTTGTGTTCTAGAGACCAACATCAATTTTTAGACCTCATTTTAGATTATTAGATTTCTCTCAGGAGGTTTTTTTAGACCAAGCTCTAAGATAAAAGGTCTAAGATAAAGATAAAAAGGTCTAAGATAAAAGATCTAAGGTACCAAAAGCAACATCTTCCCCAGCTGAGTAACAGGAAGAGCACAGAGAAACCTTCTCCCCACCACCTCTCAGTCCCTTTGAAAGCCACCTCTCCCTCCTCCCCACCTACCTGAAATATTCCACAGCAGAAAGGAAGACATTCAAGAAAGACCAGAAAGCAAGCTTGCTTCTTTGTGTTCATGTGGACACTGGGGATTCAGAAGGAGAAAATTCCCTGACACAGAAAGAAGCCAAAGTCTGGCCAGAAAAGAGGGAATTTGTAACAAAGAATGTGGCAGGCCAGACTTAATTTTCACTATTGACACTTAGATAGAAACAGGAGGTTTTCATCATGGATTTTCAAATCTGGAAGTCAAATACAGCTGTAGTTTGACAGAGGCTGACTCACTGAGCTTCAGGGCATGCTGAAGCACAATCACACACACTGTTTGCTTCCTCAAGCTCTCCCAGAGAGGCAGGAATTGGCCTCACAGAGAAGACAGGCTAAAGGGTGACCTCTGCTTTGAAAAGGACAGACAATTTTACCATGGATACCATGCCCTGGGCCTCAGTTCTTTCACCATGTATTATTCTCAGCATATTTATAAAATACAGGACAAGATCTAAAAATCCTACAATCCTGGGATAAAGCAGCTTTTTTTTTCCTCTGAATAGCTAAGGTCAGGCTCCACAGGAAAAAGGGCAGTTTGTAAAATCTCTCAAAAATCTGCATGTTAACTTGCAGCAGTTGCAAATCCCCAGGACTCAGCCGTACAGAATAGCTGCTCTGTCTCTAGGGGCAGCAGGACTAATCAATTCATCTGAATCAAACACCAAATTACACATCCCAGTCTGCAGAAATCCACAAAAAAGTCAACAGCAGAAAACTCCACCTTCAGTAAAAACCACCCATTGTCAAGTGCAACAAAGCAGGAGTTAAGTGTATGTTAGGGATGGATTTCTAGCTGTGAAATGTCATCTGAAGCCAATAAAGCAGTTCTGCCTGCAGGATGTAGATGGCACTGGGAGTGCAATCAATTGGAACCTGCCTGGTGCTCCCTGATACATTCAAATTGTTGTTCCAGAAGTGTGTGCAGCACAGCAAACTGCTGCTGCCCAAGCATGTCAAAGCCAGCCTTTGTAATCCTCTGCTTCCTGAAAGTAACAGGTCATCCCAAATACAATTATATCATCCCAAATACAATTAGCACAGCACAGGCTTATTTCCAACAGAAGCACATCACAATCTAGACATTTTTAGTCCTAGAAAACAAAGAAATAATCAAAGTTCTGACTGAAATTTGGCTTCAACATTTCAGCAAAAAATTGTTTGCAGAACTTGAGAAACCCTTAAATGCTTACTGCAGATGTTGGCTTGTAGGACCAAAAATTTACTTTCATAATAACAGGTTTTCCTGAAGCTCTATGATTTATGGCACTGAAGGAGAAATTTATAGAGCAAAATCCTGGTCTTACAGATGTTGGTAAAGGCTTTGCCATTGATTCCCACAGGGCTGGCATCACTCTTGCTCTAACAAACAGAATCACCATTTAATATCTACTTTTTACTACATCCTGCTGTAAGATACTGTATATGCACTGCAACAAATGCAAGGGGCAAACTCTGATATTAGGAGACATTTGTGCTCTGAAACAGAGAAAGCAGTGACAGGAAATGCCAGAAATCCTCTGCATTGTCCAGGCAAATTAAACTTTAAACTGTGCTTTCCTTAAGAACACTAATGACATTCTTACCCTAAAAAATGTCTCTGTCTTTAATATGCCTGCAGAGATGCCATCAGAGTTTCACTGAGTGAACCTCCCAGGATGGAGAAACCTACAGCTTTATCACTCCAAGCTGTGGGGACTCTCACTCTAACCACACAAGGGTGGAGTCATCTCCAGCACCATTTACAGACCTAAGTAAAGTGGAAGGGATTTGTTTGCTCCAATGATTTACTTAATTACCTTAATTACCAGGTAATTCTAGAAACCATCTCAAGGGCTGAGCAGGCTGTGGCAAAGCAGATGTGAGCTCTGGCAGAGCTGTGTGGGTGCCAGGCTCCCCCAGAGCCACCAGGCTCTGTATCCACACTCCTCTGGGCTTTTAGGACACATCAAGCACACCTGGCATCACAGACATTACAGAGCAGAAATCAAAGGTGCTGGCAGAGCAGCAGACTTCTCTTGTTTAAAAATGACATTCCAGATTCCCCTGAAAATAGCAACAAATTAATTTATTTAGAGACCCGGAGCAAAAGCTCTGCTTCTGTGGACTCAGCTGATCCAAATGCTACTTCATTTTCCTCTCTCCTCCTTAAAAAGGGAAAAAAAAACTAAACACATAAACTTCAACTGTAAATATGCAGACCTGCAAGCCTTCCAGGGCAAGGAAAGAGAAGAAAATTGATGAGATCATGGCAGTCTCAGTCTTAGGTAGCAAGCATCACCAGAAGAACACCCAACCCTGCACTTCCAGAAGTCTTGGCTGAGTCGCACCATGTAAGAGGCAGGGGTAGCCCTAGCAAAACCCATTTTCTAGAAAATCAGAGGACTCAGGGCACAGCTCCTGTAGTGCAAGTGTTTTGTCACATGTATCCAGGAGAAATGCTGGGGTTTGTGCACAGAGCAGGAAATGGGACACGGGATGCAGGGGTCTCTCCTGAGATCCACAGTCCCACCTTCCACCTGGAGCACACCACCACCACCACAACCACCACTGCCCGCAGCTTTTAGATGCAGGAATCTTGCTCTGGTTTGTGTGTCAGAGGGCTGTAACACTTACTGAGTTTGTGGGAGTGTCTGCATGGCAAACAGCGAGAGAACAAAGCCTTTCCTGGCTCCTCACTTGGACAAGTGACACAGTGAGCTGTGGGACACACTGGGGAGGAACCAGTCCCCCCCCAGCCCAATCAGGGGTGAAAAGGGAGCTGTGGCCAGAGAAAATGAAGGAATCCCCAGGAGGAGGTGAAAAGGCAGCTCCCAGGCTGGGGCCCTGCTGATGCCACCCCTCGGGCTGTGCAGGATCCTTTCTTCTGCTCTCACAAAAGATTCCAAGCAAGTCATTTACCAGTGCCTCAGGGCACAGCCTGCTGCTACACCAGGTTTGCCCTGCTAAAACAATAAATGAGGTAATGCATGAAACGGCCTTCTATGTGAGGACATTTCATTCATGAAACAGAAATACCAAAAGCTTTGCAACCAAATCAACTTCATGGATGGGTTTGAACCGCCTCAACCCTCCCTGCAAGAGAGCACAGCAAGCTGTGGGGAGTGTGTGGCACAAGGCTCACTGTTTCCAAGGACATCTGTGGCTTGAAATGAGAGCTGACAACTTCCAGGTCATTAACCCCACAGTGTAAACAGGACCCAGGGACATGTGCATGTGTTCAGGTGAGCTGGAGCAATGGCCCCAAGGGCAGAACTCTACAAACACTGCTCTGCTTTGCTGTCAGAGCTGCCAAGAAAACTTTTATTCTCCACTCCCTCCTCCTCATCCTCAGGATATGTGGAGCCTGGTGCTGGCTGTATTTGTGTTGCTAGCTGAAAGAACAGCAGAACATGCCAAGCATTTAATAACAAAATTCCAGCCTTGTGACACAACCCAATAATCCCAAGACTGGAAACTAACTTCACATTTCTACTCAGCATAAAACCTTAGTCCTAAGAAGAGCACTGCTATTTTTGCTTTGTCTGAACCTTCCCTACAGACATGCATCTCACAAATTAACAAACTTGCTGTGTGCCAGGTAGGACAGGGCTGTATTACCTCTGTACCCAAGACATCTATAGATTGGTAGCTATGACAACACAGGAACTGCTAAAACCAGCTGTGTTTATCTGTGTGCTGTGACACAGAACTGCTTTTAGCTGGGTGAGCTGCTGCCATGGCCACTACTGCTCCCCCACTACCCTGGGACCCCTCTCAGGACACCCCCCTGAAGAGGAAACAAATGGAGCCTTGCAGGGTGCTGGGAGGAGCTGGCTGAGCACACACACAGAACAATTCTCATCTGACACCCCAACTGCAAAATGCAGGGCAGGAGGCTCAGCAGGACCCCAGGCTCAGCCAAAGATTACAGACATATCTAACAACTCATCCAGACCTCTGCAAAAGGGAGGGAAGAAATTCCTCCAGCTCCAGGTTGGTGTTTCAGCCACTGTTTGCCTCGATCACTTCCATTACCAGATCCCAACCAGCTTCTCACTGCTGCAGCTGTCCTGCCTTCAACACTAGTCGTGCTTGCAGTGCAGAAAGTGCCAGCAGACACCTGAAATTCCATTTTATAACAGCTTTTACCATCACTAACTGTGCTGCAGAGGTGAAGCTGTGCCTGACAAAGCTGCAGCACAAGCCTCTGTCCTATCTCAGCACAGACAGCACACCTGCTCATCCATACCAACCTACAAGTCACAGAACAGCAGAAAATCGTGGCCCTGCACACAGTCCTGCAGAGCTGCAGTATGTGACACATGAAACTGCAAATGCAAGAGTTTTAGGGGAAGATAGAAACTCTGTTAACAGTAATAACTGATGCAGAGGGTCCATTTGCTCCTATACCCAGAAGCACAGAAGGTTTGTACCCCCATTAGGTAGCTCTAATTAGGTGTGTTTAACCACGGGGTTCATGCAATTTTGGGCTGTCTTGTCCTGGCACTACAAAGTTTCTGCAAAGTTCTTTCCATTCCCAGCATGATGGGCACATCTAATTTCATGTTTTGCAAAGACCACGATCTGGCCATGATGCTGTAAAGGACAGTGAAGCATCATTTCAGAAGGAACAGATTTATCTTCAATGATGACTAAGTCATCTTTGGTGCCTCTGCCAGAAGCAGCCTTGGGGACACGGGTGAAAGGCCAATATCAGAAGATATTCCTCATCTTACCCTGCGGAATGACACCACATAGAACGTGTCCTCCCTTCGGTGAATTGCTTCAAAGAAGTCCTGATAGCTCCTGGGA